>NW_005871083.1:3456800-3581470 GCF_000147115.1 Myotis lucifugus | reverse complement strand
CGATGTGAGAGAGAACATGATTGTGCCTCCCATATGCACCCCGACTGGGATTGAACCTGCAACCTAGTATGTGCCCTGACCAGTAATTGAACCCAGAAACCTTTTGGTGTAAGAAATGATGCTCCAACTAACTGAGCCACCTGGCTAGGGTGATTTCCACTTCTTAAAGAAGTAATGATAGACATAATTTAAGCACTTTCACTACTGTCATCATCTGATCTATTAAACATATAATTTGTTCAGTTTGCACTTTTTCAAGGTACATTCCTGTTGACCATACTTATTTCCTTATTATTATTTATTTTTTAGCATATTTTCATTGTTAATTCAAATACCGGTTTTCCTGCCCAGTCAAGTTAGATATAAAGTACTGGAGGGAGGATGGGTCTTTGGGAGTGTCAAGACTTCTCTTTCCCTTTGACTCATTTGATCCTTCTATCTCTAGAGTGCACACACTTGATTTAAAATTACCATTTAATGACAACCATGAGGCCCATAGTCTCAGAGATAATGCAGGGATAAAGCTGCAGCTGAAGGAAGAAGCAAAAATGGATAGGTCTGCTGTGGTTAATGAAGATCACAGATGGAAATACTTTTATTCCTGTGGACTTACTGGGGTTTTAGAATTGGTGCTATTAATCAATCTATCCTAAAACAGAAACGTTGCTAATATGTAATATAGAGTATCAGTGGAATAGAAAACAAACCTTTAACTAAGTCTGATTATTTTTGAAGTTGGAAAATGTTGCCAGCCTGTTTTTGATGTAATTGAAAATGTTTAGTAGCTTTCCTGAAGACTTGATTAATATATCAAAATCAAAAAAGGCAATTTTGAGTCTAATTTTGTTTGTTTACTGTGTAATACAGGATTGTTGGCTTTGAAATTCTGCCATGCAGGGTGAAAAATGACTGTCAGTGTGAAACAAAGTGGTCTGTTGAAAAGAACATTGTGTCTAATAGGGGACAGCTGATATCAGCCCAATGAATGATATCCGAAATTACAGTATTTTAATTAGTCTGATTGGTTCCTATGGGCAAAGGAAATAGTCCAGATTTGGCCAAGAATGGTGGTGGTAGTGTCTTGTGACCCACCCATCGCTTGGTGTAAGAACCATAAGGTGAGGAGTTGGTGGGGAGGCACTCTGGTTTAGGCTGGAAGAACCAGGATAGTTTGTAATCTTGATAAGTTGCATAAACTGGAGCATCCTGGCAGGGGTGGAGGTGAGGTCATGAGGGAATTTTTGGCATAACTTCTGTCAGAGGGTCTGGAATTTTATTATGCTTTAAGAAGCTTTTCTAAGAGCTTCCTAATTTTCTAAATTCGAATGAGCTGAAATAGGTAGTTATAGTTTGGTACTCAGCCTTTGGAGGAAGAGGCCATAGTTCAAGAAAACTTACTGTGCTAGAAAAAAATAAACGAGTGAAATTTAAACAAGTTTCTATTTATTTTGTTAAAACATGATTACTCAAAGAGAGAAAAATGCCTGCCCTACAGTAATTTTACATTTTCCTTTTCCCAGGAGAGTCCCAATTTCAAAAAAATTTTCCCATTATTTTAATCATTGACATCTTCCAGAAACTCAGTATTTTAATAGCTAGACTGTCTTCAAACCCAGTAGCAATACACAAATCAGTAATAGGACCACAGATTTGATTTAGGGTTCAGAAAATAAGGTCACTGTATGTAGAAGGAGGTTGATTGAAAAACAACAACACAAAATCAATCTAATTTCCCACTCCCTTAGGTAGTGTTGGGGAGTACTCACTCCTTTGTCCTGCTCCACTATGCCAACTGTAGGGCCTCAGTTCCCCTGCCAGGAACTGGAACTCCTTGGACGCCGGGCATTAGAAGATGGAGAAGCCATGAAAAGTTGTGGGTATATAAGAGGGTCTTTATTGTAGTCCAAGTAGCCATTGCTAATAAGGCAGTCCACAAAACAGTACATGCTAATGCAGTAGCAAACACAAAGCAGCCCTTGCTAATACAGTAGCAAACACAGGAGCCTTTACTAACAAGCAGCCTCACATAATAGCAGCCTCTCACTGGCTGGTCAGTAACACTCTTTATACTAACTTAGACAAAAGAGGCTTCGTGCCAGATAGTGACCTCAGTCTTTTGGGTTATAGAAGGGCACGCCTGCACAGTGTATAGCTTGCTATGTCCTTGCTTTTGCACCTGCGTGTAGCAAATTAGCCTTGAACACCCTGATTAGGATTCCCATGCTCAGAGTAGCCTTGGACATCTGGTGTCCACTGACTGATTGGGGTTCCTGCAGGTAGATATTAAAGTGTCTGTGCAGGTTGCCATGCAGCCTCTACTTGAGTATCTCCCCTGATAGATTGAGAGCTCATAGCTCAGAAGGATCTTAATCAGTAAACTTTGTATTTTCAGTTGTGCCTATTTCCTATAGTCTCATTCATGAGGAGCAACACAGAATGTCCTCTTGTTTTGTTGTGATGGTCCTTCAGATATGCAAATGGTTATTTTACCCCCTGAATCTCTTTTCTCTCAGGCCAACCTTCACCGGGCCCTTTAATCATCTATAGATATATAAAACACTAATATGCTAGGTGTCCAGCCATCGACCGGTTGCTATGACATGCACTGACCACCAGGGGGCAGACGCTCAATGCAGGAGCTGCCGAGCTGCAGTGACCTGGCAGCAGCGGTTCTCAAGTGATGCACCCCGAAAGCAGAGAGGAATGAGCCCGATTCCTGCGGGTTGCGCAATTCCACCTTCGGCCATGGGTTATGTTGTTGCTGGGGCATTGTCGGCCCTGAATCTGGTTTACTGCACACTTGCATTTGCATTCCACACCCTGTTGACAGCAACTTTGCAGAGTACCCTCTTGCACTCTGGGACTCCTTGGGGGATGTCGGAGAGCTGGTTTTGGCCTGATCCCTGCAGGCCAGGCCCCGGGACCTCAACTGTTGAAGGAACCCCGCTCATTCTGAAAGAGCCCTTTGAGCCATGGCACCACCCCAGGTGCGGCCGGCCGTGGAGGGACTATGGGAGGTTGGTTACAGGGCATGTCCGGCCTGTCTGGTCCAGTCCCCCCACCGCCACAGGCCACCTTCTAATTAATTTCCTTTCAATGTGCACGAATCCGTGCATTGGGGCACTAGTTTTGTTCATAACAAGATTTTCACCATTCTAGAGGTCTTGACACTCTATTTTGGTTGTGGTTTTCCTGGTCTAGCTTCTTCAGAATTGAGTTGGATCCCCCCTTCTTTTCAAAGTCTCTCATAATATAATTCAATATTGTTTTAGTTAATTTAACAGCACATCTTTTTTAAAAATATATTTTATTGATTTTTTACAGAGAGGGAGGGAGAGAGATAGAGAGTTAGAAACATCGATGAGAGAGAAACATCGATCAGCTGCCTCCTGCACATTTCCTACTGGGGATGTGCCCACAACCCAGGTACATGCCCTTGACCGGAATCGAACCTGGGACCTTTCAGTCCGCAGGCCGATGCTCTATCCACTGAGCTAAACTGGTTTCGGCTAACAGCACATCTTAATGTTGGGTCATACTGAACTTGTGGTCAATTGGTGCCATGTGGCCTATTTAAATAAATGACTATTTCCCCCCCCCTCCACCTGCCATATACTTGTGAATTTAATTCCCTAAAATTGGCATATGGCACTTTACTTTTATACTTACTATATATGTTTTTGAATTCTGCCCTGCCATGCAAATCTGTCAACTCTTATATATAAATCATGATTTTTCATCTAATGTACTGGCTTTTTTGTCAGCAGAAACTTTAAGTAGGTTTTCCTTAAGTGCTATAAGTGTTATCACAGTATTGTAAAAAAACCCCAAAAAACCAAAAACCAAAACCAAAAACACCTGCATTTTGCAGTGAGACAGATCTTATTTGTGTGTGTGTATGTGTGTGTATGTGTGTGGTTTTTTTTTAAAGAAATTTTGTATGCAATCTTCAGTTTTCTTTTAAATATAATTTTATTGATTTTAGAGAGGGAAGAGAGAGATAGAAACATCAATGATATGAGAGAATTATTGATCGGCTGCCTTCTGCATACCCGCTACTGGGGGGTCGAGCCCACAACCGGGGCATTTGCCCTTGACTGGAATTGAACCTGGGACCCTTCAGTCCATAGGCTGATGCTCTATCCACTGAGCCTAACCAGCTAGGGCCAGATCTTGTTTTTTCATTCCAGCTTCATGTACCCACTATCTGATGTTGGCATGTTATTTAAACTCCCAAGCCCAGCTTGCTCATAATGAAAATGAAGATAATAATTTCTACCTTTTAGGTTTGTTGTGAGCATTAACAATAATATAAGTGCCTATTTCATAGTAGGGGATGGTGGTGGTAATAATAATAATAATAATAATAATAATAAATGTTTTATTGACATGGACTCAGAATAAATTCTCTTATTTATTTCTCCTTATCTGGGTCAGAGTTAATACTTTGGATAGGGTCAAGGACAGAGTCATGTAGTCTTTAGTGACCATTCTCCAGGTTGACATATATTAATTAGACAAATATTACTGAGCAATAAATATTTATTGAGCACAACTATGTTTTAGTACTATTCTAGTGATTAGGGTCATAGTGGTAAAAGAGATAGCAAAGTCTCTGCCCTCATGCAGTGGACATTCAAATGTGCAGGGTTACTGTATTGTATAGCATAGGCACATCATTCACATAAAATTTCTTGGCTCTGAAAGAGGAGACATACATACAGAGAGGCAGAGAGGCAGAGAGGTAGACATATACATCTCATAGTGCATATAATGCAAAATCAGATAGTGGAAAGGGCTAGAATATATAATATCAGATATTATATGATACTAGAGTCCCGGTGCACGAAATTTGTGAACTCAGAGGGGGTGGGTCCCTCATCCCAGCCTGTGCCCTCTCGCAGTCTGGGATCCCTCAAAGGATGTCTGACTGCCGCAGTGGCGAGAGAGGCTCCCGCCACCGCTGCTGTGTTTGCCAGCCGTGAGCCCAACTTCTGCCCAACTTCTGGCCGAGTGCACTAACCACCAGGGGTCAGTGCGCATCATAGCAACTGGTCGTTCCACCCTTTGGTAGATTTACATATTAGCCTTTTATTATATAGGATTAGAGGCCCGGTGCATGAAATTCGTGCATGGGTACGGTCCCTAGGCCTGGCCTGTGATCAGGGCCATCTTCCCGGCTGCTGTCCCTGGCCCTGCCACCACCCATCCCCTGTTCCTTGTTTGCCATCGGGCAATCGGAGCCTGCCAGCCAGGGGGAGGGACCAAGAGGTTGACTGTTCCCGCCTGCTCACCAGTCCTGCCCCCTGCCACAACCCACCCCTGGTAACCCGTTTGCCATTGGGTGATTGGAGCCTGCCAGCTGGGGGAAGGGACCAAGAAGTTGGCCGTTCTTGCCTGCTCGCCAGCCTCACCCCCCGCTGCAGGTTGCCCTCTGTGTGTGAGGCTACCGGCGGGGCGGGGGCCTTGGCCTGGTGCTGTCCCGCATCCGCCACCACCCACCCCCAGTTCCCATTCCCAATTGGGCGATCAGAGCCTGCTGGCCAGGGGAAGGGACCGAGAGGTTGGCTAGCAGGCCCCTATCGGGTGATCGGGGTCTGTGGGCTGGGGGGAGCTCCTGCGTTGAGCATCTGCCCGCTGGTTGTCAGTGCGCATCATAGCGACCGGTCATTACGCCATTCAGTCGATTTGCGTGGTACTCTTTTATTATTTAGGAGGATTGGATAATGACAGGAACTATGTAGAAAATGGTGATGGAAGGAGATTTGACTTGGGGTGGTGAACACACATATAATACATACAGTTGATATATTATAGAATTGTACACCTGGAACCTATATAGTTTTATTAGCCAATGTCAACTCAATAAATTCAATAAAAAAAAAGAAAAATTATAAGACACACAACAAAGCAGGTATTCAGAGTATGATGGGGGCAAATGCTATCATATATCAGATGGTTAGAGATGATCTCTCCAAGGAAGTAACAATAAGGAAATTCCTAATGACTTACACAGATCTGAAGGGGAAAATTATAGTCAGAAGGATATTGATTTACAAATCAAAGTATTTTTGGTATGAATGGTTAGCAAGGCATTTATTCCCTTAAAACAGTCTTACATCCAGTCCCAAGAATATTAAGCGAGTTTGTAAATATGCTTGCCCTAACTAAAATACTAATAAACCACAGATGGATCTGAGGTTGTTTGGGAGCTTTGGGGAGTTACAGGATTTGTATTCCCTTGTCATAAGGAGGTTTCTCTCTGAGCAAATGTGCAACTTCATGGAGTGTAAAACAAAGTGGACCCCATCAGCCAGCTATATTGTCTGAATCAACCCTGGTGACCCATGGGGTGACAGGAGCCTCAGCCATGTTGCCCTCGTATCCCTCACTGTGTGCATGGTGTCCTCACTTTCACCAGTTCTTAAACCTATGAAAAAGAGTAATCACACTTCCTAGTGATCACTATTTCATTTAGTAAGGGTGCAGTTTTGAAATCAAGCTTATTGATTTGTAGATCATGGAATACATTCCCCACACCCATGTTAAAAAATTGGAATACTATTTTTCTAGCATCATTGTCCCAGTATCTTTTCTATTCTTTACGATCCCGTAAAGCAGTGGTTCTCAACCTTCCTAATGCCGCGACCCTTTAATACAGTTCCTCATGTTGTGGTGACTCCCAACCATAAAATTATTTTCGTTGCTACTTCATAACTGTAATTTTGCTACTGTTATGAATCGTAATGTAAATATCTGATATGCAGGATGTATTTTCATTGTTACAAATTGAACATAATTAAAGGATAGTGATTAATCACAAAAACAATATGTAATTATATATGTGTTTTCCGAAGGTCTTAGGCGACCCCTGTGAAAGGGTCGTTCAACCCCCAAAGGGGTCGCGACCCACAGGTTGAGAACCGCTGCCTTAAAGGTTACTGACAGTAACTCTTAGATTACATCTGCAAAGTCTCTCCATACTCTGGGATATAATTTGTTTAGGCCTGGAGACTTAAACTCATTTAAAACGGTGAGATGGTCTCCTGCTATCACCTTACTTATCTCACTTCAATTCCTTCTAAACTACATTTATTCAACACTTCTGAGTGTAAAGATCATTCTCCTTGATAAGGAAGATAGAAATACAACAGAAGTTGAGATATGACTTTCTTTTCGTTATTTGTTAATGTTATATCATCTGCTCCAAGAAGTGAGCATGCTTTTTAGGTTCATCTTTTTCACTTTGAATGTAGCTGATAAGGTAGGTAGGTGTGTGTGCGTGGGTATGTGTGTGTGTGTGTGTGTGTGTGTGTGTGTGTGTGTGAGTTTGTGAATGAAAAGCTTAAGCATATTTCACTACAACACATTGAGGGATTAACTAACCCTCCTATCATGTCCTTTCAGTTCAGTACTCCCAGGCACATTCTTCTTTGTTTTAACAGTTATGAGTGAGGGCCTGCAACCACACAGTCCAAGGGAACATCCTGGCTGTTCCACTTTTTATAGCACTGACACCATGGACAGGTTAGTTAACCTCTCTGAACCTCAATTGCCTCATCTGTAAAATGGAGATAACAATGCTTACTTCCTGGTATTTGAAAGTAAATGATTTAATGTGCATAAAGTTCTTGGAGTAGTGTCTGGCACATAGTAGGTACTTATCACCACCACCATCATTTCTAAATTATTCCTATCATCTTTCAAGTACATTTTAAAAGTCTGACCTCATCAGAGAGCTTCCAGGTCAACCATAATTTGTCTTGTTTAGGACAGGTTCAATCTAACTGTTTGTATCTTGTATCTCTGTGTATCCTGTCCCAAATAGTGAGAATTGATATAAATAATGATGACATGAGGCTTTTAAAGATCACAAATCATCAAAGAGATTCAATTACATTTAGTGTGCTCATGGCTACAGGAAAGTAAATGGATACATTTTAACAAAGACTCTCATTTGAGTCTGGTTTGAAATGTAAAAAAGGACTTTCTTCTTAATCAGTATACTCCTTTCCAACTCTTCTGGCTTAGTTTTAGTGCTAAAGGAAAACTTGTCTTGGTACCAGATGAGGCCAAACAGATGTATGACACCTCATGGGAATCCTAAAATATTGTTTCACAATAGTATGAAAAGGTAAATGTGTAAATATCAGAAGAAACCAGAGCCTATCATATCTTTGGATCATATTAGGGCTATTGGTGAAACCTTTGATATAATTTGATTGGTGCTATATGTAAGGATTCTCCATCCCCCTCCCTTTATGTTTCCATGATAGATTTTCTTTGGCATACCAATGATCATATTTTTGGCTTTCTCTGATTGAAGAGAGGACAAAATCACTTAACTCGGACCTTTCTTTCATGGAGTTCTTCTTTCTATAGGATACAGACACATTGGAAATTTACAGAAGCATCTACTCACTGCCTGGGTGGGGAAAGTTCTATAGTAGTGATGCCAGTGATTGGCAGGTAAATCTGCCTAATTGAGAAGCAGTATTAGTAAGTCCATTTGTTCCCAAGGCTTGAGTCAAATTCTCAAATCAGTTTTATCAATAATAATAATATAGCTCATGTTTTGATCTTTATTTTTATGCCTCTTGTGTCTTGTTTCTCATTTGATTCTTAACTTGAGAAGGAGAGAGAGGGATATTATTTATTGATCCTCTCATACTTCAAACGATGCAAATAATAAGAGTGAAGGTAAGTAATATTTTTTAGCTTCTTTCTTTACATATAATCAAGACAGTCTGTAGGCATCCTGTGTAAAAATTACCCTATCAACTTCCTCCTGGGAAAACCTGCCCTTATTTCTACCTTTCATCAGAGTCAAACAAACAAATAAATCTAGAAACCTGTGATGAAAAAGGGGCTGTTGCTAGCACCTCAATTATGTGATTGGAAAATGACTTTCAGGTTAGGGTGGTAGGCTATTATTATTATTATTATTATTATTATTTTCTAAAGAATAGGAGGTAGAGGAGTATCACTGTCCTGGGAAAAATGAAAAGTTGGAGCAGTATCAAGAGCAGAGGTCATGCAAATGCACAGAAACTAAGACTGTAAATTTCTTAAAGTTGTTGTCTTATACAACAATCTGTGTAATACCTAGATACATTTTTGGTCTCCCCTTAACAAGTGCATACCAAGCTTAATTCTTGCCAAGCTAGAGAGAACTAAAGAGTAGACTGGAGAGTGGAAAGAAAGTAAAAGGTGGCCTGGATATACAGGAGATGGGATATGGATACAAAGAACCAAAGAAGTAGGACCAGATTTAAAAACTGGTTAATGAATATGATTTGAGCAGATTGACAAGAAGACCCTGGATGTGCTTAGGCAGGACCTACTAGGAATGGAAGGAAATGAACAGAGGAAAAATTGGTGTTCTGAAGGTGAAGAACCAAGGAGAACGCTGGTGAACCACAAAGTTAATGCCAGAAGAAGCTGAAGATAGTGTTCTTTGGGATTTGGATAGGAGATTGGTTTTCTCTGGGGCCAGATACCAGAGTTGAATCTAAATCCAAAATGAAATATTTATTGGTCAGTTGTTATAGGCCTGCCACTCTACTGGGCACTGGTGAAAGAACAATGAGCCAACATGACCTAACTCTTGCTCTTGTGAGGCTTACAATCTAGTGGGAGGTAGGGCCAATTAAAAAGAAAAAGTTGCAAGTGCTGCATGGTACAGGGTGTCATGGCAACACAGAGGCTGTACCTGACCTAGTACCTGGGAGATACGTTAAGGAAATTTTTCTGGAGGAAGTTCCATCTAACCTGAGATCTAAAGAACAAGTCAGGATTAGGCAATCAAGGAAGAGCTTTACAGGCAGAGTGAGTAGAATGTGGCGAGGTCTGGTGAAGTGTAAGTAACCACTTCAGTGTTAGGCATTCAGAAACCTGCAAGTGGGTCAGTACCATACTCTAGGCACTTTTTATAGGTAGTCACTTTGAGGTTTGAGTCTGCAGAAAAAATGAAAATGGGCCTTGACAAGGTCACTAGATGGAGAATGTCTTTTGGTGGCTGTTTCTTGGGGTACAAAGGATAGAGCAATAAAAAGTGGCATTGAGGCGGTTTCCAGGCAAGTGGAGTGGGTGTTGTGAGGTTATCTGGATGCTGAGGCATTGGGCAGTGGGAAAGCATGCTGCTAAGTCCAGAAGAAAAGAATAATACTGCATAGTGAAGTGAACCTTGTAGATGACCAAGGGGGGAAAAAGACAATTTAGTTTCATATGTTACATTTTAATAATAGTCATTTGTAACTGCATAATGAAATTTGTGAACAAAAGTTCATTTCCAGAAGAATAATCTCTAACTGATATGCAATGCCTCAGTAGGATTTGGCCAGGTTTTAATTTTAGTTTGAATAAATAATGCAAGATACTAGGCTGGGTGAGATAAAAGAAAATCTCTGTACTTTCATCTCTCCATGATGGAAATAATAACTACTTTATTTCAAAACAAGTTTCCAATTAGTTTCTGTGAAATATTATTATCCCCCTTTCCCAGATACTGTAGCTCATTTTGAAACTTAATTTTGATAATATATAAGCATTTCTGGAACTTACTCTACAGTATTGACAGTTATATTTGGAGGGAGGAACGCTATTAGACTGTAACTATATTATTTGGTACCCTTCTAAGTAATAGTAAAAATAATAAAAGAAAATTAAAATATAATCTCATTTCATGTCTGTTCATGACCGGGCATGGACTTATCTTCACCCTAGAGCAGCGGTTCTCAACCTGTGGGTCGAGACCCCTTTGGGCGTCGAATGACCCTTTCACAGGGGTCGCCTAAGACCATCGGAAAACACATATATAATTACATATTGTTTTTGTGATTAATCACTATGCTTTAATTATGTTCAATTTGTAACAATGAAATTGGGGGTCACCACAACATGAGGAACTGTATTAAAGGGTCGCGGCATTAGGAAGGTTGAGAACCACTGCCCTAGAGTATAGGCCACTTCCTTCAAAAGTTGTTCAATGGACTTTTTTTTTCAAGACTAGTTATGCTTTACTTAGGTTATATATCGTCTTGTCCCATTTAAAGAGGTGATATTATTTAAGTAATTAATATACTCATTCAGTAAACACAATTGAGCCCAAACTTTGTTCCAAACCCTGGGCCAGATGCTGGGGCTTATGTGGTGAATCAGGCAGATGTGATTTTTCCCTTTGAGGCACATAAGGATACTTGAGAAATTCTGAGGGCACTTTGTAGGAGAGGTTCTTCCACCCAAGTTTCCCCCTAGATTCTACAGAAATAAAATAACACATTTTAATTTAAGTCAGGACCTGACCATTATCTGTGAATCATTCCAGATGGATAAACTGAGGCACAGTTATTCCGGCTCAAACCATTATTAATAAAGTGGTGATTTCAGTTGAAAGGTTGGTCCCGCGATGCATCCTTTATTCCCAAGGCCTCACAAGCTCACTTTCCCACAATTGCAATGCACTGTGCTGTTTTTCTTCCTTCAATGCAGAAAGGCAGACTGGTGATGCTATTTTTCAGATGAAGAAAATAAGGCAGGGGAGTTTACCCAAGGCTCCTCACTTTATAGAGGAGCTAGAGTCACAACTCTTACCCTTTGAGTTTCCAGGCTGTTGCCTAGCTACCAAACCTCCTTGTATCTTCCACTGTACAGCAGCCAAGCAGACACTTAATAATCATAATTGATTTTGCTGGCTAAAAGGGGAGAGCTCAGAGTGATTCTAGGGAGTTTGTTTCCACATACCAATGACTATTACTCTTCCTGTGGTCGATAACCTATACCCATTTTTTTTAGATAGCATCCCTGTCTTGGTCCTCCATGAAGCTTTCTTATCTACATTGATGGTTTCTCTTTTCTCTGTTTCTCGATTATTCTTTCTGGGGAATCTAGTTGCTATTTACAGGTATTGTACATTAAAAAACAACAACAGTGTTTGTCCTGGGTTTCTTAGAGAAGAGTCTCACTAGAGCATTTTTAAGAAATAGAAAACAGTTCAGTGAAAATTAAATAAATTCCACCAGAAAGTAACATTTCTCCTTCTTAACGTATTAGTTCTATCAATTAATTGATTAATGATGTAAAAAAATATTTGAACACCTATTATTTCCAGATACTAATGGAAATAAAAAGATAAATTTGTGCCTGGCTGGTGTGGCTCAGCGGTTAAGGGTTGACCTAGGAACCAAGAGGTCACTGGTTCCATTCCTGGTCAGGGCACATGCCTGGATTGTGGGCTTGATACCCAGTAGGGGTGTGCAGGAGGAAGCTGATTGATGATGTTTTTCTCTCATCTGTGTTTCTATCTCTCTATCCCTCTTCCTCTCTCTCTAAAGATCAATGAAAATAAGATAAATTTGTTTATCCTTTCAATTATAATTTATTGAGTTCCTGGCACATTCCAGATACCATACTGATGCTGGGACTCTATAGTTTTCCTCATGTTGCTTATAGTTCAGTGGGAGTTGGACAATCTGAAATGATCACACAAGCAGACAACTTCTGATGAATAAATAGAGGGAACTAGGTAAAGAGGAAGGGAAATAGCATTCTAGGCAGAGGAAACCAGCATATTCAAAGTTCCTGTGGTGGTGGGAGCATTGAGAATCAAGGGGCTATAAAGACTAGTGTGGTTTGAATGAAGTTAGAAGATGAGGGGAAGCTGGAGAGGAACCTGGAAAGAAGAGAAGAGGACCAAGGCCAGACCATGCTCAGTGTCAGATGCCTATACAGCACCACCCCACAGTCTCAGTTTGATTCCAGCTAAAGTTATGGTGGATAGTGCCATACCAGCTCCCACTGATTCTGGTGCTGACCTCTTCCAACGTGTGCCTGGGCTTCTCTGGTCCCCAGGCCTGGGGCCCTTGCAGGAGATTACTGGCTGTCCCACATGAGCAACACAGAAGTGCCAGGGAATTACCACCCACAGGACATCTCTCAACCATTGGCAGATGAAAGTCAATGAGTGAATGCTTCTCCCCTTTGTCTCTTGGGGAGAATCTTGAAATGCATTGCCCACAGTCCTTCAGAAGTTCCCCATGGGATTGATCACAATTGCTCACAGTGGTGGGCAACTTGCTCATTCATTTCCTCTTTCCCTGTTTCACTCACTTTCCCTAATCCATGACTCCTGCTCTGTGGGTCACTTCCCAAATGAAACTATGTACAGGCAAGCTTTTGTGTCCTGCAGTTTTGGGGGAAGCCAGGTAGAGGTACCATGTTAAAAAATTTGGAATTCAGTAAAAATTAAATAAAAGCAATGTAAAATGATTGGTTTCAACAGGATAGTGAAATTAGCACTGTAGCTCTTTAGGGAGATCATTTTGGCTGCAGTATGGAGAATAGATTAGAGGAAGACAAGGGTAGGTGATGGTAGAGCAGTTAGTGGGCTATAGTAGCCCAGGTAAATATAGTTGGAATAGAGTGGGGACAATAAAGATAGAGAGAAATAGATTGATTTGAGAAATTTTAGAGCCTCTAATTGACAGGAGTTGGTGACAGATTGGCTATGGGAGATGAAGGAAAAGGAGGTATTTGAAATGACTCCTACATATCTGATTTTCTTAGCTGGATGGATGCTGCTGCTGTTCACTGAGTTGGAGGACTCTGGAAGATTAGATGTAGGAGAGGGAGTATCAGATAAAGTGCTTTATGATTTAAGTGGTAGAAAACCCAATATAAATAGGCTTACCTAAGAGGAGAATTAGTTGACTAATATAAAGGAAGAAAAAATAAAGGGAAAATTGGCTATAGGAATGACTTATTTAGGAGCCAAACAGTGTGACAAGGATCAGTCTCTTGGCTTTAATTCCCTTGGATATCTTTGGCCACTTAGGGAAGCAAGATGACCACATACTTACACCACCAAGTACAGGAAGAGATCTTTTTTCTCCAAGAGCCTCATATAGGGCATCACTGTGGCTCATTTGCTCTGATTGGATTACATGCCCACTGCCCAGAACTCACCTTTCCCAGGGGTATGGGATATGTGGATTGGGCTTCAATTAATCACCACCTACCCTTAGAGTTGTGGATGAGGGTGGGGTTGGCCTCATAGAGACTAGACTGGCCAGAGTAAGAGGGGTGAAAGCCTTAAAGGAAAGTAGGATAGTGCTGCTGTAAAAAGGGGGAAATAGCCCTAACTGGTTTGGCTCAGTGGATAGAGCGTCGGCCTGCGGACTGAAGGGTCCCAGGTTCGATTCTGGTCAAGGGCATGTACCTTGGTTGCGGGCATATCCCCAGTAGGGGGTGTGCAGGAGGCAGCTGATCGATGTTTCTAACTCTCTATCCCTCTCCCTTCCTCTCTGTAGAAAATCAATAAAATATATATTTTAAAAGGGGGAAATGGGTGGTGGAAAGGTCATTACCAGGTAGAAAGTTCCTGAGTTTTGTTTTGAATATATGTTTGAGGTATCTTTATTACATTTAAGAGATGATAGATGCATGGGCTGGGCTTAATCTCTGGAAGTCATGCAGTTGGGGAGTAATTTGCATAAAGGTAGTCATTGAAAGTGAGGGAATTGATAAAATCAACTAGGAAGAGGAGTATACACTGAGGAAAGCAGAGGTCTAGAGATCAAGTATTGAGGGATTCCAACACTGAGTTGGAATTCTTCTTGTTAAAGGAGAATTAACCTGAAAATAGAAGGAGCAGCTAGGGAGGTGGGAAGAAATCCTGGAAAACTCACTAATAAACAACAAAATATGACAAACAATAGCTGCCTCCTTGGAATTCATATTCTAGTAACCAGACTTGAGCCCAAAGTGATGGTAATGTAAAGAACTTCAATCCCAGAAACTAAGTGTATTATAGGTACAAACCCCTAGCTACATCCAGGGGAGCACAAAGAAGAGAATGGCTAATTGTTCTTGAGGGAGAAAGGGATCATGTGAGGAGTCTTGATAGATAAATAAGATTTGTCCGGTTGGAAAAGGAAAAAGCTCCAGGTCTAAGTTGAACTTACATGGGAGATTCAGGAAGGATTCAGAACTAAGGGAGGGCAATCTAAACTATGAGACCTTTAGGAAATAGTCAAGAACTGAGTAAGGCATGTTGGCTAAGGGGGACATGCTGGGGGTATCGGTATAGAGTTAGACCATATTTGTGGGAGGAAGTTATCTTAGGGTTTAACTGTACCATTCCATCACTTAACTAACCAACATGACTGGCCTTTATCCTGGATTAGCTGGTTGCATGACATATCTGGGTTTTTTTCCCCTCTCTTTTCCTTGTAGTATTAGAAAGAAAATTCTAAATCTAAAAGATTTTTATAAGGTGGATATTGACTAGTTGCTTTCTGTTACTTCCAAAGTGAGGACAGGAAGAAATATTATTATGTTTCAACAAAGGCAATTTAAGTTAGACATTAGGAAGTGTCTTCTTATCTGCTACATTTATTTTACTTGTCTGCATCAGTCTTCCAATTTATAGGCTCAGCCAGACAATGATAATAGCAGTCAAAGAAAAGGCTATACAATAAACAAGTGAACCAAAAATTAGAAATAAGTAAAATCTATAAGTTTTTTTGGGGGGAGGGGAGTGTTGAGGAAATTACATCTGGAGCAATCACCAAAACATTTTGTTAATTAAAAAAAAATTTGTATCTAGGGATCACTTTAAACTTTTAGAAAAGTTATAAAACTAGTATAAAATTTCTGTGTATCCTTTACAAAAGTGCCCTAAATGTTAACATTTTAACACATTTGCTTGTTCATTTTCTCTCCCTAAATAAATATATTATAAATATATATTGTAAGTATATTTATTCTCTCTAATATATAATTACACTCTATGTGTACATATACATATATATACACCAGACATATACATATATACTCTATATGTGTTTATATATTACATATGTAAATATAGTTTTCTTTTTGAACTGTGTGAGTTTAAATGGCAGATAAGATGCCCACTTTCTCCCAAAGACTTCATTGTATAACCTAAAAAATATAGCCATAGTACAATGATTAAATTCAGAAAATTAAAAATGACACAACACTTTTTAAAAATATATATATTTTATTGATTTTTTTTACAGAGAGGAAGGGAAACGGATAGAGAGTTAGAAACATTGGTGAGAGAGAAACATCAATCAGCTGCCTCCTGCACACTCCCCACTGGGGATGTGCCCGCAACCAAGGTACATGCCCTTGGCTGGAATCAAACCTGGGACTTTTCAGTCCGCAGGCCGACGCTCTATCAACTGAGCCAAACCAGTCAGGGGCTGACATAACACTTTTAACCAATCTAAAAGCCTATTTAAATGTTACAAATTGCCCCATTAAAATTCTTTACAGCAAAGAGAATTTTTTTTCTGATCCAAAATCTAACCCAAAATCACATGTTGCATTTGGATCTCATATATCATTTGTCTCCTTTAATCTGGAGCAGTAATTCAGCCTGTCTCTGTCTTTCATGATTTCCACATTTTAAAAGACTAAAGGCCAGGCATTTTGTAGAATGTCCTTCATTTTGGGTTTGTGTAATGCTTCTGTATGATTAAGATTTAGGTTATGCATTTTATGCAGGAATACACAGACATGGTACTGGATCTTCTGTGCTTCATATCAGGAGATACATAATTAAGTTAATGGTTGCTAGTAACTTCACTGTAAAGTTACTATCATTGTCTTTACATTTAATAAGATTATATGGGGAGATATTTTGAGAAAATATAGATATCTTGTTTCTCATTATACTTTCACTAATTTTAACATCTATGATTCTTGCTTAAAAGAAATATTTCTGTAGTGGTTGCACTTAGTGATTTTCTAATTATTTATTTGTTTATGTTCTTTCTTTAAATTTATTTTTATTTTTATTTTTTATTAGTTAAGGTGTTACAAATGTGTCCTCATCCCCCCATTAACCCGCAACCTTCCCCCGCCCCCTACCCCACACACTCATGCTCCCATCCCCATGTTGTCCATGTCCATTGGTTTGGCTTATATACATGTATACAAGTCCTTCGGTTGATTTAAAATTTAAATTTATGTCTTTAAGACATAAGAATTTTAAAAAGACAACCTCAATACCTTTATCTTACCTAAAATCAAATAATAATTACTTAATTCTTTCAATTATCTTACCATTTAAAAAAGTGTTTTATTTTGAGATAATTTTAGACTTTCAGAAGAATTTCAAAAGCAATGTAGAGAGTTACTGTACACCAGTGATTTTGTGTTTAATCTATAGATCGTACTGACATCTTTAAAAAATTAAGTATAGTTGGTATACAACATTATATTAGTTTCATGTATACAATATTTCATGTGATTCAGCATGTATGTACCCTATGACATGATCGCCACACTAAGTCTAATAATCATCTGTCACTGTGCAAAGTTATCACAATTTTATTGACTATATTTCCCTTCATATTTTACCCATCCCAACACCCCCTCTGGCAACCATCAGTTTGATCTCTGTTTCTATGAGTATGTTTTGTGTGTGTTTTTTAGAACCCACATATAAGTGAAATCATGTAGTACTTGGCATTCTGTGTCTGGTTGACAGTAATTCCCAGTTTTCCAATCTATGAATATGATTATTTGGGTCTTCTTTGGTTTCTTTCTTCAGTGTGTTATATTTTTTACACATGTTCTGTTATGTATATAACATGAATGACATGCATGAAACTAAATTTCATTTTGTAATGCTATTGTAAATGGTATTTAAAAAAATCGAATTCTAATTTGTCATTGCCAGTATGTGGAAAAATTGACTTTATCTTGCAAACTTGCCAAACTTACATGCTAGTTCGAAGAGATATTTTTTTGTAGATACTTGGGATTTTCTATATATACAATCATGTCACCTGTTAATGGAGACTATTTTCTTTCTTATTTTTAAAAACTTTTATTAGCATTTATTTTATGCTGAATTTACCCCTGGATCATAAGGTGTTTTTTTCTTCATTTTTTTTCTGGGATATCTTTCTTCTATGCAACCTCCTCTTCTGATTTAGGAACAATCTGCTTTTTCCCCTGGTAAAGATCATCCCCATGTGGCAGGGAGAGTTCATGTGTTAACCCACCCATGAGCTCTGTAAGTTCTGCGCTGCATTTTGGGAACTTGGTTCACCTGGATGTGCTCAGTGACCAGAGAATCTACATCTAAACCAGTGGTTCTCCACCTTCTGCCCCTTTAAATACAGTTCCTCATGTTGTGACCCAACCAAAAAATTATTTTCGTTGCTACTTCATAACTGTAATGTTGCTACTGTTATGAATCGTAATGTAAATATCTGATATGCAGGATGGTCTTAGGCGACCCCTGTGAAAGGGTCGTTCGACCGCCAAAGGGGTCGTGGCCCACAGGTTGAGAACCGCTGATCAAAACCCTTAAGTTTAGCATTACTCTGCAATTTTAAGGATGCGCAGCAAAAAATTCAGTACTCTTTTTGGGCTTCTGACTCTGTGTCCAGCCCCACTGTTCAGCCTGTGCACATCTACCAGTACCACCTTTGTAATGATGTAATGGCACACATTGCTTCGGTAAAGTTACATCCTTCAGATACTTGGTGGATTTTCGGATAGGCATGCCCTTGATGGCCTGGGCAGTTTCATGAGTGTTCTTAAAGTGAACATGAAGATTTGAACCTCTTGATTTTCATGATTTTGTGGGGTTTTCTGGGTCAAGTAAATAGTGAACTATTTTCAGAGGTCACCTCAGGCTGCTGATGGGAAGAGAGACCATTTTCTTTCTCTCCAATTTGTAAGCCTTTGATTTCCTTTTCTTGTTTTATTGTATTGGCTGAAATGTACCCAGTATGATGCATTCAGTATGATGTTGAATAGGAGTGGTAAGAGAGGATATCCCTAGCTTGATCTTAATGGAAAGCATTGAGCCCTTTACCATTAAGTACAGTTGACCCTGGAACAATATGACTAGACGTTCTGACCTCCCATAGTCGAAAATCCATGTGTAACTTTTGACTCCCCCTAAACTTGATAATGTCCTACTGTTAACCAAAAGCCTTACTGATAATATAGGCAATTAATTAACACGTATTTTATATATTATATGTATTATATACTTATTATAATAAAGTAAGTAGAGAAAATGTTATTAAGAAATTTGTGACTTGCCATCCGGCCTCCCTTGCGCTGCAGCTGGTCACCTCCTGGGTCCCAGCCTTCCAGGACCAGGGCAGCAGCCGCAGCCGCTGTCGCTGCCACCACCATGGTGTCCTGCGTGGGGAGCAGGACCCTGAGCAAGGATGATATGAACTACAAGGTGCATTTCGGATGATCAATGAGCAGCAAGTGGAGGACATCACCATTGACTTCTTCTACCAGCCGCACACTATCACTCTGCTCAGCTTCACCATAGTCAGCCTCATGTACTTGACCTTCACCAACTGGCACTATTTTCCATTGGGAGAGAGGATCCTTAAACAGTGACTGGCCTCATAAACATGACCCTACCTATGTATCTCAGTTTCAAGGACTTATGAAAGGGATGACTCTGTCCCAGAAGACAACATCTGGCGGGGCATCCTCTCTGTTATTTTCTTCTTCTTATCATCAGTGCATTAGCTTTCCCCAATGGTCCCTTTACTAGACCTCATCCAGCCTTATGGACAATGATTTTTGGACTCAGTGTGCTCTACTTCCTCTTCCTGGTCTTCCTCCTCTTCCTGAAATCCATAATGTACTGGCTAGATCCAAATCTCTGCTATGCCACGAGGGAAGTGTATATCATGGAGTATGCTGTGAACTGCCATGTTATCACCTGGGAGAGAGTCATCAGCCATTTTGATATATTTGCATTTGGACATTTGTGGGACTGGGCCATGAATGTCTTACTAATCCATAGTTATGGTCTCTGCTGGACCATCAGCATCACCTGGGAGCTAACCGAGCTTTTCTTCATGCATCTCCTGCCCAATTTCGCTGAATGCTGGTGAAAGCAGGTGGTTCTGGACATCCTGCTGTGCAACAGCGGCAGCATCTGGCTGGGCATGGTCCCCTGCCAGTTCCCAGAGATGAGGACCTACCACTGGACAAGTTTCAGGGACATCCACACCACCACTGGGAAAATCAAAAGAGCCTGCAGTTCACTCCTGCCAGGTGAACCTACATTCGATGGTTTGACCCCAAGTCTTCATTTAAGAGAGTGGCTAGAATATACCTTTCTACGATCATTTGGCAGCTAACTGAGTTGAACACCTTCTTCTTGAAACATATCTTTGTGTTCCAAGCTGGTCATCCATTCACTTGGTGTAGGATTCTCTTTATTAGTGGCATCACGGTGCCCACAGTGAGACAGTGCTATGCTTACCTCGCCAACACAGTGCAAGCGCATGGGGACACAGTGCTGGGTGTTTGGGGACATTGCTTTCCTGGAAGCTATTGTTTGCATAAAATTTGGACAAGATCTCTTCTCTAAGACACAGATACTGTATGTTGTGCTTTGGCTTCTTTGCATGGCTTTCACCACCTTCCTGTGTCTGTACTGTATGGTGTGGTATGGTATGCAGAGCACTGAGGTCACCGAGGAAAGACCTACTCCGAGTGTGAAGATGGCACCTACAGCCCAGATATTTCCCAGCCTCATGGGAAAGGGACATAAGGTTCTGAAGACAGGCATCCAGGCAACAATGAAAGCCATTCTTCCAGAAGAAGAAATCATTCCAAGTCAAAAGCCACCAACGGAGTTGAAAAGAAATGAAAGACCTGGTTAATCCGAGATGTTCCAGAGAGTGCCTGGAACTGAGAGGGAAATGGAATCATGGCACCTCCCCGCGAGGAGGTCAACACATACAGTGCAGACGGGAAGAGAAGAGGGTATAAGTCTTGTTTCCCACAGACACGGCCACATCAGGCAGACACTGCCTGGGGCCCTTTGCCAATGTGAGTGGGGCCCTTTGCCAATGTGAGGGTCTCTTTAAGGTCAGCACTTGGCATGCGGTCACCAGTAGCAAGCACAGTTGCCAAGAGCAGCTTGTGCTTGGGAGTCTTGTGAGTACAGGTGAAACATCTTCACTCAGACAGGGAGTTAAACATCTTCACTCAAACCTGGCCCCCAGGTTTTTTTATGAATCTGCCTTTCCATTTGATTTGTTTCTATTCAGGCCACTTGTCTGTATTTTATTTTGTTGTGATTTGTTTTTACTAGTAAGTCAGGATGCTTAAAAACCTTCAGAAGCCACTGATGAAGTTGAACTAGGGAGGGCTCTTCTCTCTTTTAGAAAAAGGAAAAGGAGGGCGCTTGTGTTACTTACTGTTCAGCAAACCTCATCCCCCTTTTACGACCTGAAACCATACAGCAGGTGTACTGGTAAACCAATCTGAGTAAAAGCTGCCTACGCAGGATCCTGGGCTTCAGATCAGAATTGGTTTTGTCCCATTTGGACTCTCACTGTCCACACTTACCCACAGTGCACAGCGGACCTGCACCAGGGGCCACGCATGCCCCTCCCACAGCCTGGTACCTTTACATTTTGTTCGTTTCCTTCTGTGGCCTGTTGCTGACACCGTCTTTTACTCCCGTGTGAGATGCTGGTGAGTATTACCTTCTTCATGCCATGCTCCAGAATGTTTACCCTAACAGCTCATCACCTCTGATGGCTCCTGTTTCAAGTAAAACAAACCACATTAAAGTCTGTCAAAGATTTTAAAAAATTGTAAGGAAGAGAACATAAATTTATATATTTATTAAAAAATTCCCCCTATAAGTGGACCCATGCAGTTCAAGCCCATGTTGTTCAAGGGCCAATTGTACAATGGTTTTTCTTTTTTTTGTTGTTGTTAACATTGTGAATTACATTGATTGATTTTCAAGTCAGCATTCCTGGATAAACACCACTTGGTTGTGGTGTTATCTTTTTATATAATGCTTGATTTGCTTTGCTAATATTATGTTACCTATTCTAGCTGAACTCTTCTCACAGGTGTCTATCCATTGGCATCTACCCCAACTAAGTGAATACGTAGTCACATCTCTTCTTTTCCTCTATATTCCTGAGTGAAAACTGGAAACACCACAACTTTCCCCCACAATTGTTTGAGTCAGATATATACAACCTAATGTTGCTATTTCCCTTAAATCTCGTTTGATCTACAATTTCTTCCTGTTTCTTTGCTATTTTTTCCTACTATTATTGTCAAAGAGATTGGGGTTGTCTACCTGATTAGAATTTCCCATAGTCTGTATTTTGCTGATTGCATCCCATATGGTGTGTTTTAGTATGGTCCACTGTCCCCTGTGTTTCCTATGGATCGGTAGTTAGATCTCAGGATTTTATAGAATCAGGTTTATTTTTTCTTAATAATTCATAATATTAATATTTCTTTGTATTTGTGTGATGTTATCAGCCATTGATGTTCAATGCCTAGCTCTATTAATTAAATAGGGCTTTTGAAAGCCTTTCTTTTACTGTAGTGAAGATTATAGTAAAATTTTTGTGATGAAAATTCTGTAATGAAGATGAAGAAAATGAGGCTGAGAGCGGTTGAGTGACTTTCCTAAGATAATATAACCAGTTAGTAAAAGTTGTAGCCAGGCCTGGGACCCATGTCTTAGAAATGAAAGTCCTATAAGCTTTTTTTTTTTTTTAAAGCATATTGCCTTTACAGACATTTGCTAGTAAGCAATAGGAAGATCAATGTTCCATCCCTAGGCACATGAGACATATTTATCTATTTTAGGAAGATTGAATTCTGCTTTGCTTAGAGACATAGGACCATACCAAATGATTATTCAAAAAAAGATGTCCCCTCAAGTTCTGGGTTACATTCATTTTTATGGATACAGTTTAAAAATTTTCATGCTAATTCTATTGTCTGGAATTATATCTAAGCTCAACTCAGAATCCTGAGTACATTTTTATTTCTGCTTGCTTCTCCAGTGCTACAGAAGAAAATATGACAAAACAAACAGATGTAGATTAAGTACTACAAAGCAATTTGTTTCTTTTTTATACTGCATTTAAGACTTGCTACTAAAACATCTCTTCAGCTTGGAAAAAGAGAGAGGGGAAGGAGAGACAGAAAGAGGAAAAATGTTGCATTTGGTTTTTAACTACCACCTAAATTTTTCATGGGTTTGTATCTAAGGTGATACAGTATCTCTCTTTGGGGAGAAGCAAGTCCATGAATTATTGGTTAGAGTTTTGTGGAGACAACTGAAGAAAGATATTTTTAACTCTGTAAAATATAAATTTATCATGTTCAAATCAACCAAGGACAGACATTTATCTTCACCTAAGCGTTCACTTTTCTACACAGGTGGATGTACTCAGATACCCATCCTATTTCATTTGATGCATGCTTCTGATGTTCTGAGCCTATTTTCCAAAAGAAAAAACAAACAAATGCATATCTTACCACTCTGCAAGTATTTCCTGACATCTCTTCCATGTATTAAGTCAATAATAATTAAGATTATTACTGAACAACTTTCAATCTATTTCAAATCTGATTTATGAAATAAGGTTAAGATGAACTTGGCTTTAACCTTTAATCACAGGGTTCTGGGAATTCCCAAGCAGAGGAAAGGCTTTACCACCCCTATTCTCTCCCACACAGACCCAGACATTCTTAGGTATAAATGGATTTGTTGACCTGGATGGAACTTGTTAATCTGGGTTGGGGCAAATGGAGGCCCTGGGATCCTATTGGACATAGGAGTAAAATGGAGCAGAAGCCCAAAGAAATCACCAACTTCGTAAAGTGTTAAGTGTCCAGCACAAGGATCAGAGTGAACAGATATGAAGCAGTAATTATACATTTAGATATGTTAAATTTTTAAAATATTAAGGTAGTAAGGAATTAGAGTGATTATCTAGTTCAACTCATTTTGGTGAGGTAACTCACCAAATTGCCACTGGCCAAGCAGCAGTTGGAATTTTGTTCTCTTGAACTGTTTCTTGAACTTCTCTTCCCCTGGCATCTGAATTCAGAAGACCTGGGCGTGGATCTGGCTCTATTGTTCACTGCATCTGCGGCCTTAGGCAAATCACTGAATACCACTGAAACTAATCTCCCCATCTGAAAAATGTGGATAATACCTTTCTGGTTGTAGTGGATTAAATGGGATAATATGTTGGGAAGCCTTTTGTAAAGTGGAAAGCACATGGAGAAGTCATTAGAGCTTTGGAATCAAACAGAGTCTGATGAGACCCACTGACATTCCCTAGGGAATTTTATGCTAGATCTAGATTCGCTTTCTTCTTGAGAACTTCGGGTGTGAATCTGAAGCCCATTCACATCTATAATAATAAAAGCGTAATATGCTAATTAGACCAGACGTCCTTCCAGATGTCCTTCCGGGATGAAGCTGGGGTTGCAGCCACTATGGCTGTGAGGGAGGGATCCAGGCAGCCACCGTGGCTGCGAAGGAAGGATCGAGGCAGCTGCAGCTGCGAAGGCCTACTCTTGCTTGAATTTCGTGCATCGGGCCTCTAGTCTCCTATAATAAGCACCTCAGTAAGATGATCCCGAAGGGCCCATTTATAGTCTGGAGGGAACCTGAATCTTGGGAGTTGTTGCAAGGACTATGTGGACATCCTTTAGCATCTTCTTTCTGCTGTGAAAAAAAATAGTTAAAAATTTCTCTTATGTCTAGAGGAGTGTTCACCAGGTATCTTTAGGAAGAGAAATACTTACATTTAAAAATATTTTCTCATTATGGATGATGGGATGATGAGGTAAAAAATAATATTGGTCACTAATGATTCTAAAAAGCAGACTGAATAATGTATGGCAAATTAAACATAATGGTAGCAAAGAAATAACTCATTTACTACAGGTCCACTTAGTCATTTAATCACTATCATACAAATACAGATTTCCCCTGCAAAGTGATGAGAAGTTAGTACCAGCATAAAATGCAATAGAATAATGTCAGCTTGGCAAATGCTGTAAAAGGAAAGCTTCATTTGGACAGTTCCGTGATTGAGCCAAGACTCCTTGTGGTGTGTACATAGTAGAGAAGCAATGATTGGAATCCCTCACTTTGTCCCTAGATTATCACACCTTATGGGCAAGTTAGATCTGAATCCTGTTTGGGCTTAAATGAGATCCTTAGAGTGAAAATACTTTGGAAGAATATTGATGGAATATGAAATTACTGTCATTTTAACTTAAATTTTTAGTTAATTTAGGGCAAAGAATGGAATGTATATTATTAGTCACATATGCTGAAATCTTTGATACAGAAAAAAAAGTCTTAGAATTATGAAAGGCATCAAAATGCCCCATTTGGATTCTGGTATCACCTGAAATAATCAGCTAAAAGCACAGTTGCCAAATGGTGTAATAGATACCAAGTGTGTAGGAACTCAGCCATGTGGAACAATCAGTGAGGAGTGGAGCAATTAGAGGGAGCTATAGAAAGACCCTGAAGAATGGGAGGAATTTAGGTGTGGGGAGCAGGAAGGCAAATTTCAGGCTTATTTGTGTTCTGAGAAACTAGCTGAGGATAGTGGCTGGAAATGTATGGTTCTAAAAGTTGGGCTAATCTTAATGTTGTATCCGTGCCCTTCTTCTGGGACCTGAAGGAGTTTTTAACAATGAATCAAATTGGGGATCTTGCTCAAAGATGAGCAAAAGTAGTCTTGACACAGAAGATGCCAGCAGTAGATAATGAAACTTTTCTTTCCTCTCAGTCTCATTAAACTGTAAAGCAAGTATTCTCTCCTTTAAGAGAGCTGTAATAATTGCCATTTTCCTTCAGGCTCAGCTCTGTTTCTTATCAAGAGCTATGTCTGAGAGCATATCTGTTAAAGCAGCACTTGTTCAATAGAAACACAAGACAAGCCATGTATGCAAGCCACAAAAGCAACTTTAATTTTTCTGTAGCTATTAAAAAAGTAAAAAAAAGTGTATCTATTTTATTTAACCCAATATAACTAAAAATTTTTAGTGATATATTTTAGATTTTTATTTTCATACGTGGTCTTCAAAACCTGATCAAAATCTGATGTATGTTTTATTTATGTATGTATGTATGTATGTATGTATTTTAAAAAAGTGCATCTCAATTTGGACTAGCCACATTCCAAGAGCTGAGCAGCTACATGTGGCTGGTGGCAACTGTATTGAAACTACAAAACTTTATTCCCCCTTTCAGGAGTGGCAGTGCCTGAGTCCAGGTCTATATTTGAGGATATATTTCCAGAGTGTCTGGGTTGGGGGAGGGGCATCTTCCCATATGTAATGACCTATGCAAAATCAACTTCATATGATCTAAAAAGTTGAAATTTTTATTGGAAGAATTTGAACGAGTAATGATTTTCTTAATTTTGAAGAGAAAAAAAAAAACCACAAAAGAAAAGTGCTAGATTTACCACTATGAAATATAAAACTTTTAGATAATTAAAAAATATCAAATTTATTGTTAAGAAGGATACCCATCTTTACCAATACAGCTCCTAGGGCAATGGAAACTAAGGAGAAAATAAACAAATGGGACTACATCAAAATAAAAAGCTTCTGCACAGCAAAAGAAACCATCAACAAAACACAAGAAAGCCCACTGCATAGGAGAACATATTTGCCAGTGATATCTTCGATAAGGGTTTACTCTCCAGAATTTACAGAGAACTCATACAACTTAACAAAAGGAAGATAATCCAATAAAAAATGAGCAAAGGATCTAAATAGACACTTTTTGAAAGAGGACATATAGGAAGCCCAGAGACATACGAAAACACTAGAGGCCCGGTGCATGAAATTTGTGCACGGGTGGGGTCCCTAGGCATGGCTGGGGATCATGCTTGATCAGGTTCCCCGCCTCCTCCCCTCCCCGCCTCTTCCCTTCCTCCTTCCCTCGCTGCCTACATCTGCTGCCACCCACCCCCGGTTCCCTGTCCCAGCCTGGGGCCTAACCCTGACATGCGGGATCGCGACCTGCCAGCCCAGGAGCCAGTGGGCTGGGGTCAGCTTCTGCATTGAGCATTTGCCCCCTGGTGGTCAGTGCACATCATAGTGACCTGTCATTCTGGTTGTTCCAGTCTTCAGTTGTAACAGTCACTTAGGCTTTTATATATATAGATGCTCAAAGTCACTAATCATCCAAGAGATGCAAATCAAAACAATGAGATACCATCTCACACCTGTCAGAATGGCTATCAACAACAAATCAACAAACGACAAGTGCTGGAGATGATGCGGACAAAAAGGAACCCTTCTTCACTGCTGGTGGGAATGCAGACTGGTGCAGCCAGTGTGGAAAACAGTGTGGCATCTCCTCAAAAAATTAAAAATGGAACTGCCATTTGACCCAGTAATACCACTTCTAGGAATATATCCCAAGAAACCAGAAACACCAATCAGAAAGGATATATGCACCCCTATGTTCATAGCAGCACAATTTACCATAGCTAAGATTTGGAAATAGCCTAAATGCTCATCAGCAGATTAGTGGATTAGAAAACTGTGGTACATATACACAATGGAATACTATGCTGCTATAAAAAAGAATTCTTACAATTTGCAAAACATGGATGGAACTGGAGAGCATTATGCTAAGTGAAATAAGCCAGTCAGTGAAAGAAAAATACCACATGATCTCACTCATTTATGGATAATAAAGAACATTATAAACTGATGAAAAAAATAGATACAGAGGCAAAGAAGCATTGAACAGGCTGTCAAATTACAGCGGGAAGGCTAGGGAGGATTGATGGGGGGAGAGGTAGGAGATCAACCAAAGGACTTGTATGCAAGCATATAAGTATAACCAATGGATGCAAGACACTGGGGAAGGGGGGGAGGGTATGTGCTGGGGGGTAGAGGAGGCTGGGGGAAGGTCAATGGGGAAAAAAAGGAGACATGTGTACTACTATTTGTAATACTTTAAACAAAATAAAATTTAAAAATTTAAAAAAAGGGTACCCAACAGTTTGGGGTAAAGATTTGCATTTATTATGAGATAGGTTTTAATGAATACTTAGCAATATTAAAAAACTCATTCAAATATAAGGAATAAAATTAACACTATTTGATTTATGAGATATTTACCAATTTATAGAAGAGGGAAAGGCAATACTGTTTAAGAAAATATTCAATCTGTTTATTCCTTACAGAAATTAAAACTAAACCACCATTAAAATAAGGTAACATTTTGTACTTATTAATAAAGCAAAAGTGATAATGCCCAGTGCTGATTAAATTATAATAAAACTAGAGGTCCGGTGGATGGATTCGTGCACAGATGAGGTCCCTCGGCCTGGCCTGCAGGGATCGGCCGAAACTGACACTCCGACATCCCCCGAGGGGTCTCAGATTGCAAGAGGGCAGTTCTCGGTTGATGCACTCCATAATTGGGCTCCCTCCTCTCTGGTTCCGCGTGCGTCACCTGAGAACTGGAGCTGCCAAGTCACTGTAGCTCAGCAGCTCCTGCATTGAGCATCAGCCCCCTGGTGGTCAGTGTGCGTCATAGCTACTGGTCAGAGTGTCTGCCCCCTGGTGGTCAGTGCACGTCATAGCTACCAGTTGGATGGTTGAACGGTAGGACGGTTGCTTAGGCATATATATAAATATATATATATATATACATACACACACACATATACATACACACACACATAGGCAAAATCCTTTGGAAATACAATATGCACTAGAACAGTGATGGCGAACCTTTTGAGCTCGGCGTGTCAGCATTTTGAAAAACCCTAACTTAACTCTGGTGCCATGTCACATATAGAAATTTTTTTATATTTGCAACCATAGTAAAACCAAGACTTATATTTTTGATATTTATTTTATATATTTAAATGCCATGTAACAAAGAAAAATCAACCAAAAAAATGAGTTTGCGTGTCACCTCTGACACGCGTGTCATAGGTTCGTCATCACTGCACTAGAACCTTAAAACTATTCTTTTTAAAAAAAAATATTTTATTGATTTTTTTTACAGAGAGGAAGGGAGAGGGATAGAGAGTTAGAAACATCAATGAGAGAGAAACATCGATCAGCTGCCTCCTGCACACTCCCTACTGGGAATGTGCCCGCAGCCAAGGTACATGCCCTTCACCAGAATCAAACCTGGGACCCTTCAGTCCGCAGGCTGATGCTCTATCCACTGAGCCAAACTGGTTAGGGCCTTAAAACTATTCTTATCTTTTACCTATAATTTCATTCCCAGGTATATAGTCTAAGGAAGTAATCTATCAAAAGAAAAGAAAGTATATGTTTGAAAATGTTTATTTCCACTTGTCTGTAATAGTGAAAAATTGGGGTGTAGTTCAGCAAATGATACTACCTCACCTTCATGTACAACTATATATGCCCCCTCCTTGCTAGATAATTTGCTAGAACAGCTCATAAAACTCAGAGAAACATTTGCTTTATTATAAAGGATATTACAAAGGATACAGATTATCAGCCAGATAAAGAAGTACATAGGGCAAGGTATGGGGAAGGGGTGTGGAGCTTCCATAACCTCTCTGGGAATAACCTCCCAGCAGCTCTATGTGTTCACCAGCCTGGAAGCTCTCCAACCCCCTTCATTTAGGATGGGGAGATAATAGGATTTTTTTAAAAAAATAAAACTGTCTTTATTTAATTACATGATTATATACACAGACAATCCTAAAGAATCAACCAAGAGCCTACTAGAACTAATCATCTAATTTAGCAGGTCCTCAAGTTATAAGTTCAATATCAAAAATTTAATTGTGTTTTTATGTACTAACAAACAAATAAAAAATGAGATAACAGTTTTTAAAGGTACCTTCTTTTTTAAAAAGAAAAAACACATTTGGGACAAGACAAAATTACTTGAATTGGACATTGGGACACTAAAGTTCATATAAAAGGGACAATGCATATGACAAAAAAAAAAGCAAAGAAAGAAAACATACTGTGAAGCTATTATAGTTTTAAAAGTCTGGATATTAATTTACAAGTAGATAAATTGAAGAATGAAATGGGGCAGAGTTCAGAAACAGATTTATATAAATATGGGAAATCAGTTTATGATAAAGGAAGTATTTAAATCAATAAAAAATGAGACAATTTAATAAATGATGTTGGGATCACAGGCTCTTCATCCACAAAAAAATCTATGTAGACTTCTAGGTTATATCATATTTTGTATATTATACACAAAAATGAATTCTAAGTGTATTAATGAGCTAAGTGGAAAAATTGCCACCATCATTACCACTATCCATGCAAGCAAGCAAAGCTGTAAAAGCTACCATAGTGGGGAATGAAAAATATTTATTTGGGGATAATTTTGGATTTACATAAAAGTTCCATGGATAGTACAGAGTATTCCATATACCATTCTCCCAGATTTCCCTAATATAAACATCTTACATAACTAAAAATCATAGAAATTTGTGACCTGAAGTACAAACTATATTAAACATTTCAAAGGCAAGTTAACAATGATTATATTGAAATTCAGGTTTTGTTCTGGGTGGACAGACTGGGATAAATATTTTCAACACAGGTAACAGGACATTTATTAATATCTAGTCAGTAGCTACAAATAGCAAACACCTTACTAAAAAGTGTACAGAAAATAAAAGATTAGGCAATTCACAAAAGAAAAAAAAAACTAATATCTAAAATATTTATTAAAATAAACTCATCAAAATTGTAATTAGAAAAATAAACATGATAAGAGTGATCATCTATTAGAATATAAAAAATCAAAATGCTTGATAATACCCATATCTTTGCAACAATAAAGTATAATATGTCTTCTCATATATAGTTGGTAGAAGCATGAATTATTCAAGCCTACTGACCTAGCAGTCTACTTCTAGAAGATGTTTGATGTGTCCACCAAAAATACTCAAACAAATGTATAAAAATTTATGTGCCAGGAAGTTCATTTCAGGAATTGCTTATAATAACAAAAAATTAGAGCATACATGTCAGTAGTTAATAACATACTTTTTTTATGCAATGATACACAGCCATTAAAAATAATGAAGTATTTTCACCATAGGACACTAGAAAAAAGAAGAGCAAGTTAAACCCAAAGTAAGCAACAGAAAAGATATATGAATTAGAGCATAAACCAATGAAATTGAAAATAAGGACTCAATAGAAAAAACAAAACCAAAGCTATTTCTTTGAAAAGATTAATAAAATTTATAAATTTATAGCCAGGCTAAAAAAAGGAGAGCAGACACAAATTATTAATATCAGAATTCAAGGGGGACATCATTATAGATATCATGGAAACAAAAAGGATAGAAGGAATACTATGGACAACACTATGCTCACAAATTTGATAGCTTAGATGAAATGAACCAGTTGCTTGAAAGACACAATCTGCCAAAATTTATGCAAGAAAAAATAGATGATCTGAATAGGCCTGTGTCTGTTAAAGAAATTTAATTAATAATAACCTTCCAGAAAAGAAAACCTCAGGCCTTGATGGGCTCACTGGTGAATTTTACCAAACATTTAAGGAAGAAATTATACCAATTCTCTATTATCTCTTTCAGAGGATAGAAGCAGAGGGAATACTTTCTAACTCATTCTATGAGGCCAGCAATACCCTAATACCCAAACCAGACAGACATTACAAGAAAAGAAAACTAAATACCAATGTTTCTCATGAATATAGAAGCAAAAATTCTCAACAAAATATTATCAAATTGAATTTTTAAAAAGTATGAAAATAAGTATACACCATGAACACGTGAGATTTATTCTAGATATGCAAAGCTAGTTCAACATTTGAAAATCAAGTATAATCTATCAAATCAGCTGACTAAAAAAGAAAAATCACATGATCATATCAATAGATGCAGTAAAAGCATTTGACAAAATCGAACACCATTAAATCTCAGTAAACTAGGAATAAAGGGGAACTTAAAGATTACCTCCAAAATACCTACAGATGGCATCATACTTGATGGTGAGAAACTTGAGGTTTTCTCACTAAGATCAGGTACAAAGCAAGGATATACTATCTCAACACTTCTTTTCAACATCATACTGGAAGTCCTTGCTAAATTAAAGAAAAGAAAATGAAATTAAGGGTATACATATTGGGAAGGTGTAAACTGTTTTTGTTTGAAGATGAAATCTATGTAGAAAATCCAAAGAATCAAACAAAAGACATTATTGGAGCTAATAAGCAATTATAGCAAGGTTGCATGATGCAAGGTTAATGTATGAAAGTCTAATGCTTTCCTGTATACCAACAATGAACAAATATAATTCTAAATTAAAAATACCATTTACATTAGCACTCCTCAATGAAATACTTAGATATCAGTCTAACAAAATATGTAGAAGATCTATATGAGGAAAACTACAAAACTGATGAAAGAAAAGAGTAACAAAATAAGTGGAGAGATATTTTGTGTTCTTGGATAGGAATACTCAATATTGTCAAGATGTCAGTTCTTCTCAATTTGATAAATAGATTCAATGAATCCCAATCAAAATCTGAGCAAGTAATTTTGTGAATATTGACAAAATGATTCCAAAGTTTATATGTAGAGGCATAAAACCGAGAATAGCCAATTCATTATTGAAAGAGAAGACAAAGTTGAAGGACTAGCATAATTAGACTTCAAGATGTACTATAAAGTGACAGTATTTAAAAACAGTTTGGTATTGGTAGAAATAATAGACAAATAGATAAATGGAACAGAGTAAAGAGCCTGGAAATAAACCTCCATAAATATAGTCAACTAATCATTGACAAAGAAGCAAATGCAGTGTGATGTGAAGACAATCTTTTCAACAAATGGTGCGGGAACAACTAGATATCCATATGGAAAAAAGGAAAAAAAGTATATAGGTTTGGTGATGTCTTTTTAGAAACAACACACAAGACACTGTCCATGAAATAAATAATTGACAAACTGTATTTCATTAAAATTAAAAACTTCTGCTTGGTGAAGATAAACAATATCAAGAGAATTAGAAGATAAGTCACAGACTGGGAGGATATATTTGCAGAAGACATTCTGATAAAGCACTATTTTCCAAAATATGGACAGAACTCTTAAAACTCAACAATAGGAATCAAACAGCCCAATTTAAAAATGAGCCAAAGACCTTAGCAGACATCTCACCAAAGAATACATACAGATGGCAAGTAAGCATGAAAGGATGCTCCACATCTTTTGGGGATGCAAAATTATACAGCCATTTGGAAGACAGGTTGGTGGCTTTTTACAAAATTGAACATATTTTTACCATATGATCCAGGAACTGTGTGCCTTCGTATTTACCCAAAGGAGTTGAAAATTTAAATCTACACAGAAACCTGCACAGGGATGTTTAAATCAGGTTTATTCATAATTGCTCAAACTTGAAAGCAACAAAGATACCCTCTAGTAGGCAAATAAATAAAATGTGGTACATCCAGACAATAAAATACTATTCGCTAAAAACAAATGAGCTATCAAGCCATGAAAAGACATGGTAGAACCTTAAATGAATATCACTAAATGAAAGAAGCAAATCTGAAAAGGCTACATACTGTGTGATTTTAACTATATGGTATTCTGAAAAAGGCATAGTTATGCAGACAGTGAAAAGATCAGTGGTTGCAGGGTGGAAGATGAGGAAGAAGTGAATAGTCAGAACTCAGAGATTTTTAGGGCAGTGAAAATACTCTGTATGATTTTATAATGATGGATATATGTCATTTCCATTTTTTCCCAAACTCATAGAATGTACAACACCAAGAGCAAGTTCTAGGGTAAACTATGGATATTGGGTGATTATGATGTGTCAGTGTAGGTTCAACTTTGGTAAAAAATGTACTGTTCTGGTTAGCAATATTGATTATTGGGGAGGCCATGCAGCTGTGGGGGACAGGAGATGTGTGGGAAATCTGCGAGTCCTTCTAAATTTTGTTGTAAACCTAAAACTACTCTAAAAATAAATTCTTTTGAAAAAGGAGGTAAAGCTGTGTATTCAGATATAGGATGATCTCTAGGATGTGATGCTGAAGTAAAGAAAGCAAACCATAGGATCAATAGTAGAATCTGATCCCTTTTGTGTTAAAAAAGTGTTCATATATGTATGTAAATCCATGCAAAACTGATATGAAGGACTCTTAGCAAGGAGTAGGGAAAGGGATCATTCATGTTTTAAATTATGCAATTTTGGATGTTTTAATCTTTCACAACATGAATATATCCCCATACTATTAATGTAATACAAATTGAAATGAGAAAAGAAATGACAACATTTTACATTCTTGTTATGTATTTTTTCTGCTAAATATAAAAAACAGTACTGTTCTATTTACAATGAAAAATGGGATTTAGAAAGAATGAGAGTACCTGACTATGTTCCTCCATAAAAGGCATCTCTCAATACTGGCTCACATTTTCAAATAGGTCAGATGGTGTTTGGGGGACAGCTCTTTGCAAGTTTGTTGTATCTGTCGGGGACTTCCTAACTGGCTTCCACCCCTGAGCCAGATCTAAGGGGCCTTCATTCTCCAGGCTGGCAGTTGGCAGTGTTTGCTCAAAGGCAGGCTGACATCCTAAGCAGAGTGCTTTGCCTGTAGCACTGGCATTTCAGAAACACTGACAACCAAGGAGGAAGCAGCAGATAAGCAGCATACCACTGGCCAGAATGGGCCTTTCTATTGCTCAGGTTAAATTGAAACATACTAGTATGCCCAATTGTGAATTTTAAACAGTGTTATCAAGATGTTTGACAGCTCATCCAGGAATATAATACCATTCTACTGAGGAGGCAGAAGGTATAATCCAAACCTCAAAAATTTTCTGAATACATCAGTGAATGCGAGGATTATAGGTATAGCTGCCTATGGGATTGGTGTGTGTGCACAGAGACAGTCACATAGTTACATGTGACAGCCCCAATCTAGAATATTATATGCTGTTTTTCTTGGCAACCATGAAAATATTTCCCCAAGATAACATTTTGACTTCTAAGCTACATTTCCAAGGGGGGAGGGGTGGGTGGGGGTGAGGGAGTTAGGTAGGTGTGCAGGAGATAGCATGAAAAGCAAATTATGGTTGTGGTTACGCTGAATAATGATTTAGAATTTCTGTTCTATATACCATCCATCCATCCACTCAACAAGTACATTTTATTTGTTAAAATAAAAAGCACATGCTCAGCCACTGTTACTCACTGGTTGAGCATCAACCCATGAAACAGGAGGTCAGGGTTCAATTCCCAGTCCAAGCATGTGCCCAGGTTGCGGGGCTCCATCCTGGTGGGGGTTGTGTGGGAGGTGATTCTCTCTCATTATTGATGTTTCTCTCTCTCCCTCTCCTTTCCTCTGAAATCAGTAAAAATATATATTTTTTTAAAATCCAGAAAGAAATATAATAGATTACTGAATATTGAAAGCAACTTAATTATTAACTTTTCATGGAACCGTTTTTGAAAATGATTCCATTCTGAGAATATTTAAATAATAAAAAATAATTGTATTTATGGCCATAATTTTGTGTTCTTGAAAGGAATAGTTTAGATCATCAAGATGTTACCAGTTCCTACATCCTGTGCAAGATATGGGGCTGAGAAAACTGTCAAAGTAGTGTATGTGTGTGGTTTTGTGTGTGTGTGTACGTGTATTTGCATATGTGCTGGGGGTGTGTATGTGGGGGGTGTGTATGTGAGGGATGGTGGGTGAAGTGAGGATGGGAAAGGCCAGGATTAGATCAAGAGCCAAAGCAAGAGCCTTATTTTTTCCTCCTTTCCATCCATTCCTTTCTTTCTTCCTTCCTTTTTTCTTTCCTCACTACTTCTGCCTTCTCTTCTCCTTCCCCATTTTATTCTGTCTCCATTTTTTACATCCACTGTTCTGTTTTATTTCCCTCCCATTTCTTTTGTATACAGAGTTATGGGACTTTTTTCAGTGTTTTATTATGCTTTTAGGAAGCATCTTTAGCAGAAGAGAAACTCACATGAATTACTTCAGTGCTTCAAGTCATGGTTGTTCTAAGGAATATATCCCAAGTAACTCTGACAGGGAACATTCTTGAACAATTAAAAAGTTACATTAATAAGAATCATTATGAGGAAAAAACAAGTATGTTTTAAAAAACACTTCTACTTCCCAAATATCATGTTTTATTGGAATTATCTTCATTTACATGAATACAAAGAACTTAAAATAGTATTAAAAAGTGTAGCATTTAATAATGTCTCAGACTCCCTCTTCTCAATTTACTTTTTCCCTCAAGAAATATGTGAATTCAATTGTGACATTAAATTCTCAAAGTTCACTTGTCTATTTTTAGTACCTTATTTATTATTTTGTTGTTGGTTTAAAATAATAAAAGGAGTCCGGCTGGTGTGGCTCAGTAGTTGAGTATCAACCTTTGCACCAGGAGGTCAGGTTCAATACCCGGTTAGGGCACATACCCGGATTGTGGGCTCCATCCCCAATGTGTGAGGCAGCAATGTATGAGGCAGCAGATCAATGACTCTCTCTCAACATTGATGTTACTATCTCTCTCTCCCTCTCCCTTCCTGTCTGAAATCAATATAAATATATTTTAAAAATGAAATAATAAAAGGAATTCAGTGTGAACAAATTTGAATTGACAACAAGAATGGCCTAATGCCCAAGATTCATTAACCAGATGCCAAACTAGAGCATCATAAAAATAACAAAACTAATCAAAGCAAAGATTTCATTGTATCTTAGTGTTTGCCATTGCTCTTGCCAGAGTACCCTAGTGGTTTGTATTGGTTGTTCAGGAGGCAGAATAAACAAAGTGAGCTCAATTTTATTAAAATCTCTGACCTTCAATTTCTTCTGTGAAATGGGAATAGGAGTAGTAGCTACTTCATAAGTATTCATACTATTATGAACACAAAGTAAGAAATAAATGGGTATATGAAAATGCTATGTAAATATTATTCATTGTTCAGAAGAAACAGAGGTTCAGGTTCATTAAAGGTTTTGCCCTACGTTTCATGTTTATGTTTCTAATTTGTGGTTCGATGGCAGCAGCCATAGATATCCATTGAGTTAATGAAACCTTGGCATGTTACTGAACATTTCTGAGAGAACAATAATATATTCTTTTTTAAATTTAAATGTCCATAGTCACTATCTTAAAAGAATGCTTTTTGAGGAAAGGCCATGTATTATTATTCATTTTTACGTTCCTATCACAGTGCCTAATTCATGGTTGATGAATAATAAATACTTATAGCATGACTGGATCTATAACCCCATTTGTGGAAAGGATGGTAGTCCAGACCTTAATTGAACAGTTAATAGTTGGGAATCATTCACAAAGAGTCCAGAAGAGTATTCACAATGATGCTTTACTTTGTCTTCAAGTTGAATGGAGGCCATAGGTGGAAGCAAACTTTGGTGTGGCTCCCCTTTTGTCTTTAGCTTCTGTAAGCCCTCAGACTCTCAGGACTCTTAAGGTCTTCAAACATAGGTTTTGGGGGTACCCCACCTAACCCATCTCCAATCATCCTCTTTGTATCCCCTCTCTCTTCTTCCTCCCATTCCTATCCTTTCCATTCCTTTTTCTCCTCTTCCCAGGGACCTATTTTCCTTGGCCTCTATAGCAGCTTGTTAATCATCTAGTTCCATTTGCCACTCTAGAATGAGTAGTGGTGGTGATGGCGGTGTTGTTTGTAGCTTTTGGTCCCAACAACTACATCTTTTTTATTGCCCACGTTGATGTCTTCATGAAATAGCAACTGTTTTTTGTTGTTTTTAATATGATGCTAATAGAGCCTGTTTTTTCTTCCACATTGAGTTGTAATACCCAATTCCCCTTCTGGTACCCAAGCTTAATATGTGCCATGCCCTAGGCCTGGAAGGAGGATAAGGTTGGGATCAGGCTGGGGAGAAGAGAAAGAAAGATCATTTCATCACAAATGAATGAACATACTAATATTTTAGCACAGAGCTTATTCGATTAAAATTTAAAAATGTGTTCCCTTTATACAAACTACCAGATATTTGGTTATTTTCAGTGGAAGCTGAAGTAACCAGTACCATTGAGATTGAAAGAAGGATCTTTTCTGGCAGCTGAAAGTAAGGAGAAGGAGTCACAGCACTGATAGTGAGTTATGTGTGATAGCAGGCTCATTGACTAGTAATTAAAGGGTCAGAGAGACATCCCAGTGGAAGAAGTAAAGGGGAGAGGCTGGTCTAAGATGGTGCTGATGGCTGGCAGCTGAATTTCCTGATAAAAATTTTCTTTCTCAAAAGACTTCCCAGGAGCAGCACAAATGGGGACCTAGGACAAAAATAAATGACCCAGAGAGTTAATCAAGTGCTTATCTCATATGAACCAGCAGGTCCCACATAGCAAAGGAACTATGGGCCAAAAGCCAAAATTAACACACATTTGTAGCTCCCTGCACTAAATATATATATTTTCCCTACTTGAAAATCAAGTCAATTAAAAAACAATATTCAATTCTTTAATCCAGAATTGAGCCAATATGTTTTGTAATTAATATGGATACAAAGTAAAACCTGGTCTTCAGAATCTTTAAATTAACTTTACTGAATTGATATTGTATTTGATTCAGGTCTCAGACATTGGCTTGTGATGAAGCATCCTTTTCAGACACTCATTGTCATCGATGTCAGTGCTTTTAATAACTCTTACAAGTGCAGCCAAGGGAAGCCCATCTCTCAGGATGCCTGTCTTCTCAACATGGGCCCTGATAATTAGTGCTCAGGAAGCACGGCTGTGACAGTCACAATCTCCCCAGTCACTGCTGTCCTTGCCTGTCAGTGTTCTGACAAAGAGGGTTTGTCACTCTGCAAGCTGGCTCCTCAACTTTGACATTTAGCCACAGTGGCTTACACTCGACTCCAGATATCTAGAATCTGACCTATTAACAAGGCCGCCACACACCCCTGCCCACTCTTCCCCAGGGCTTCCCCAAAGGCCAGCTTTAGAATGATGTTAGTGCTGGATTCAAAGGATGCAAACCTGGCTTTTGATTCTGGCCCCTTATTATGCAGGGATGGGCCTCAGCATTAAGGAGATGAAAACAAATCTAACTCTCCGGAAGGTGAGATCCAGAGTCTGCTGGTCCCAGAGAGAGAGAGAGAGAGAGAGAGAGAGAGAGAGAGAGAGAGAGAGACAGTCAGGTATTGGCAGGGGCCCTGTCAGAACTGGGCAGGAGATGGAGTTGGTGACAATGGTTCTGATAGTGTTTCTGTAGCAGGAGAAGCAGGTAAATGCAATTATTTGTAGACTCATAAATGTGGCTATTCTAGCTGCAGGACTTGTAATATACAAATGGAGGGGTGACCAGAGGACTGGGCAGTGTGCTGGATTCATCAGTAATTTTAAGAACATGTGACTTTTAAGGCTCCTTGGAGACAAGCTTAAATGGATTAATAGTGAAATGTAATCTTATAGCAATAAAAGGAACCTGGCTGTTACTAAGATGTATTCACAATGATCAGTTAAATCTTATGATGATATACTAGTACTTAATTCTGATATTTGAGAGATGTTACTTCACCAGCATATGAAAGAATTACTTTATGAATATATTAAATTGTTTATTTTCCCTCTTTCAGTTTTATGTGTAAGAGGACAATTGCATTCAAGGTAAAGAATACCAGTGAGCTTATGTTGTTAAAAAGAGGGGCTATTTCCTTGGTATGGGATTGGATGGAGTCTCTGTCCTCAAGTAGAAGACTGACTAATAAAGTCAACAGCATAAAAATATACTCCCAATACCAGATATAGATAAAATATAGTCAACTCTCAATTGTCTGTGTGTGGCTTGCATTTTCGCAAGTTAAACTAGGCTAATGAATACAAATATCTCATGGCTGATTACAGATATGTACAGAATGAAATGCAAAGTTGTTGCTAAGTTAGATTAAGCCAAACGCAAAGATGCAAAATATTTTATAATGAAAAAAATTGGTTACTAATGAACCCATTGTTTATTCAGCAAATATTAACGAGCACCTACTATCTGCACAGGAGATCAGTGGAGATGACTCCACGGAAAAGAGTGATTATGAAAATTCATCAGATAGTGAGACAGTATGAATGATTCTCAGAGGGTGATCCCAGATTAACAACATTAGCATCACAATTAGTTTGTTAGAAATTAAAATTCCCAGAATTCTCAGATCCATGATCCACCTACTGAATCAGAAACTCTGGGGGCGTGGGCACAGGATTTGTGTTTTAACAAGTTCTCCAGTGGTCAGGGTTGAGAGCCATGGCACTCTGAACAAAAGTAACATTGCATAATATAGTTGAGAGTGCTAGGCATTTCATTTGGATTGGGTGTGAAGGGAAGCTTCTCTGAAGAGCTGACATTTAAATCAAGATCTTAATGTCAAGAAAACGGATTCAGGGTTCCAGATAGAGGGAACAGAGAGGACAGAGACACTGTGCTGGAAATGAGCATAGCATATTTGAGGAGCAGAAATGTTGGTATGCCTGGAACATAGCAGAATTGAGCCAATATGCAAGAGTATTTCAAATTATGGTCAGAGGTGTAGTCAGGGCTCAGGTGGTGGTGGCCAGGGCTTCTTAAGTTTAGTGGGCATACAAATCACTTGGAAATTTTGTTAAAATGCAGATTCTGATTCAGTAGGTCTGGGGATGGGAACTGAGACTTGCATTTTTAACAATCTCTTCGGTAAAAATGCTGGTACTGGTCCATGGACCACATTTGCAGTAGTAAGAGTGTAGAGCTTTGCAGTAGCAAAGTGCAGTTCAATACCAAAGCTCTGCACGTGTGTGTATGGGTGGCTTTGGGGTTATTTGTTTTAAATTCTATGCTCCTGGATAATTGAGCACTGACTTGCACTCCTGTTCAGTGAGGGGGCTGTTGATTGGATCAGGTTGTAATTGGGGCAATTGGGAGGTTTTTGCAGTTAATTTAAAAGGGGAGAATGTAGTTTAGTGCTGAGTAGCAGAATCAGGACAGATTCTTGTCACAGGAGAGACAAGGGAGAGTTTTGGACAGGTCCTGTGCTCTTGGAATTCCTGAGCTGACCAGTGGGATCTTCTTTTTATTGCTGCCTTTTGTTCAGAGTTTCTCTCCCTTTTCAACTCCTGTCTCAGTGGCCTTTAGACAATCTAATCACTACCTCTCCCCAAAGTCCCATTAGTGATACAAATTGTGCAGATGTTTAGGTGTGCTCTCCATCCATTCTCTCCCTCCCGAGTACCAAGATCTTAAGATCAGCTGAGGGACATTTCATGTTGGGGCAAGGGCTGTGGAAGCTGTGTCCCCCCCAAAAATGCCCAAATTATTTTGGACCTGTTGGGAGTCTCTTACATTTCCTAGCCTCCTTGTACATTCCTGCAAGATTCAGTGGCCTACCTGTGCATCCAGGGCATCTGACAATGATGTGTCCCTGATTTCTGTTGTCACTGGGTTGTTCTCTTGTCCTTCTGTGTGGCCTTCCCATCAGCAGTCTCAGGAAAATGCTTCCTCGAAGTTAGTTTTTGCTCCTTAGCTCTCTGCTGCCCCCTTCTGGGTCACATGAGCCAGAACCCGTTCCCTTGTTCTATCCTGGAGCTTTTTTGCTCTCTGAGTACTAAGCATTCACCAAGATGCTCTACTCTTCCCACATTCATTCTTTCCTTTTCCTATTCAGCAAGCACTTATTGAGGATATTCTGTGTGCCAGGAATTGTACAAGGCCCCAAGGTACAAAGATGAACAAACTTAGTCCTGTTTTTTAGGACCACACTGTTTAGAGGGAAGACAGAAAGATTAACAGCAGTTGGAATACTATAGCTTGAGAAGGGCTAGATGAGAGGAAGGCAGAAGAGGGGTGGAACTGGGAGGAAAAAAACCACGTTAGCATTGCTGGGGGAGGTAGGGAAGGCTTCACTGAAATTTTGGCATTTGAATTGGTTTTTGAAGGATGGTCAGTAATAGGCAGGTTGCTGGGGTCTTAGATTTATAGACTAGGAGGGATGGAAAGGATTCTAGAAATTACATTTTGGTCCACTTAATAATGAGCCATTCAGAGTGTTAGAGGACAATGTCATAGATTATTTAAATTTATATCATCTTTGCCTTCAGGCTTAAACACTGGGGTCTTTTTATAGTTCTTCTGCCTTGTATTTAAGCATAAAATACCCAGGAAAAATAAACACCAGAGTTTTTCTGTTAAAATTAGGCAAAAAAACACACAAAAAACAAAAACCAAAGAAAACACAAAACCCCACACTCAAAAAAAGAGAAAGAAATAGGGTTTCATGAGTCTCTGTACTTTTTTTTGAAACCTGAGAGACTATATGCCCTGCTTCTCCTAAAAGATGATGAATTTGATATTTTCACTCTTGTATTATTTGGAATTTCTGTGAAGCATGCCAAATAATAACTGTAAATACATTATCCTAGCAAGATGTTTTGTTCCTGTTGCTGGTGAAAAAAATTAGCTCACTAACACTTCCCCCTTCTCCCTTCCCCTTCCCCCTCCCCAGTTATATTGTTCTTTCATTGGTGTGCTGCTCATCAAGATAACTGGCAGTTTCAATTGTTCTCTGTAAAAGTTGACACCAGGCTGGGCATCCTGCCTGCAGAATGGCATTGGCTAAGGATGAATGGTAAGCTAATGAGCCTACCTGCTTTCTTCTCCCTCTCAGTCCTCCAGCATGAAGTACAGTAAATAGCATCTGCCTTAGTAATACAAACAGAGAGACATTGGAACTCCAGGGAAGAGGAAGTAATTACATCCTTACCTGGGTAAAAAATGAAATGGAGAATTCTCAGCCTGTTGGTAAAAGGCACACTTATCTCATCATAGAGCATGGCCCTTGCACTATCTCTTTTTATGTTTCTAGTTCCTCTCATAGGGTCTGGTCTTCGGCAGGTGCTTTCAAAATGTTAGTATAATTGACTTGAATTTTATTACCCTTTGGACAGAAGCACCATCTTTATGTCTTTCTAGTTGGTAGAGCTCCTAGAACAGAGGTTTTTTTTTGCTGAGTATTCCATGGCACCTGCATAGACTTATCACAGGAACTATGGAGGGCCCTGTTTCTTTATACTCATTCATTGTGTTCCGTTTTCTGAACCTTTGGGTTGCCTTGGGTTCTTGACACAATCTTTTTAGTATGATTCAGAAAACCATTAACAGATTTAACTGTCCTTTCTTAAGATTCTCCTCTTTCCTGAAATAATTCATTGGTAACTGGGATGGGACATCAAAGATAGATAGAAGGAGATATGATGACATAGCCCAGATAAAAGTCTGTTTCTCCTGGAGTATAAACACCCAGTGAAAGAAGTGTGGCAAAAATCAAAGAGATGACTCCTATGGAAGCTCTGTGCCCTAACTAGAAGGGTAAAATAAATAGGTCTGAGGGGTTGAGCTTACTTCTCAAAGAGCCTCTTTAACTTCTACAATTGTAGAATGTGGGACTGAGAGTCTTTAGGAATTCAAAATTTGTGTCTTTAAAATGAATATTGTATTTGTATTGTTCAGCCATAAGAAACAGATATCCTGACTTAAAATGGCTTAAAGAGAATAGGGTTTTATTTTTCTTATGCAAAGAAATTTGGTAGTATTGGTTCAGTGGCTCAAAAATGTCAGGACCCATCATTACTGCAATTCTCCTGGCTTTTCTCTGTTGCCTATTGCCTCATATTTGTAAGAATGATGCCATATCTCTAGACCTCATGGTCATATTCAAGGTATGAAGAGGTAATGGTTTTGGCCACATTTGTTCTTCTTTTAGGAAAGCAAAGTTTTTCCAGAAGTTCTCCAGATGACTTCCTCTGACATCTTTTTAGCCAGAACTGGTTTTATGGGGCCACCCCCAGAATAAGGGGAGCAGATAAAGTAGGAACTGAATCTAATGCTGCTATGAACAACATTGAGTGGCTTTTAGCAAGAAATAGGTAGAGAATGGATAGTGCAGGCAGGGACGTGTCTACTACAGATGGAGAAGCATACCTGTACTTAACACTGGTGGACAAATTTTTTTAACAATACCTCAATGTTCACATGATACAAACAAGTTAATGCTAGATTATAATGCCAGTTATTATGCCCAGTGCTGTGGCAGAATGTAAAACAGAGATAATTAGCCTGTTTTTCACACTTTGGGCACCTGCAAGTGGCTCTGGTAGTCAGGTTTATCTGCATAATGAGAGGTGGTATGTGTTTTTGCATGTTACTATTCTAGCACCTAATAGTATTGAGCTATACTGTAGACCTGTGTTTTTGTCCTGAGACTTTCAAGAACCCCCCAGATTTTTGAAAAGCACTAGTGAGCAATGAACTAACATAAGAATGAAAGTATTGGTTCATTTGCCACCTAAATGACTAATGCCACACACAATAGCTCACAGTGGGGGTGATTCAAATTAGTGCCTTAGAAAGTTACAAATCACTACATGTCATAATCCTCCAGGATCTCTCACAAGTAGTCAAAACCGTGAATGTTAAATTTTCAAATGGAGAAATGCTTATTGTGCATTCTTCAAAATGCTTTTATGTCATCAGTAAAATATCAGATCATAATGACCCTAAAACTTTTCAGTATTTATTTTTAAAAATTGTTACATTTTTTACTATTTTATTTTATTAAGAGGCCATTGCCCTCTTCTACCTGTTGTCCTCAGGTATTGTTCCACCTGAGAGTGACCAGGCTGAACATTCAAGTCTTCCAGCTTGAATCTCTCCAGTTGGGAACCAAAATCTTGTTTAAAATAAATGGTCCTAGGATACCTGGGTGCAGGCCTTAATAGGAGGAATGGTGTCTTGGATGTAAAAGAGAAGAGTAAGGAGGGTGATCTAGTTCTGAAGAGAGATGGTCAACATTAGGGGAAAGGGCTGGGAATTGGGTCTAGGAGTCGCCCTTTTCCATTTTTCTCATCACTATACCATTGTCCTGCTCAAACTTTCCTCTTTTTTTATTTTTATTTTTTAAACATCCTTCTTCATGGACCACATTCTGGAAAAAGAAGTATGCTAAGGTGCCTGAGTACATATATCCATAACCATACTCATATTGATATCCATACCTATAGCTATGTGTATCTATTGGTATCAGGCAAAAAAATTACCAATATATATGTACTTACAAACATGTCAGGATATATGTCCTCTATAATAAAAGCCTAATATGCTAAGTGTCCGACCATTCATTCAATCGTTCAACCAGTCACTATGACACGCACTGACCACCAGGGGCAGACACTCCAACTGGTAGGTTAGCTTGCTGCTGGGGACCGGCCGATCGGGACTGGGTGAGATGGGCCACGCACGCCCTGGAGCCCTCCCGCAGTCCCTCCCTGACCTTGATTGTGCACTGGTAGGGTCCCTCGGCCTGGCCTGCACCCTCTCGAAATCCAGGACCCCTCAGGGGATGTTGGAGAGCTGGTTTTGGCCCGATCCCCACAGGCCAGACCGAGAGACCCCACCGGTGCACGACTGTGCACCAGGCCTCTAGTATATATATAAATATGACAGACTGGTGTTGCATTCACAGATTTTATTGTCTAATGTAAAGTGTACAACTCTTTGAGTAGAAGTCTATACATTAATTTAGGCATTCCCCTGATTTCATTCATAATGTTCTCTTAGAAACTTGTGGCAAGTCAAATGTATAAGACTTAAACATTATTACACATGAATTCTGTTACCAGAGAGCTAAAAAACATTCTAATATTTGTAATTACACCTTGCCTTTTAGGCATCATCTTCAGTGATTCATACATTTCTTACCTGTTCTTTCCCTTCAAAACACAGCACAAGGTTGACCAGCTTGAAGTCAATGAGCATCTGATTGAGGCTAATGATTTATCACTTTGTCTCACTAATGATTTCTGTCTTTGTCTCAACCATATTGAGTTAATGAGATCTCTGCCTCTTATCACGGGTATCAGCACTTTTATTTTTCTTTCTCCATTCATTTCTCTAACCTAGTAAGGGTAAAATGCAATAAAATATTCATATAATCGGACAAACATTGCTTTAACTTCATAAATGGGGATGCGTCTGGCCAGCAGGGCTACTGTGAAATAGCCAACCATGTTCAGATGCAAAAGAGTTATTATTTATAGAGTTAAATCAATAAAATATCAACATACTTGGAAGTTGAATACATGGAAATGAAACCACAGCCTTATCACAATTTTATAGTTGGCATTCAGTCATATACTGCATGTATAAAAGCTGGGACCAGGAGCCAGTACTCCTGACTCCAAATTAGCATTCACTAATTCTTTCAGCAAGTATTTATTGGATATCTACTCTTACATGCAAGATGCTGTTCAAGACGGTAACACTGTTTCATGTGATCCTGAACTAGAGTCTTTATGACAACCCTATGATTTCAACTTAATTTTGATCTTTGTAACCTCTCTGATTAACCCTTTGGCTTTGTGTCTGGTATTTTCTGCAGTGGTCCTGCTTTTGGAAGAGACTTTCTGCTTGTAACATCTATCCACTTGGATTTCTCATTTGTCTAGGAGTAGAAGCCAGGCCATTTCAGTCTTAGTATCTCTATTACTGTGGCTAAATCTCCTTGCAATGTGGACAAGGGGCCTTGGAAGAATCTCTGTTGAATGATGACAAATTCCTATAGAACCTGCAGTTAATCATTAAAATTTAGCACTCTCAAGAGATAAGCAAATGTTGAGAGAAATTTTTTTCTATTGTTTTATTTCTATTCCCAAGGTATTTTTGTGATGCTGATGGTCTGGTAAATGAAACAACCCAGGCTGTCTTTCATTAAGTGGTATGGGAAATGAGTTTGCTCTGTAAAGAAGAGTCACAGGTTGAGTTCTTAGAAGTAGGCACCATGATAGTGTCTCAGTGTGCAGGATGTTAGTTAGAAATCAATACCTGTGGAAGGGAGGAAGAAGATGCAGGATTGGGCAGATGGAAAAGTTGAACTGTGATGTATAGCTGGCAAAGCTTTGCCTGACTCCATGGCATATGTTATCTATCAAAGTTGACCCTCATTGGGCTGAAATGGCTGAGTCTTTACAACAAACCTCTATCAGGGAATATGGGCAGCCCCAGGAAGAATGTGCCCTGGGGCCAAGTGGCTCTCTGCAGCTGAGGCATACCTTGATGGAGCTGATAGCTAGGGCAACATGTCTTCCCTTGAAGGGGGATTTGGTTACACATTTCTGAAAAATAAAAATCTCAGCAAACTAGGAATAGCTGGGAACTTTCTCAACTTGATAAAGAATATTTACAAAACCTACATCCTATTTAATAGTGAAAAACTGGATGCTTTCTCCCAAATTTTGGGAACAAAGCAAGGATATTTTCTCTTTATATAATCAAGGTTCCCAGGGTAAGCAGAACCAGTAGGATACATATATATCGAAAAGGAGTTTTATTATGAGGATTTGGTTCATGCAGTACAGAGGCTGAGAAGTTGCACAATCTGCTGACTGCAAGTTGGAGACCCAGAAAAGCTGGTGGTATCATTCAGTCTAAGTACAAAGACCTGAGAACCAGGGAAGCTGATAGTGTAAATCCCAATCTCAGGGTTGGAGAAGATGAGATGTCCCAGGTCAACCTGTAAGGCAGTAAAACAAGAAGCAAATACCTGCCTTTTGTTCTATTCAGGCCTTCAACAAATTAGATGATGCTCACCAACATTGGGGAGACCCATGTACTTTACTGAGTCCACTGGTTCAAATGCTAACCTCATCTGGAAATACCCGTAATAAACATACCCTGAAATAATGCGTAATTTGGGCACCCCATGGCCAGTCAATACATAAAATTGACCATCACACTCACCACCCCTATTCAACATCATATGGGAAGTCATTGGTAATGCAATAAGACAAGAAAAGGAAACAAAAGATAACATTTGGGAGGAAGAAATAAAACTATCTTGTTTTCATATAAAATGATTGTCTATTTGGAAAATCACAAAGAATATAAAAAACTTCTTAACTAATAAGTGATCTAGAAAGATAACAGAATACAAGGTAATATACAAAAGTAAATTATTTTTCTGTATATAAGAAATGAACAGTTGGAATTTGGAATAAATAACATTTACAATAGGACTGCAGATGAAATAGTTATAAATTTAACAAATATGCATATAAGCTATATATGGAAAATTAAAAAGCTCTGATATAAGAAATCAAAGATCTGAATGAATGGATAGATATTCCTTCATGGACTGAAAGATAATCTTGTTAAGATGTCATTTCTTTTCTACTTTATAGATTTAATGAAATTCTTATAAAAATCTTAGTTATTTTATAGACAAACTGATCCTAAAGTTTGTATGGCTAGGTACAAGACCCAGAATAACTAATACATTGAAAGAGAAGAAAAAAGTTGAGTGCTGTTACAATCTGACACTATAAAGCCACAGCAGTGATTTTTAACCTTTTTCATCTCATGGCACATATCAACTAACTAGAGGCCCAGTGCATGAATTTGTGCATCGGTGGTGTCTGGCTGGCCAGCCCCAATGGGGGCCCATCGGGCTGGGCCAGCGGTGGGGAGGGGCTGTGGGTAGTTGGCCAGCTGGCCCCATCCCTGATAGAGGTGGGGGGCCAATCGGGGCTGGGGAGAGGCCTGGGGGGAAGGGCCAGCCAGGAGAAGGGGCAGTGGGTGGTTGGCCAGCCGGCCCCAACCCCGATCAGGGTGTTGGGGGCCGATCGGGGGTCAGGCTGGCCAGGGGTGGATGGGCCGATCGGGGCCTGGATCAGGCTGGTTGGCTGCCATAGTGCGCGTCATAGTCACTGGTCATTTTGGTCATTCTGGTTGTTCTGCCATTCCGGTTGCTGGGCTTTTCTACATATAGATTACTAAAATTCTGTGGCACACCAAAAAATATATTTTTTGCCAATCTGATAAAACAAATAGGTATCTTCTTAGAGAGAGAACAGGAGAGAGAAACATCAATGTGAGAAAGAAATGTCAGTCAGTTGCCTTTCATAGGTACCCCCACCAGGGATCGAACCTGCAACCCAGGTATCTGCCCTGACCGGGAATCAAACTTGCAACCTTTCAGTGCACAGGACAATGCTCAACCAACTGACCTACTCTGGCTAGGCTATAGGTATAATTTTGATTCATTCACACTAGATGGCTATTGTATTGATTGTTGTCATTTTTAAAGTTGACAGTATAAGGGAAAAGAGGTCAATGCCCCTGATTAAATAGTCAGGTATTGCATGTTTTACAAATTCTTGCAGCACATCTGTGTTCTGCAGCACACCGGTTGAAAATCACTGAGCTAAAAAAAGAAGAAGAAAATCGCCGAGTTACAATAATCAAGACAGGATAGTATTGCAAAAGAATAAACAAATATGTCAATGGAACAGAATAAAGAGCCCAGAAATAGACCCACATAAATATAGTATAATCTTTGACAAGGAGCAATATAATTGAAAAGGATCATCTTTTCAACAAATGGTGCTGGATCTACTGGACATCCATATGAAAACCAAAAAACCAAAAACAGAAGACAAATAAAAAACCAACTTAGATGCACATCTACGCCAGTCACAAAAATTAACTTAAAATGGGTCATTGACTTAAATGTAAACCACGAGACTATAAAGCTTCTAGAAGAATGCAACTTTTGATTTAGCAAACAGTTTTTAGATAAAACAACAAAAGCATGATCCAAGAAAGAAAAAATCGATAAATTGCACATGATAAGTTTGTTTAAAATGAACAAAGTCTGCAAAAGACACTGTTAAGAGAAGGAGATTACAAGCCACAGACTGGGGAAAAATATTTATCTGGAAAAGGACTGTATCCAAAATGTAGAGCATTCTTAAAACTCAACAATAAGAAAAGAAATATCCCAATTAAAAATGGGCAAAGGATCTAAACAGTCACCTCACTAAAGAAGATATGGCCAATAAGCATATGGAAACATCATTTGTCATTAGGGAATTGCAGGTTAAAACAACAATGAGATAGCACTGCATACCTACTAAAATGACTAAAAAAACCCATTTTTTTTTTAAAAATACTGATAGTACCAATTGTTGGCAAGGGTTCAGAGTAAGAGCCCTCAGTCATTTCTGGTGTGAATGCAAAATGGTACGGTCACTTTGGAAAACAGTTTGGCAATTTCTTACAAAGTTAAACATAATCTTATACACTCCAGAGAAGGGACACTTTCCTAGTTATTTCTCCAACTGATTTGAAAACCTATGTCCACACAAAAGTCTGAACCTGAATGTTTATAGCATTTTGTTCACAATCATCAATATTTGGAAGCAACCAAAATATCTTTCAGTAGTTCAATGGATAAATTATTGGTCCATCCATTCCGTGGAATATTATTCAGTGATAAAATGAGCTATCAAGCCACAAAAAGACAGAGATCAATCTTAACTGTATATTGCTAAGTGAAAGAAGCTAAAAAGTCTATATATTGTTTGATTTCAGTTATGTGATATAAAGATAATAAAAAGATTAATGGTCCCCAGCAATTTGGGGAAAGGAGAATGTGGGCTAAATAGGTGAAGCACAGGGGATTGTTTCTGGGCAGTGAAGCTATTCTATATGATACTATAATTGTAACTAATGACGTTATGTTTATCAAAACCCATTGAGCTTTACTACACAAAGAGTGAAGCTTAGTGAATGAAAATTTAAAAAAAATAATTTAGGAAGCCAGAGAAATTCCAGGATATAATACAGACTATGACAAAACTATCAAACTGTATTGCAAATGTATGAAGCAACCTTGCTGAAGAGAGTGTGAGGGAAAGGAGCTGTCTTCAGTAACTTTGGAACTTAGTGGAATCTGAAAAACTAAAGGCAAAATAAGCTTTACATAAGCATTTTACTCTATTTTATAAAGTTGTATCAATATCCTATACAAAAATAATCCAAATAATTTTTGTAGATGATGTGCTTTCAAGGAGGTGTGGCATACTCCAGATTTTCATTGTATGGACTGTACATTCTGACTTCTTCCCAAGAGTAAAGTGAGGAAAAGATAGGGTGGGGTGGGAGGGAGGATCTTTGTAGTGAGAAAGCTGACAAACTCAAATTAAACAGATGATTAAAGTCAAACCAAGAGTGATGATCGACGTTGATCTGATATGATGGCAATGACATTTTACCTCTAGGGTCTTTCTCTCCAACACCTATAACCTTGGTCTCATGAGAAAACATCAGACAAATCACAATTGTGGGACATTCCACAAAACACATGATCAGCACTCTTCAAAACTGTCAAATTAATAAAAAACAAGGAAGTTCTGAGAAACTGTCACAGCCCAGAGGAGCCTAAAGATACATGATGACTAAATGTAATATGGTATTCTGGATGGAATCCTGAAACAGTAAAAGGATATTAGGTAAAACCAAGGTAATCTGAATAAAGTATGGCCTTTAGTTAATAATAATATATGAATATTGGTTCATTCATTGTGATAAATGTAGCATACTAATGGAAGATGTTAATAATAGGGGAAACTGTGAGGTTTATGGGAACTCTACTATCCTTGCAATTTTTCTGTAAATCTAAAACTGTTGTAAAAAATAGAGTTCATTATCAATTTAAAAAATGCATGCCAGGCATTGTGCCAGGAACTGAAATGAGTAAGACATGACCCTGTCTTCAAAGAGCTAAAGTGTGTGAGTCCACATGCAGCTGAACATAAAATCTAGTGTTCAAGTCAGGTAACAGAGGCACAGGCAGAGGGCTTTAGAAACCCAGGGTTTTAGGTTAATTGTCTGAAGACGTCTACCCCACATTCTATGAAAAAAAAAAAGAATGTTCTTTCTAAAATTTCTATGACTATCTGGTTGGGGATGGTAGTTGTCTTATTTCTACGACTAGGTTTCTGTTGCTGATGAGCCCATGCCCTTTCATCTCCCACCACTCTCCACTTTGCTCATATTTCTGCTGTAGTACTCAGCTGTTTCCTTCTTTTTTGCCCATTCACATGTGTTGTCAGGCATTATTAAAGATTGAAGATATGGAAAATATTTACAAGTCCTAAATAAAAAAATAAAAGTGTAGATCTGATACCCTGTTTTTAATACTTCCTTGGCCATTCCATCACAGGGAATTTCTCACTGACACTCTTAATCTTCAGGCTCCAGCTCCCTGCTATGATGACTGGTCTCCTCCCTCATCTATTTGCCTACCTCCAATATTTGGGTTAGTTTCTTTTGTAGCAGTATTTAGCTCTATCTTTATTCTTCTCCACATAAGACAGGTTTGGGATCTCACTTTCTTCACCCCAAAGCTGATTAGCAAAGTATGTTTTTTAATAAAGATGGATTCTTCTAAAAAGCAAACAAATCCAATCTCAGGTGCCAGTTGTTTTGAGTGTTTCAAATGAGAAAGGGATGTTAAGCAAGTACAGGAGCATATAATCTACCTCAATTGCAGGACATAAACTAGGGTGACTGTAGTTGGACAACTGGGAAAAGGGTATTGGGAGTTCCTTCCTTTCTGCCCTCTGCCTCTCTATAAGAAGAATCTGTTTAATTCTTCTTTCCTCACAATTCTTGGACAACTCATCTGCTTTCATTTGGTCCATTGCAACACCCCAAAGTGGCAGCCTAGGACTCCAATGCTGCCTGATGTTTTAATTCAGCTCTTCCTTGCTATTTGACTTAGTTTAATCAAAGCTTTGCCTATGTCTCATTAATCAGCTTTTACCAGGAGGATAGGATCAATTTCACTGTGGCCATGCCAGGGGTGCTCAAAAGTGTTAGTTGTGATCATGTTATTGGGGTTACTATTTATTTTATTATTCAGGACAACTTTCCTCAGCTGGTCATAGCCATACTGTACAGTGATTTTGTGAAAGTATGTAGTTTCAAATATTCTTGTTCCTTCTCTTCTGATTCCATTATCCTGAAATGATTAAGAGGGGGTCATATTTCTTCAAGTGTCTATCTCAGTTGGAAGGAAAATCAAGGAGTGTATTAGTTATGGCTCTTTTTGTTGCATACTGTAGAAACCCAAATTCAAAGAGCTTAAGTGAAAGAGGGGATAGACAGTGGAGTAGTTCACAAGATCCAGGGAAGAACTAAAGGATTCAGAGCACCTTGGAAACACGATTTATGTGTCTCCCCATTTCTCTCTGCAGGCAGGTTCTGGCTTGTTGCCCCAGATTCCCATCCTCATAGTTCAGCCACCCAGAAGAAGGAAGGCTGTTTTTTTGTTTGTTTGTTTGTTTGTTTGTTAATGTTTGTGCATCAGTGCCAGGGAAGAACTCTGAGAAGCCCACTTATAGTCTTACACTCTCTCCTTGGGCCAGCCACTGTTGTCAGGGGTGTGGGGCATTATGATTGGCCTGTTCTAAAACCCTTGCCATCCCTTAGGGTAGTGGCTTAGGGTACTATGATTGACAGCATCAAAATGACAGGAGGCAGCTATAGGGCAGACAAATCAGCCTGTGTCTAGTACTGAAAAGATGCTGCTTTTTCATGGTGTGATAATGAGTATAAGTGGATTTCTGGAAAGACACTGGGAATAGAGAATGAGGTTGGTAGATCTTATAGGTAGAAGCATCTTTCTGTAGGATGACTTCTCAGGAGGAGGAAAGGCAACCCACATAGGCATGATGGATTGTTATTTGGAGAGCATGAGGTCTGGATAAACTGACTTGGGAATATATTCAGGGATCATTGGAGACTCACTGGAGTATGGGGTCTCAGCTGGACCTGGAACCTCAGCAGGGATGGGTATGGTATTTTCTGTGCGCTTCCACTTTTACTCACTAAAGCCTCTGGGCAATAGGTTTTTCGTTCTGATTCATCTAGACCAGTGGTTCTCAACCTTCCTAATGCCTCGACCCTTTAATACAGTTCCTCATGTTGTGGTGACCCCCAATTTCATTGTTACAAATTGAACATAATTAAAGCATAGTTATTAATCACAAAACAATATGTAATTATATATGTGTTTTCCGATGGTCTTAGGGTCGTGACCCACAGGTTGAGAACCACTGATCTAGACTCTCACAGTTGGCCATGATTGGTAGTACTCCCTCCTGGGCTACTGTAAGTCTGAAAAAGACTTTGAAAGGTCTTTATTTCTCTCCTGCCTGAGAGGTTGGAGGCGCCACCTCCTGGGGGGCATGTCTAATTCTCAATAAGAAAGTGGCTAAAGTGGAAACATACGGGAGTTTTTTCTTTTCTTATTAATGGTTGTAGTGGATTATAAAATAGAACCCAGCATGCCAAAGAAAATCTTTTTGGAGCGCATTGTAAAGCATGTTGTCAGTTGTTTTTGTCACTGCAAAGCCTGATGGGGATTCTGGAGCACAGTCAAGTTAGAGTCCAGCTGGGGTTTTTTGTTGTTGTTATTTGTTGTTGTTTGGGATTTTTTGTTGTTTTTTTTGATGCAGGAAAAAGTTACATAGGACTCATTCAGAAAACATTTGTGGAGAGCTTTCCATGTGCAGGATGGTGGCCAGAGCCCTTCAGGCTGCACATTCCTGCCCTTAGGGAGCTCACAGTGTAAAGAATAGACAATCATCAATCACACACAACTACTGAGGCATAAAACTGAATAGGAATAGAGCTCTGAGGGAGGTAAAAGCCAATGACTTGGTGAATAGAGACGTTTCCTTTGACTAGGTAAGGATGAAGGGCAGGTAGCAGAGTTGGGAGTGAGGGGAGGGAGGATCATAATTTTGTCACTAGGGTATATCCATGACCTCCTTGTAGTCCAAAGAGAAACATCAGAAAGAAGTGTCAGGAGTCTGGTTGGCCAAATTTTAGAATACTTCAGTGATTTTGTGATATATCATGAGCAGACAATGAAACATCTCAAGATTGCCTTAAAGTAGGGAATTTTGAAAGTAAAATACTCTTCTTCTTATTGCAGTATTTCATAGTACTCTCCAAATCCAGAGTTTTTCTTTCCTTTCTCTGTAAGTCACATTCACTTAAGAAATATCTACTAGTATGTCCCTACTAAGAGAAGGGCAGCTGGACGATTTTCCCAGTCATCTTACCTTCTTGTGACATACAGACCCCAAACTCATTAGCACTGAAAAGTTTCCATATAGAGCCAGGCTTGAGTTGCCAGATAAAATACAGGACACATAGTTAAATTTAAATTTCAAATAAATGGATAAACAATTAGTAATTTTCTTTTTTTAAAATAAATCTTTATTGTTCAGATTATTACAGAAGTTCCTCTTTTTCCCCCCAATAGCTTCCCTTCACCTGGTTCCCACCCCACCCCATGCCCTTACCCCCTGCCACTGTCCTCATTCATAGGTGTAAGATTTTTGTCCATTCTCTTCCCGCACCCCTCACACCCCTTCCCCCCCGAGAATTGTCAGTCCACTCCCTTTCTATGCCCCTGCTTCTATTATATTCACCAGTTTATTCTGACTTAATTTTTAGATTCACTTGTTGATAGATATTTATTTGTTGTCACTTTGTTGTTCATAGTTTTTATCTTTACCTTTTTCTTCTTTTTCCTCTTCTTAAAGAATATCCTTTAGCATTTCATATAATCCTGGTTTGGTGGTGGTGAACTCCTTTAGCTTTTTCTTGTCTGTGAAGCTCTTTATCTGACCTTCAATTCTACATGATAGCTTTGCTGGGTAGAGTAATCTTGGTTGTAGGTTCTTGCTATTCATCACTTTGAATATTTCTTGCCACTCCCTTCTGGCCTGCATGGTTTCTGTTGAGAAATCAGCTGACAGTCGTATGGGTACTCCCTTGTAGGTAACTAACTGTTTTTCTCTTGCTGCTTTTAAGATTCTCTCTTTGTCTTTAGCCCTTGGCATTTTAATTATGATGTGTCTTGGTGTGGTCCTCTTTGGATTCCTCTTATTTGGGGTTTTCTTCGCTTCCTAGACTTGTAAGTCTATTTCTTTCATCAGGTAGGGGACGTTTTCTGTCATGATTTCTTCTAATAGGCTTTCAGTATCTTGCTCTCTCTCTTCTTCTGGCACCCTCATAATTTGGATGTTGGTACGCTTGAAATTGTCCCAGAGGCTCCTTACACTATCTTCATATTTTTGGATTCTTTTTTCTTTTTGCTTTTCAGGATGGGTGTTTTTTGCTTTCTTGTATTTCAAATCTTTGACTTGATTCTTGTGATCCTCTAGTCTGCTTTTGGATCTCTGTATATTATTCTTAATTTCAGACAGTGTATGCTTAATTTCTGACTGGTCCTTTTCCATTTTTTTGGCATTCTCATTAAGATCTTTGAAGGTCTCACTAAGTTCCTCGGAGGTTTGTAGAAGATTCTTGAGTAACCTCATAACTGTGGTTTTGAACTCTATGTCCAGTAGTTTGCTCTCCTCCATTTCTTTCATTTGTGACATGTTTCTTTGTCTCCGCATTTTGGCTGACTGCGAGGACCCGCTGTGTCTATAGTGGAAGAACTGCTGTGCTGGAAACACCCTTATGGGGTAGGACTTACTTCAGTAGGGCTTTGGTGCTCACTTAGTCTACCTCTTGAGTGTGTCCCTTATGGATGTGAGGAGTTGAAATCTGGTATCTGACCACTGGGTACCATGGCTCCTGGACTTCCAAGTCAACCACTGTGTGAGTCCACCCAGCAGGAGCTACAGCGATATCAGCAGATTTCTCCTCTTTGTTTGGGGTTTGGAAGTTTTGGAGCTCTCTGACCCAGCTGCAGTTTGTTAGGTTAGGTTGCAAAAGGGCAGGCGGTTCCTTTGCCCTGCTGCGCACAGCTTGGGTGGGGATGTAACTTGAGTGGGGCGGGGTCTCAGAGAATCACCAGGGTGGAGCAAACAGCAATGGCTGTCATCAGCCGTCTCCACGACTCCTCGCGTCCCCAAGTCCCCAAGTCCCAAGCCCCCATAGTAACAATGATCCCTGCGAGCAGCTCTGTGAGAAAGCCATCCTAGCTTTCCGACCCGCTGCAAGACAGTCCAGTTTCTCCCCGTAGGAGTCTGGGTCCCCAGAGTCTTGCCTTAAATGAGTTCAGTGCATTTGGGAGCTTGTATCCCCTTCCAATTGAAAAAAACTGTGCACCCAGTTGCAGCCCGCCTCGTGTGCGCCTCCGTACCTCTGCTCTTGGCGCCTCTGCACCTCCTACCCAGTCTCAATGCACTTTTTTCTTTCCTTCTAGTTGTAGAACTTCCACTCGGCCAGCTTTCCCGTGGTTCTGGATGATAGCTGTTTTGTCTTTTAGTTGTAGTTTTAATGTGGTTGTGAGGGGCAGCATGTACAGGTTTATACCTTATGCTGCCATCTTGGTTCTCCCCCAGTAATTTTCTTTTTTTAAGTGTGTCCTTCAACTTTAATCCAGTCTTGTTTGGCATCTTGGCCCTAAATGGAGAGGTGTTTTCTTTTTTTCACATCTAGCTTCATTAGATCAACTTATTATCAATGTCACATACCTGGCAAAACAAGTCCCACCACCCCAGTCCCTATCCAAGACCCCCATAGTATAACAGAAGGGAGTCTCAAGTAGAGCAGGGGAAAGACACTGAATGAGAATACATACTAACAAGAAGTAATCTTGGGAGGGTTAAAGGTCTGATTGCCTTTTTAAACTTCATCCCAGGTTTAGACCTTGGTCAGGGCCTCTTACCTTGCTTACTCTTACCCTCCAGATCCTCAGGATTCAAAGATTGTGTAATTGAAAGGAGTGGAATGATTGAGTGGAACTTATGTTGGAGACAGAGCTCAAGGGAAATGGAATCCAGGGCAGAGTGAGTGTAACGGGCATGGCACAATTTCCTTAATTACTAAACCTTTATTTTCTTGGCTGCAAACTCCTGTTTGTGTTTGATTGAGATTTGATGCACACAGGTGGGCTAACCCCTTTAGTTCGGTAACATGAGTGAAGAGGTTGAATGGATGAGTTAAAATAAGGCAGGGCACAAGGCAGCGAGTCTCCTCAGTTGGTTGTGATTGGCTGGCTTATGAGGAGTGCTCTGACAGTACAGAATTAAGGATTCTATATTGAAGGAATGTGGGCCATGTTGACAAAAGCAGTGCTTCTGGAACTGTAATGTCCATATAAATTATTGGGGGATCTTATTAAAGTGGACATTCTGATTCAACAGGTCTGGGTTGGGTCCTAAGATTCCGCATTTCTAGTAAGCATTCCAGCAATGCTGATGTTGCTGGAACATGGTCCATATTTTTAGTAGTGATAAAGAGAAATTCCACCAGGCAGTTGTTAAAAATGGCAAGAAAGAGTTCATTTAAGACTATTGCAATAGAAGAGAGAAATTGTACTCAACTTTGAATCCAGAGGCAGCAGCTGAAGATTTGTAGCCTGCAGGCAGGGTGGGGGAGGGAAATGGAAAATTACTACGGGGAGCTTTGTTAGGTATCAAGGGTAGGTGGATGAGGAACTTGATTTGGTATCAAGGGAGATTCTGGCTCAACTGTCTTAGAAGTATTCTTGCTAAATCCATTAGACTTTTTGCTTAACAATAGATTGTCAAATTGTGATTATTCTCCCTCACCTGCCACCAGGATCACACATTGCTGATGTGTTCTGAACACAGACAAAATTCAATATTTTCAGTATTTTTCCAAAGAAAGAAGCCCTGTACATGCAGTGATTTGCCCATTCAGCAATAGGAGCTTAATTCAAGGTTGTGTCACCCTAGGGGCTTAGCCACAGTATTTGCTTGAGGCCATAGAGGACAGAGGTTCTTCTCTTTAACCACTTTGTGATAACCTTTCTCATGACTTTTCTCTTCATCCTATCCCAGTGGGACAAACAGAATCTGGAAACCTTATGATTTCCAAGGGACTTTCTGCAGATTCTCTTGAAATGTCTAACTATAGGGGAAATCTAGGCAAAGGATCAGGTTCCGGGGTTCTTTTTCTTCTTGGATCAGGGAATGAGAAGGTTTCAGCAGAGAGAATGCACAATTCAGAAGAGTCATCTCCCTAGGATGTAACCCAAAAGGCCTCTGTGACCCTTTCTTTTTATCATATGTACCCAACATGTATTTATTTCCCTTATTTAAAACTTCATTGTTGTTTCATTGCTTTTAAAAATGGAAGCACATGAATTTCTTCCTTGTGAGGCAAAGAGATATGTAGAAAGAAAAGACCCTAGGATTTGGAGCCTGGAAACTAGAATTCTTCTTCTACTACTTCTTTCCTTGGAGATATGGATATGAACAATAGTAAAAGTAAGGAGCTCTCTTCCAGATGCCCAGTGACTTTGAGCAACTATTTGATTACCTTTGGCTCCTGTTTTTTTATTTAAAAAATGAGGGTAGAGCCCTGACTGGTTTGACTCAGTGGATAGAGTGTCGGCCTGCAGACTGAAAGGTCCCAGGTTCGATTCCGGTCAAGGGCATGTACCTTGGTTGCAGGCACATCCCCAGTAGGAGGTGTGCAGGAGGCAGCTGATGGATGTTTCTTTCTCATCGATGTTTCTAACTCTCTATCTCTCTCCCTTCTTCTCTGTAAAAAATCAATAAAATATATTTTTTAAAAAATGAGGGTAGAAATCACTTTTCTCTGTCCACATTAAAGAAATGGATGGGAAAGTGTTGAATGGAGCATAAATTACAAATCATACATTGGTGGTTATTTTTATTAATGTTGCTTTTACTTTTGCTGCCATGAGCAATACTATAAGGAGAAAACACACGTTTTAATTTTAACTATTTCTGGTGGAAATCATGTTCTTTCATGGAGTCTCAAGGAAAGCATTCCAGGGACCCACATAAGGGAGATTATGGCATGGTAAGATTTATTTGTGACATCAGATGCAAAATAAAAAGAGTGCCTGGATTCTCAATGTCCCATCACCATCCATCCTTCTGTGGAAAAAGCCCAATTTTGTCTTCATCAAGCCCAGAAATAAGGTCATTGTCCAGAGATTCTATGCCATATTAAAGTTTTGTCTTTTGGAGCCTTTGAGGTCTGCCTTGGGCAACTGCTAGACCCACTTGGTTGCTATGGAGAGAGAACACACAGCTCAAAGGTGAGCACTTATTGCTCAGCAAGAAAGAGAAAAAAAGGCTTTGTCTTTGTTAGGCTCAGATTACATTATCTAGGGAAGGACCAGATATTTTTCAGAATAACCAATCAATTTCCCAAGCTTTTGTGGGCTTGCACTGGGCCTGCCCTCTAACCTAGATCATTTCCTAGCTCTTCCAGGGTGTGTCTTATCCAATCTGATCCTTTTTCCAGGCTAGATTGGCAGGCCTCTGTGGTTGCCATCTTGGTGCCTATTGAATCGGGTGCTTACCTCCCCCTTTATTGTTATATCTCTTCTCCCAATGATCCGTGGTTCCCAGGGTAGTGTGTAAAGCAGTAACTTCTTAGGGAAGCAAGCAGGCTTATGCTCCCTATTTGATTATGCTTAATAATGTCTGGTTCTTTTTGCTCTCTTCCTTTATTAATATCTAGCTACCTATGCTAATATAATAAGATTCTTTTTTTTCTTCAAGTGAGTAATACAAAGACATGGTAAGTACAGAGTCTAAAGATTATAGTTCAGTGAAAACTATGTCTTCATTCCATCATCAGTCCCGTCTCAGAACAGTAGCTACTTTGAACCAGTTTTTATGTTTTCTTTCAAAAATATTCCCTGCATATATAAGTATATGCATATATATGTATATATTTATATATGTAAATTTTTATGTGGATATTTATTTTTAAAAAATGGCTACCCATTTCTTTTTCTTTCTGTTAACTATATAGTTTAGTGATTATTCCTAACAGCATATTAGATCTTCCTCATTCTCTATTATAGCTATACAGTGTTCTCTTGCACATCATTGCATACTAATTATAATTTGTTGGACATTTAGTTTATTTCCAATGACTGGCTATTTCAAATTATGCTGCAGTGACCTGTGCATTTGTGTATCTGCAAATAGATTTATATCATGAAGTCTTAGAAGCAGGATGTCTGGGTCCAAGTGTATAGGCATTTTATATTTTAGTAGAAATTGCCAAATTTTCCCCTGGAGAAATGTCAACAATTTATATTTGCACTAATGGAGTTTTCCTATACACCTCTACCAATACTGTGACTCGATCTCTACTAATTTGGATTTATAATGCTATTACCTTGTTAGTTTAATCTGTATTGCTGTAATTTTGAGGGATCTTTAACATCTAACTTCATATGCTTAAAAGCCATATATCTGTGGACAGTTTGCATATGCTCTTTTTTCATTTGAAAAAGCACATATTAAGAGGGCTGCCTAAATTGGCCTGGCTCAGCAGGGCCACTGTCCACAGGGCTTATCTGGGGCTCCCTCTCAGCTCCCCCAGCAAACTGTCTCTGTTTTTGGTGTCTGAATGCTGCTCTGGCAGTCATGAAATCTGTAGGCCATGTATGTGCACCATCTATTTGCCCCGATAAATGAAAGCTGACTGCACAGTTCTGCATTTATTTATGGCTTTTCTTCCAGATATAAGAAGTATTTTATTCCTCTTCACTCAGTCCCTGGGAGCTGGTGTGAAGCAGATTTTACAATTTTAGAGTGTAGCAAATGGAGTTATGAAGACATATAATTGGCTGTCTGAGCACCTAGTGAGACAACTGCCATGTCTATGAGTATAAGATATGTGGCTGTGTGGAGCATTGGAGTAGGAGCTGGGGCTATGTGCCTTCTGCTGCCATCTCTAGCATGGATTTTCTGAAAGATATTGGGCTGGGTACATATACTCCATCTCTCAGGGTCAGTTTCATTATCTTAAGGCCTTCAGATCACAGTGAAGTTCTGACAGGGAAGTTCTCCTGTGAAAGGAGAGGGGAAGCCCCAGAGTAGAGATTACCCACTAGAGGTTCATGGACAGAAACTATAGGACCCTAATATCTCTGTTGTGTGTAGTCACTGGTTAGAATCTGCCCAGGCGGATGTTGGCATTGGCTTGAATACTGGGCTATATCCTAAAGTTCTGCAGCTGGAGGCTTTCAACTTCCTGCACTTGTAATGGCAGACTCTCCATTGAAGGGAGCTCTGAGTGGTACACCTCCAAGGCTGCCGCAGCCGGTTTGTTTGAGTGGTTTCAGTCAGAATTGATGGGTTATTCTGGGACCTTCCAAAAACATTTCAGGTCTATAGATATAATTACTCCAGGATGAAGCAATATTATACTCCTCTCCTTCCAATATTTCTTCATTTATTAAATTGTTAAAATTGCTTGTGGCAGGTAATGTGCTCTTCCTTATTGTGGAATATTTAAAAATGTATTTTCTTTATTGTGTATAGAATCTGTATAACTTGGTACTGAATCTATATAATTTGGACATGGAAAGGGGCAAAGTACCAAAACAATGAGAAAAGCTCTTATTGTTAGGACTTTATGGGATGAGGGGCACAATAAACCCGGGGATCCCAAGAGGAAATAGGCATGTGGAATTTTCAGTGTCAACACCTCTTCTTTGAGTTTTTCCAGGACTCGAAAGGTCTACATAGCAGATACTTTTGGTGCCCCATATCTTACTCCCACTTCCAGTTTCAGCTTCAGCTGTGAGGGATAGGTCTATGGAAGCTCAGAATCTCCTGAATATATCCTACCTGAAGTGTAGAGATGCAGAGATTTTTACAGTGTTCCGTCCTCAAGGCCCTTTCTGAGCTGCCAGAGTCTGCTTGGCTTCTCCAAAAGCTCCCTAAAAATGACAGGGACTTGATGTGCCTGAGGATAATCTCACCCAACAGAGGATGAGAGTCTCTGAACGAATTTTCCAGTCCCTTGTCCTTTAGGTGAGCATTATGTACTTTTTCTCTGGACCTCCCAGAAGAATCAAACCCCTTTAGGCAACAACTGGAACCCCAATTGTGCACTCTTATTTTGGTCTTTTTCTCCCTGCCTGTCTTACTGTCCCTGGTTTCTCACTTCCTTCAATCGCCTGGGATTGGCTCCAAAATAAACTACTTGTACTCATCCTGTCTCAGGCTCTCCGTTAAGGGGAACCCAAACAGGGTCCATAGTCCACAAGAATCTGAAAAGTGCCCTAACTGGTTTGGCTCAGTGGGTAGAGCGTCGGCCTGCGGACTGAAGGGTCCCAGGTTTGATTCTGGTCAAGGGCATATACCTTGGTTGCGGGCACATCCCTGCTGGGGTCCAACCCCAACAGGTCCAGGGGTCCCCAAGGTGTGGACGGAGTCGGCGAAGAAGGAATGACACGGAGACAGCCTTCAGTTGATCAGCATAGCAAGGTTCCCCAGCCAAGTTCTAGCCCGGATCTCCAGTCAGGTTCTGTCGCCAGGTTCTAGTCAGGTTCTCTTGCCAGGTTCTATCCAGGTTCTGTAGCCAGGTTCTCCAGGTTCTCCTGCCATGTTCTGTCTAGGTTCTGTCTCTAGGTTCTCTGTAGGATCTCCAGCCAAGTCCTGTCTCTAGGTTCTTTGTCTCTGGGTTCTGTGTCTAGGTTCTGTCTTCTGTTGTCTTGTTACATCTGTATTTATACCAGTTGATTTTAATCCTGTCAATTTCTATTGCAAAGGTTAGGGCGTTTCTTATCTCCATTCCAGGGAGTAAAGATTATGTAGCTTAAGGGTGATTGTTTGTAGTTAAAGTGATTAACTACCCGCCTGGCATTTAGTTAAGAGGTTTTATTCCCTCCCTAACTTCAGGGAAAAATCCCTACCTGGGGAAACAACCTTTCTTGGAGAGGTGACCTTGGTTAAAACACATAGTGCTAAGGGGAGCAAACATATTAAGAACAGTATGCTATATACGCCAGGTCCCTTGAAACATATGCTGTGCAGATGTTTCTTTCCTGCAGCAACTGTGTCAAGCAGCAAGGATGGACCGACTCCCGGCACATCCCCAGTAGGGGGTGTGCAGAAGGCAGCTGATGGATGTTTCTCTCTCATCGATGTTTCAAACTCTCTATCTCTCTCCCTTCTTCTCTGTAAAAAATCAATAAAATATATTTTTAAAAAAAGAATCTGAAAAGTGGGTCCTAATAACTTAGGTTGCTATTAGGATCTTTCCATGACTCAGGAGTCAAAAGGTGGGGACTCCTAAATTTTCTGCTGATGCTTTTTCATACCTCTGTTAAATTACATGATTGGCTATAGTACCAATTACACCTTGTTGGGAGTGGCCTGAAATCATCAGTCTTAGGATGGTTGGCACAAAGAGACAAGAGGATATTTGGGCAAAACCCCATGATTCCGAGGTAACCACCATATATGGAGCAGCCTAAGGTTCTGTTGCTTCCCTGCATCTAATTTTCTTCCTGCGGCCATGTCTTCCTCAATAAATTCCACATACAGTTCAGAGACTGAACTATGGAGCTCGGCATCACGGTTGTATTGTTCTGAGTAATTGGCAGGTACCCTTTGTCTTCTTCACTTTTTGCTTACACTTGTGATCATTCTTAATTTTGGCATATATATGCCAAATTCCTATGAAGTTCTGTCTGGTGTGTGTGTGTGTGTGTGTGTGTGTGTGTGTGTGTGTATATAATCTGTTTATGTCTTTAACAAGTCCAAAATACAACCTGATCACTAAGGCTTTCTTTAAAAAAATTTTCTTTAATTCTAAAAATTGTGGTGAAAATATACATAACATAAAATTTACCATCTTAACCATTTTTAAGTATACAGTTCAGTGGCATTAAGTACATTTACATTGTTGTGCAACCATCACCGCCATCCATCCACAGAACTCTTTTCTCTTGCAAAACTGAAATTTTATACCCATTAATCAACATCTTCCTATCCATGTCCCCCTTCCACCAGAACCCTGACAACCTCCATTCTACTATCTCTTTCTAAATTTGACCATTCTCGGTAAATCATATAAGTGGAGTCAAATAGTATTTATTATGTTGTAATTAGCTTATGTCACTTGGCTTAATGTCCTCCATATTCATTCATTTTGTAGCATATGTCAGATTTCCTTCTTTTTTATGGGTGAATAATATTCTGTTGTGAGTTTATACCACATTTTGTTTATCCATTCATCAATGGACACTTGGTTGGCTTCCACCTTTTGACTGTTGTGAACTAAGCTGTTATGAGCATGGTGAATAAGGAAATCCCGTATGTTCTGTCTTTGCTAGATGGTGAGCAGTGATGTAGCAGTGTCTTATTTGTCTTTATATCTCATCGATGAGTAGAGGACCTATTGAATATGCACTGTTTTTCCCAAAGTTGGAGAGATCCTGAATCCCCATAGCAGTTTACCTTGCAGTGTTCCATTCCACTTTTTATGTAGTAGAGAGCTGTAATAGTCTCTGTCCAACTCTAAACTCCCACTGGAAGATGTTTGGTAAATATTTGCTGAGTAAATGGTTATTTGTCCTTGTCCCTGTTCTTTGGCCATATGTTGCCTGCAGCTTGCTACCTGGTTCTCATCTATCCCCAACATCAATATATTTCCTGAGCATCTGATGAATCAACTAGTACTCCTGGACTCAGTGTCTTTCACTGTACTCTGCAACCAATTTCTGCTTAAAGTCCTGGCCCTGACCTGGAAATTCTGACTTAGACTTGTAATTAGACTCTGTTAGTGAGTCATCCTCATGTACTGACACAAAGGAACATGATTATGAGCGGATTAGATGAGATGATGTATGTAAACCATCTAGAATAGGGTCTGGCTCATACAATTGTTCCAGTAAATAGTCATTAGTATTATTAAGCATAGTATTCTTTATTATATACAGTTATATATTGTATACATACACACATATGTATATACATGTTACAAAACAATCTTTTTACTCATATCATTCAAAAATCATTTAAACAATATGGCAGTGACAGTTATTTATATAAAAGAATTATTTAAGAACAGAACATCAAGAGTGATGTTTTAGAGACAGGGAAATTATAATATCAGAATTCTAGGCTAAGGATAGTTCTGGTACTTAAGCATTAAATTTAATTCTGAGCCAAAAATAAAGAGAAAAAAAGAAGCTAGAAATATCTTTATTATCGTGTTCATATTACATGAAACAGAAGGAAGAAGATAGGCAACTTCATATCTGAATAATGAGTCATAGTTGGGAGACCTGATTAATACTCTCAATGTTTGCTGAAGAAATGAAGTAAGAGCAAGGGAAAAAGGGATTGCAGAGGGAATGCTTGCTTCTCTGTTTTATACTTTCCGGAAAAGAGAAATTAAGATGGAATAAGAAAAATAATCTATTTTTTGAGTCAGAGTATAACTGTTCCCCCTTGCAGTGCTCATAGGATTTACAAGACCAAAGCTACTTCCCTGGGAGAAAGAGTTATGAGAATGATACAAATGATGTATGCATGAACAGATAATGCTATGCTGGGCCTCAGATCTGATACACGTTTCTCAGTCTAATTGGCTGGATTACTCTCTTTCCTTGGTCACTAATATCAGAATATCAGTATTTAGTCCATACATTCTTCTTCCCAATGTGTTTTCCTATGAAGTTCTGTCTGGTATGGTCAGATTGAGCAGTTTGTATTACTCAGGATGTCAGAATACCTCTTTTCTCCCCACCCAATAAATCACGTAAAGCACTCCTTGGGGCCTTTCCTCACTGCTATGAATTGAATTGTGTCTCCTAACTTCATATGTTGGAGCTCCAACCCACAATCTCACTGTATTTGGAGACAGGGTAAAAGGAGGTAATTAAAGCTTAAATGAGATCATAAAGGTTAGTGTCCTTATAGGAACAGACACCAGAATGCATGCTGCTCTTTCTCCCCTCCTTTTCCTTTCTTTCCCTCTTCCTGCACCATGTGAGAACACAGTTAAAAAAGTCATCTGCAAGCAGAAAAAGAGATCTTACTAGAAACTGAAGTTAGACGGCACCTTGATCTTGCACTTCTCAGTCTCTAAAAAACCATGAGAAGTAAATTTCTGTTGTTCAAGACATCCAGTCTATGGTATTTTATTATGAAAGCCTGAGCAGATGAATATACTTACTGAGCACCCAACCCAGGAACTGAGAGGATTATAATATCACTGCTACCAACTCCTGCTGATAACACCTGTGCAATCTCAGTCTTATATGTTCTGCTTTTATTGTGATCATCCTTGTCTAGCTTCATCCAGTTGGAGCCACAGTTCATTTCTGTGATGTGAGGGCCTCAACCAGAAAAGGTTCAGCCCACAGCCAACACAGGGAAGTGATTAGATGAGGTGAGGCCAGTGGAACCAGGCTCCTCTCCTGTGTTGAGCTCTAAAGCCATTTTTCAGGTCAGCTTGAGATATCTGTCCTATTTGTCCCAGAATTCTCCATTAAATAAACAATAAACCTTTTCATAGCTTCTTGGTGTATGTGGTATAATCAGTCTTAACATCTGAACCAAACTTTGAGTGAGAGTCCACCTCAACAGGTGGCCACAATATTAATCAGATAGCACAATGCCTGTCACACCATAAGCATTTATGGCAAATATGATAAGGATGATGTCACCTTATTCTGCCAAGCCAACAAAAAAGCAATCTCTTTTCTGACAATGTTTCTAAAACTGAAGTATCCATATCCCCAAGGGGCTCTCCTGAGTCTACACTATACTACACACACACACACACACACACACACACACACACACACACACTTGGTTGGAAGGGGACATGGTATATTAAAATTCACACAGAAAGATTATGGAGTACATGGAAAATTCCAAGAATGTTTTTAAGATCAAACATGAGGCTCCCAAATAATTTCATGTTTCTAGAAGATACTTTAACTACACCCCTAGAATGCCCAGGGATATTTATTTCCTCCCCTCTGTCCTTAGCAACTCTTATAGAAAAGTATGAGAAACTAATAGTAGATTTTAAACTGACATACCAGAAGCCACAATACTAGTACATAGAAGAGACTGTGTGAGCAGTATCAAGGGCCCAGCCTTCTCCCCTCTGAGCACACCTAGCAATGCCTCGCTTGGTTTTTTTTTTTTTGTGATTGGGTAGGACTAAGGTGAGGATACCAATGTTCAGGTAGGAGTGCCAAAGGAGGCAACACATGGGCTTTCTTGCCTATATGTGAAGCAGAAAAGTAAAAGGGAAGGGTGAGGCTTAAAAACTGTCAATAGTCAAAAATCAAAAAATGGATTCTGACTCTTTATTAGAATTTGACCTCTGTTGTCTCACTGGGTCTTTATTATAGCACAATGAAGAGGTTTCCATGGGTGTTTCCCATTTTACAGATAAAGAATTGAGCCTTGTAAGTGTTAAGTGACTTGCTTAAGGTCACAAATCTGGTAGACTGTCTGAATTCAAATCCAGGCCACTCAGATCTAGGTCTATGCTCTTAGCTACTACATATCCATTAGTCACAGCACTTAGCATAACTTGTTTCTCATTTCAGGCTTTTTTTTTTTTGCGTGTGTGTGTATGTGTGTGTGTGTGTATTCTTTTCCCATCTAACTTTGAACTCCAGGAGGGCAGGGACCAAGTCTGTTCTATCTGTGTGACTCTCCTACCCCAAATTAGAACTACTAACGGCAGCTGTGCTCTATAGCAGTAGCTCAGTGAAACATGTTAAATTGGATTGAGTTCAAATTATGGCATCATCTCTGAAGAAAATAATTTACCATAGTATAAATGGCCACCTTTTAATGAACACTAACCGTGTTCCAGGCATGCACCAGGGGCTTCATACGGTACCTCTAACAGCCATGCATAATTATTGGATTGGTGGGGGGGAATAAAATTTGATAGTAAGAAATATGAAAAATTGAATTTTGGTTTCACATCAGTTTCTTAAGTAAAAGTTGGATGGACAAGCTGAAGAGCAGTTTTTGTTGAAAAGAAGTTTGAAACATTGTTGACTTGACTGTTCACTAAGTTAAACCAGCCATAAAATGTGACTGCTGTCTTAGAAGTAAATCATTCTCAAGCTGAATTAATGGAAATTCAGTATTTAGAGGAAGTGAAATAATAGTCCACTTAATTCTATATTGGCTCTTTGGAATATTATATGTAGTTATGGGCTCTAAGTTTTAAGAGGGATATTGATAACCTGAACTATTTGCAGAAAAGAACCCAGAGGGTTGAGGCCCTGGGATCCATGCCACCCAAGGGCTGTCTAAAGGACTGCTTTTGGCTCAAACAGAAAAGACTCAGTGGGATGGGAACATGATCTGCTAACTTTTGGAAAGTTATAATTGAGGCTCTACTAGGCCTGGACTCTGTGTTCAATTCACTAATGTATCCATAGCACTCAAAGATACCTTGTACATCAATATAAATTTGATGTTAAATGAATGGGCTGAATCATGTAATGTGTGTTCTGGTTGACTCCTGTGGTTACAAGAAGCAGAGGCTCTTACATTGCATTTACATTGTTCACGGTCAGTGGGGTTTACTGTAAAGATAGAGTACAGTGCTGTCTAGTAGTTCTATCTGCAACAAAGGGAGTGTTTGTCCTCTGCACTGCCCATTGTGGAAACCATTAGCCACACATGACTATTGAGCACTTGAAATGTGCTAGTGCAACTCTGATTTTATAATTTTAATTAAATTTACATTTAAATAGCTAATGGCTACCATATGGATAGTGCAGATATAAATTTCAAGGAAAGGACCTGAAGGATTTTAGGTGTCTCTAAATGACAACTCCTCTCAGGCTTACATTCTCTGCTTTGCCTCTTTCCATCTCCATTTCTCTCTGCTTGTGTTCCATTCCCTTTTCTCTAGTGAGAGTTGTATTTAGGGATAGGGGCAGGGACCTGCAGTATGAACACAGCCCCCTAGGCAGCAGGACTGTGGATGAGCAGATCCCCTTAGAAAGGGTATAGGGAAATCTGTGGCCAGAGCATGCAGTGACAGGACATTGCTAGTAGAGACAGCATTTATGAGAGCAGTGGAGTTTACAAGGAGGTAGACTGCAACTCATTTGTCCATTTAACCACTATTTTATTGACCATCTACTATGAGACAGGCAGAATGCTAGACCTTGGAGATACCATGGTAGGTGGGACACATGTGACCCTTTTATTACTGTATTAGGTTGCTCTGGGGAAACACTGGATAAATGTTTATAGGCTACATCTGTCTATATACAGTCATCCCTCAGTGTCCATGGGGGTTTGGTTCATGTCTACATTACTCATCATCTCTTATATTACTTACTAGAGGCCCGGTGCATGGATTCGTGCACTGGTGGGGTCTCTTGGCCTTGCCTGCACCTTCTCGCAATCCAGGACCCCTCTGGGGATGTCGGACTGCCAGTTTCGGCCTGATCCCTGCAGGCCAGGCAAGGGACCCCACTGGTGCACAAATCAGTGCATTGGGCCTCTAGTATGCATATAAGATCTTTGGTTAATCTCTTCCCGCCTTCCCCCTACTCACCTTTCCTCTGAGATTCATCAGTCTGTTCCATGTTTCCATGCCTGTGCGTTGAGCGTCTGCCCCCTGATGGTCAGTGCGTGTCATAGCTACCGGTCGAATGGTTGCTTAGGCTTTTATATATATAGATAATATCTAATCAAAGTAAATCCTATATAAGTAATTGTTATACTGTATTGTTTAGGGAGTAATGATAAGGAAAAAAGTCTGTTCATGTTCAGTACAGACACAACCTTCTAGACCTAATTATATAGTACACGTCAGCAACATATAATTTTTTTTTAATATTTTTAATGTGCGGTTGGTTGAATCTGTGGATGTGGCACCCATGGATATGAAGGGCTGACTATAGAGAGAGATTTATTGTAGGAATTAACTCATGATCTGCCATTGGTAAGCTGGAGAACTAGGAAAGTCGGTGGTATAATTCAGTTGCAATTTGGAGGCCTGAAAATTAGGCAGCTGATGGTTTAAATCTTGATGTGAATCTGAAAACCGGAGAACCAGGAGTGCAAATGTCAGAGGGCAGGAGAAGACTGATGTCCAAGCTTAAGGAGAGAGAGATGGAATTCATCCTTTCTCTGCCTTTTGTTCTATTGGATTATGCCCACTCACACTGAGTGGGACTGTTTGCTTTGCTTAGTTCACCAATTCAAATGCTAATCTCTTCCAGAAACAGCCTCACAGACACACCCAGAAACAATGTTTTACCAGCAACTTGGGCATCTCTTAGCCGTCAAGTTTACATATAATATTAATCATCACAATGGCCTAGCTCATGGATTAGCAAGAAAAGAAGACAAGTAGGTGATAACAATAAAGCATTATGGATGCTATGAGAGTGGAGTAGAGGGTGTCTTGGGAACAAAAAAAATCAAAGATTCTAAGTCAATTCAGAGAGTCCAGGGAAGATTCGTGGAAGAAATGACACCACAGTTTGGCAGATAATAAGGAAGGAGGGGAAGAGTAGGCAAAGGCCTAGAGGGGAGTGAATTCCTCATTAAAGAAACCTTAATTCTGTTTTATTAAGTGTTGGCAAAATTTATTTAACCATGGAACTTCCTTCTCTCCACTCGGTCTCATCTTAGCATCAGGCAGAACCAGTATTCCATAAAACACAGGTTGAGAAACTACGATCTAGACATTTCATTTGTGTTCAGTAGAAAGAGACTGTATTTGAGACATATTTTCAGCCCAATCAAATTTGTTCTAGACCTGAAAATAAATGTGGGTCTTTCTGCCTGAATGCTTCTTGGCACTCCCAGAGCCAGATTCATCAGCCTGTGAAGTTGGCAAAGCCCTTGATTTCCACTTGGAAAATCTCCCGCTAGGGTTCACACACATCCCAAATGGACTTCACTTTTTCTACTGATGTTTGTCCAGCGCCCTGAGATACAGGAACTTAGTTCCCCTTTCCAAATGTCCAGCTGTCTGAATTTCTCTCCCCCATCAAGACTTTCAAGACCTTCTCTATAGAAGTATTTTCCCGTTAGGGACCTGAGAGGATATCAACTGTCCTGGCCATTCTCTTGGTCCTCAGATTATGACCCACATCCTTTAATATGGGTACATCTTGTCTACCCAACTGTTCATTGGACTTTGGAGTCAGGCTTGGCTTCTCTCATTGACCAGATAGTGGTTGTGGGCAAACACCTTAACTTCTCTGTGCCTCAGTTTTCTCATCTGTAAAATAGAAACTATGTATTACCTATTACATATGGTTCTGGAGGCTTAAGTGATATAAATGATATTATATACTTTTTCTAAGTGTTCCAGAGTATTTAGAATAGTGCTGCCACATAACAAATGTGTATTACCTTTTTATAAGATGGAAACTCTAGTTGTCCTGGATTTAATGTAGTGTTTCCTCCTGCATCTGCTTTGTGTTGTTTACACAGAGTTAGAATCTTTCACAGGACAATATATTTCTCTAGGATATATTATTTCCTGATATTCTTGAGTTGTGACCCCTTCCTCTGTCCCTTCCCTCCCTCCCTTCCTCCCTTCCTCTTTTTGTAACAGTTTCATTGATCTATAAGTCACATACTATACAGTCCACTCATTTGAAGTATACAATTCTATGGTTTTTAATATATTCATGTGGTTATACATCCATCATCACAATTTTAGAGCATTTCTATCACTCCAAAAAGAAGCCTTGTATCCATTTGTAGTCATTCCCCATGTTATGGACTGAATGTTTGTATTCCCCCCAAATTCATTTGTTGAAATCCCAATATGATGATATTTGAAGGTGGGGCCTTTGGGAAGTTATTAGGTTTAGATGAGATTATGAGGGTGGAAACCCCCAATGGTAGGAGTAGTGTCTTTATTAGAAGAAAAAGAGACTAGAACTTGGTTCTCTCTCTCCATCTCTCTCCCTTTCTCTCTCCCTTTCTCTCTCTCTCTCTCTCTCTCTCTCTCTCTCTCTCTCTCTCTCTCTCTCTCTTCTTACATGTGCCAATGAAAGCCATGTGAGGACATAATCAGGAAAAGGACCCTTACTAAGAACCAAACTATGCTGGCACTCAGATCTTAGATTTCCAGTCTCCAGAACTGTGAAAAATAATTGTGCATGTGTGTTTTTAAGCTACCTGGTCTATGGCATTTTTATTATAGCAGCCCTAACTGACTAACACTCCATTTTCCCTCATCCACCCCTCACTTTCAGTGCATGGAATCCATTAATTTACTTTCTGACTCTATGGATTTGCCTATTTTGGACATTTCATATAAATGGAATAATTCTATATGTGGACTTTGTGGCTGTCTTCTTTCACTTAGCATGGCGTTTTCAAATATCATTCATGTTGTAGTGTGTATCAATACTTTTACCAAGCTGCTTTCCACAGCAACTGCACCATTTTATGCATTTATCATTCTTCCATTTGTTAATTTAATACTTCATCTAGGATTATGGTGTATGCCCCTTTAATGGTGTGAAATGAAAAAATAAGAAAAACCTTTTAAATGCCATAGTTGGCCCACCATTTCATTCAAAAAAGGTGAGCCCACAGGCAATAGATGTGCTCAAGCCTGAAACAGTGAATGCAAGCTTGAAATCCATGGAAATTATTTATGAATAATCTTAAGGGCTTGTCACCCTTTGACAAAGAAGGGAGATGCTTGATTCAGGGGGCCAGGTAGGTGGATGGTGATGGTTTTGTTGACAAAGATGTGAAGGAATTAATTAAGGGCCAAGAGAAGCTTTGAGCGAGGGGCATGAGAGGAACTGAGAGGTTTGCTTCAGAAGACATTTGTGGGTGATTTAAGGATTTTAAAGAGCAAGTTTGACTCTTTATCATTTTGTCTTTACCCTGCTGATAACCCTGTGACCCTTCAAGAAAATGCTAGAATCTGGGAGAAGTTCACAGAAGATAAAATCCTTACCTTCCAGGGGCCTAATGTCGAAGGCAACAAAGTCACATAGCAATTGCAAAACCACATGAAAAGGGAAAGGTAGGAAAGAGCACCTGAAAGGGAGGTCAGGTTTCTTGGGGATGCCATAACCAATTATACAAACTGAGGGGCCTAAAACAACAGAAATATATTGTCTCATAGTTATTGAGGCCAGAAGTCTGAAATCAAGGTGTTAACAGGGTCTCATTCTCTCTGAAAGCTCTAGGGGAGAATTCATCCTTGCCTCTTTCAGCTGCTTTTGGTTCTAGGTATTCCTTGGCTTGCAGCTGCATTACTCCAGCCACTGCCACTCTTCACATGGACCCTCTCTTCCTCCTCTCTGCGTATCTCCTCTGTGCTTCTCTTATAAAGGCAATTATCATTGCATTTAAGGCCCACCCAGCTAATTCAGGATGATGTCATTTGGATATTTTTAACATAATTACATCTGCAAGACCTGTTTCCCAACGTCCAGTCACACATTCTGGGGGTGAGTATGTGGACATATCTTTTGCGTGGGGGTGGGCGGGGGGGGGCACCATTCAACCTTCTATTGGATATAGTAAAACACTTGAGCTGAATCTCAAAAGAATTAGGTAGGTGAAAGGGCAGAGAAAGTGTTCCAGAAACGGGAAGAGAGGCCTACATGTGCAACAGGGTCCTGTTGCAAGAGACTCTACAGTCATTCATGGGTACTGTGAAACTCTTGGAGTGTAGTTTGTGTGTATGTGATGAAATAAGGAGAAAGGAGCAGTTTTGGACTAGAGATGTAGGCAAGGTCCAGATCTCAGAGGGTCTGGGATGATAGGATAAGCAGAGACTGGAGAGACAACTAAAGAATTTTCAACAGGAAGGTGATGAGAGCTGATTGGCATTTTAGAAAGACCACTCTGAGTACTATGTGGAGGGTAGGATACAGCAAGGCTAGTGTTAGAGAAACTGGTTAGCAAAACTTTTGCTCAGTAAATGTGCATTGATGTGAGACTGCCCTCTCACTTTTATTTCTCTACATTAGCTTGTGATTTTTGCTGGGCTGTTGGATGCAATTTAACACGCTAAGCCAATCTGTTGACTTGTAATGCTCATCACTAATAGGAAACAAGATGCTGGTTTCATAGGGAAGCTGGCCCTGCTCAGTTGACAAAGTTCCTTGCACTGATGATGAAAGATTGTAAATGGATTGAGCAGGTTGCTGGTGTCAGTTTCAATTTGTTGAGCCACCGAATCATGTTGTCAACAATTAGCATCTATAAAATATGAACACACATATATCACCCTTTCAGTAAAAGACTAAGGAACCATGGCAGTTGCTCTGAATTTAAACAAACTTCTCCCTTACCACTGCTTTGTAGTTTCTGCTGAAATTAAAGTTTGAATGATTTAAAAATATTTATTGAGTCCCTTCCAGATGCCCAGTATCATGGAAGTAAATAAATAGTCAGTGCATTCAGAGAGCTCACAGTCTAGAGAGGAGCAGACAAGCAGACAGTGATAAGTCAGTGGATGTGTGTGTGAGTGTGTGAGTGTGAGTGTGTAGTAAATTCTATGCTGGGGAAAGTGAGGGTGTTATATATGACCTAAATGTCCCACAACAGGGACACAAAAGGGGAAGGGCCCTCTCTGTTTCAGCTCCATGCTACAGTGCCTGACTGACTTAAAGTTGTCTTGTTCAGTGGTGGGAATGCACCAGCTTTTAGTGACAGCCCTGCATACACAGCTTCCTTTTTTTTTGTTATTCCTCACCCAAGGATACTTTTTCTATTGATGTTTTAGAGAGAGTGGAAGGGAGAGAGAGAGACAGAGAGAAACATCGATGTGAGAGAGACATATCGATTGGTGGCCTCCTGCACATACCCCAACCAGGGCCAGGGAACCTGCAACCAAGGTATGTGCCCTTGAGTGAAATCGAACTCAGGACCCTTCAGTCCATGGGATGATGCTCTATCCACTGAGCCAAATGGGCTAGGGCCACAGCTTCCTTTTGAGTGATTCCATGGGTGTCTGTGTTATACTCCACCTCCTCATTCTCTCCTTACTGTCCACTCCCTCCAATGATATTAGCCCCCTCCCCCAACCCAAGGGGTCCATACAGAGTAGAAGTGTATTTCTCAAGGTCTATTCATTTGTTTATTCAGTAAACGCATGCTGGCTGCTGACTGTTTGCACTGTTCTGTATCAGCTAGTGGGGTTAGTACAGGCACAAATTAGGTGAGTCCTGCTTTTGAGATGCTTACATTCATGTCAGCCACTCAATGCAAGAGCAGCCTATGGAGGGGTAGTAAGGCAGGGTGACATTTCACTGGCAAGAGGCATTGCTGTCACTTGAAGGGGCTGGAGTAGGTGTGCAGAATTGGGAAAAGCAGAACAGGAAGAGAAAACATTGAATCTGAGCTTTGAAGGGTTTATCTAGATGGGGATGGGTGGTGCTCACTCTGACCTAATTCCTGGTCTGGAATCAGAATGTTGGGGTTCAGCCCTAGCTATTTTGGCTCAGTGGCTAGAGAGGACCGAAGGGTCCCCAGTTCGATTCCGGTCAAGGGCACATGCCCAGTTTGCAGGCTTGGTCCCTGGTAGGGGGCATGCAGGAGGCAGCCTATCAATGATTCTCTCTCATCATTGATGTTTCTCTCTCTCTCTCTCTCTCCCTCTCTCTCTAAAATCAATAAAAATATATTAAAAAAGAATGTTAGGGTTCAGGCTCCAGCCCCCACCCATTTTAGCATGAGACCTTGATCAACGGCCCTCCCTCACCTGGTTATGCCCCTGTATCCTTATCTATGAGATGGGCTGTGAATAGTTCTGTCTGCCTGGTGATGCTGTGGAGATTCAACCATCTGCATGTAATGCTCTGGGCATAGTGCCCAGCACAGAGTAAGTACTCAATCAATACCAGATGCTATTGCCATTAGCCATTCCTTGTGAGTTAAGGGCCTTTCCTGATACCGTTTGCTTTGAAAAGGCACCTAGGATCATGTATTAAAGAGGCTGAAATGGAGGGCGTGGTTGACCATTTCCCTAAGATGTAAACTTGCCTGGTAGCAAGAAGTGGGGAAAGGTGAGCCAGTCCCACATCCAAAGCCCTGTTAGAGGTTCTTTATTCTTTCCTGGCTCTGGGGCTGGGTTTTCTTACTGTTATTACAAAAACATGGCCTGGAATATCTCTAGTTGAGGGGAACTGTCAAAACTGGGATTGTAACATAAATATAAAATGACAGACAGCTTTATGCACTATTAAACTTCACAGCTAGAATTTTTAAAGCAAATTATCATGTAAAATATTCTTGTTATGTTAAACTGGAAATGAAAATGACTTATATTTATTTGCTTAGCTCGACTCATTGGAAGCAAAGTTAGGCTGTATTTTTTCTCTGCCAGTTGCTTTGATGCATTCCTTTAACCAAATGGCTTAAGTCTGAATATTAGTTAAAAATGCATCAACCACAGTGGGGTTGTCAGCCTTGTAAGGATTGTCTCCTTTCAAACGGGTCAATGGACAGAGATTTAAAATAGGAAAAAAAATAGGAGCCAGAGGCTTTGATGTTTTTGGCCATAAACCAAGAAAATAATTTGCTCACAGTATAGGAAACATATAGGTGACTGAGAAATGGGCTTACTTATGGGAACTTAGGCACCCCCTTTATGTGCCATAATCTTCATTTCAGGAGCATGTGTGGATGTTATCAGGGCTGGAGACTCGCCCTGACGGCCACCAGATGTCACTGTTGAGTCGCAGAAGCACAACCCCAGGGGCTAAGAATCCTTCCAGGGCAGGACTTTCCAGAAAACTTTACCTGACCAAACAGCTCATTCTTTATTTTAAATATCCGCCAAGCTCAGGAGCCTAGGGCAAGCTTAACTGAAGTCAGGAGAGTCATTTAGAGTATGGAAGAAAACTAGGGCAGTGGGGGAAAATGCAGTATTTGCTTTTTCTGTATTCTGGAGACTCTCCTTGTCATTCAATCACTTCTGCACACCTTTTCTTCCCCCATTCACAACCCAGAACTAGGCAGTAAATGCATTGAACTGGTTAGACCTGCAAAGTTGCAGAATGTCAGAGAAAGAAGGGCTCGTAGGGGTCATCTTGCACAGTGTCCCAACAAAGTGCAGGGGCACCAAGAGGGGAATAAATTGCCCAAGGTCACAGTTAACTCTAGGCAGAGAATCTCTCATAGGCTATTAAATGAAGGTATAGGACAGTGGTTCTTAAGGTGTGGTCCCTGGACCAACAGCATTACCATCACCTGGGAGCTTGTCAGAAAAGCAAATTCTTGGTTTCCACCCAGACCTATTGAATAAGAAAGGCTGGGTTGGCACTCAGCAGTGTGGTTTTCTAAACAAGTCCCCCCCAAAATCCTGATTTGACCGAAGCATAAGATCTATTGTTAATGGGAGTAGGAGGGTTTTGAACTAAACTACTTCCTTGTGCTATAAGCATCTCTCCAGGCTCTGTCTGGGCTCTGATATCAGAGTACAACCAATTCTCAGCTTCTCATTGGCATCTACACATCCCCTGCGAAGTGTGTCTCCCATGTAGATACTCTTGAGTAGAAAGACATTTGTCCTCTATGGTTCCCATTTTTCTGGACCCAACTTCCAACTGTTGGGTGAGTTCACTTAGGGTGCTTCTGAATGGCTCCATTTTAGCCAGGGACAGCTAGAGCCTCAGTTTCTTTCCCCTTTCTCCTTCTCTACTCCCTTATCTTCATTAAATTTATTTCCCTTAGTCTCTCATTTTTCTTCCTCCATTATAAGAGAGAGAATTCAGTATTACTGAGCTTCTCCTATATGCCAGGTGCTTCTACATATTCTTGGAGTTCTCAAGACAAACCCTGCAGAATAGAGTTTGACCGTCACCACATTTTTATAGGTGAGAAATGCTCCAGGTCACACTAGGGAAGAAATGAGTATGCAGGGAAGATTTCAATGGCTCTGCTTCAAGTTAATGGGGTTTTGTTTCCCTCCCAACCTCTCTTTGCATTTTAAATGTACCTTCAAACCCAAACAGGGAGCCAGGTAAGAATTCCAGATTCCCCTGTCTGGAATTCGAGGGGGTAGGAGACATAAAAGAAGGGGCCCCTTATGATTTCCTACAAGGTGTCCTCCCCAAAGACAACCTATCTTCTATGCTTAGAAAATGGTTAGATCCTGGTTGGGTATTCCACTGAAAGAAATATCCTTTCTTCATAGAGTCATTTTCCAGATGTGTTCAGGACTGCTTCATCTTCTTTACCATGTGTTCTCCTTAGGTTTTAACATCAAGTTAGATTAATTTCCAAAGATTTCCTCTGCCAGATGATGTTAGACTGTCTTCTTTGCAATTTCTGGTGTTCTCCTATTCACCTTTGTGTTTTTGTTGTGTGTGCTTTTTTTAAAAAATATGTTCTTATTGATTTCACAGAGGAAGGGAGAGGGAGAGAGAGAAACATCAATGATGAGAGAGAATAATTGATTGGCTGCCTCCTGCATGCCTCCTACTGGGGATTGAGCTGCAACCCATGTATGTGCCCCTGATGGGAATCAAATGTAGGACCCCTCAGTCTATAGGCCAACGCTCTATCCACTGAGCCAAACCAGCTAGGGCAGCAGTTCTCAACCTGTGGGTCGCAACCCCTTTGGGGGTCGAACGACCCTTTCACAGGGGTCGCCTAAGACCATCGGAAAACACATATATAATTACATATTGTTTTGTGATTAATCACTATGCTTTAATTATGTTCAATTTGTAACAATGCAATTGGGGGTTACCACAACTTGAGGAACTGTATTAAAGGGTCGAGGCATTAGGAAGGTTGAGAACCACTGAGCTAGGGCTATTCACCTTTGTTTTTATACAGAGAAAAATACCACTTATATCATTTTGCTACTGTAGTTCTTAGGAAAAGCCTGACCCAAGCAATGATTTGGTGTGCACTGGAAAAATACAACTTAACCCTTTTCTTGCTTTTGCAAGGTCACCTTTTTGTTTTCTTATAGCAAGTGATACAGAGGGATCACAATGAAGTCACAAAGGTAAACGTAAGCACACACTAATGACTTCCTGTAGCTTCTGTCATTAGTTTTTCCTCCCTAGCAGACACATCTTTAGAGTTCTAGAACCTTTCTGTTGTTTTAAATTTCATCTCATTTTATGCTTTCCTCCCTCTTTTCGGGCTATTTCTTTGTGATATAAGATTTAATTCTGCTTTTTCATATATAAGCAAGAATTTCATTTCCCTTTATGTTTAGGCACCCACTCAGCCTAACTTATCAGTGTGGTTATTCCTCCTGGGAGAACTGAGTGTTTATAAGTACACTGCGCTCTTCCCTTTTTCTCCTTAGTTATTCTTCAGTAAGCTTTGGAGTCAGGCATGCTTGGGTTAAAATCTCCGCTTTGTCTCTTATTGAATTGTATGCACTTGCGTGAATAACTTTACCTCTCTGAGTCTCGGGAATTAAGTCAGGCTCGGGACCACAGATTCAGAGTGCTGGGCCATTAGGATCTGGCGATGCCTCAGAGTCATTGCTGGGCGATGTTGTGGGTCATACAAAGAGGGTGGGCTCAGATCTTCCCCAGGAAACTGGCATCTGAGGGGCAGTTTGGGGTGGTAGTGCATTGGAAGTAATTGTACCTGAGTACAGGGATGTTGCTTCCCTCTGGGTGAGACTTCCTGGGCCTAGCCTTTTCCTTCCTCTTTAGTTCTGCATGGATTTCATTAAGTCTCCATCTCCCTTCCCTATCTCTTTCCATCCATCTCTCTCCCCAACTATTGTTTGGACCAGGACCTAATGGGCAGGGAATGCAACTGGTTAGATTTGAGACACCTTGCATTTTGCATTGTGCTAAGTAAAGTGCTTGCTTTTTTTTGCTTTTGTCTTTAAGTGGAGTAATAAAAAAACAACAACAAACAAACCTTCAAACCTATACAGAATACCCATTTATTCCAAGATTTTTTCAGTTGGAAAGTACTGTCTGCTAAAAATGCACTATATTGGGTCTTGCTGTTTTTCTCACTAGCTTGTGAATTTGAATGGAGATAGGCAACTTAGTGTATTTGTCTCACTATTTCCTGTTCTGAGCATAGAGGTAAGAGCTTAATAAATATTGATCGATGGCTGATGAATGAATGGATTTTGGGGTTGGCTTATGTGATCTTGGGCAAGTCACTAAATACTCTAAGTCCATTTGTAGACAGTTGATAGTTATCTCTGATTTTTCCGGTCAGATTCTCTAGGAGTAGCTCCTGACTTGTGGATTCAGGTTCCTTATTAAGGGGTGCTCCCTCCCGGGAGGGAGGGGGGCAGTATGGAAAGGGAGGGGAAGCAGATCAAGGGAGTGATCACAGGCAAAGCCTTGCAGAGGGATGCTCCAGCCTGATCCTGCAGGGGAACTCCAGAGTGTGGCTTAAACCTCCTAGTGGTTCCTATCTGAGGCAATAGGGCTGGGCCTTTCCTACTCCTGTAACCCAGTCACTAGCTTAGGACTGGGGTAGGAATGGTGAATGTAAATTCCCAGACACTTCCAGCTCTCCACCCATTTGGACAAAGTGGTCTTCAATGGCCTGAGTGAAGTGCTCCAAAAACACAGCTGCAAAGTCTGTGTATAAGAGTAGAAAGGAGGGGCACTGATATTACGGCTAACTTCTACCTCATCTACATTTCTGATGTATTGGTATTAGATGAGAAAATATGCGGAAATACTTGAAAACTGTAATGGTCCATTCCAAAATAAATGGTGGTTTTTATATTCAATAAATTGTTAAAGAAAAGTCTCATGCATCTAGAAAGACCCAGAAAAATAATGTTCACATTAATCTCATATTCTGGTTCATAAAGAGTCGCTTTTAGATAAAATTTCATGTCTTTTGAGAACTGGTAATCCAATACCAATTTTCAAAGAATTGTAATTTAAATTAATGCCACCACTACAGGCGAGACAATTTAATCTCTGTTTGATGCTTCACAAGGCATTTCCCAATCTTGTAAGGCCTCAGGGTCGTGATTATCATTGCTCAGTAGACAAGCATAACTGCATTTAATAGACTGGTTAGGAGAGTGGGGAAAATGGCATTTCCTCTTTGCTTTGTTATAGGAGAGGTGCTGGCTATTGTTGTATTTACAAATGGCAAAACATTGGAGCTCTGTCAGTTTTGGGGACCCAAAGTTTTGATTTTCCTTTAATTATTTGGCTGAGACAGGCCAAGATGGGGACTCTTACATGACTTAGATAATTTCAGCTATAAAGACATAAACTCTGTGGCATGGATAAGTAGAATCTTGCTTAGCAGTTTCTCACTCCATCCCAAACAAAAGTCTGGGGGTAGCTGTGCCAGGACACACACATTGTCTCCTGTATGACACAATGATTATGTTTGAATTGTCATTCTAGTTGTTATTGCACATCGTGTAGGGAACAATGCATTTCCCACGGACTAGGGTGCCCAACGTAGGGTATGTCTTAACAAACTCTTCTATAAACTTATCCATTGCTAACTTTGTTTAAAGTACCATTCCCTATCCACTATCATTCCTTTTGAAATCACATTATTGATATATTTTTGAGATCCTGTCACATCTCCTATATTGTAGTAGATATATATTGGGATGCAAGAAAAATATAAGACCCCAAAAGCTGGGGAAAATCTGAAGAGGAAAAAAGAAGAAACATTTAGGAATGTGAGTCAGAGAAGGGACTAGAATAGGAAAAACCCAACCTTGGGCTCATTTACATTTCATGAAGACCAGAAACATTCCTGCAGAATATTCTAAGATTTCTTCACCTTTTGTTATTGCATGTTTGTTGTTTTAATTTCCTCTCCTTTCCTAGTCATGAGTGGTTGGCCATAAAACCAATACATTCATTGAATTCTTCCTGAATCATTTGTCATATATTCTCTGTAGGCCTGGCATTATACTGAGGCTGTGATGATAACTCAGACCAGGCCCTGTCTTTAAGGCCCTAAAGGAGTCTGAGTTTAGCTGGGACTAGATATATCAATGATAAAGTTGCCCAATCAGAGAGAAAAGCCAAGGGCCATGAGAGCAGAGAGGAGGGGGGGAAAAGGGAAGAGAGTGAGAGATTACTCTTATTCAGCAATCCTAGTGAGCGCAGACCCCACCCTGGGTAAGCAGGGAATAACAGAGGAGAAGAGCAGAGCCAGCTGACCCCTAAAGGCAACAGACAGAAACAGGTCTGGCTGTTGCCTTGGAGAGAACCAATACACTTCCTTGTTGAAAGCCTCTGTGGGATCATGTGATTAAGGAGGCAGTGCCATTTGAGTAAGAGATTGAGTATACTAATGGACAGACAATATATAAAAAGAGAACTCTACCTATAACCTCTGCAGCAATTGGCTGCAAACAGCCAGGGCTTGATTAATGACTGCCAGTTTCCCTAATTTTGACCTTGTTTCCAACTTAGGACCAAACAAAGAAAGTCAAATCTGCTCCCCTACCCAATTGTATAGGACACCTTGCTTCCGAGTCCAGCAGCTTTCAATCAAGCATAGATGAAGTCTTCCCATTTTTAACTATAAAGCTTTCCCACTCTCCTGCCTTCCTTTGAGTCTCTGGCAAATGCAAGTGATGGTGGTAATAGCAAGTCCTGTTTGTTTCTTCATTTATTTCCACAATTATTGATAAAGGGTATATCGAAGTATGAACACAAGTGCTGATACCCACTAACCACTCAATAAATGTTCTTTCTGATGGAGCACACCCTACCTTCCCAGCAACTTGCTTGGAGTGTGGCCTTCTTTCTTCCAAGTTGCTAAACACTCTGGTTGAAGGCAGAATGGACCTTCATAAAATCTGTTACATTCATTCTAGGGAAGGACATGTGCAGCCTTGAGGGGCCCTGAGAGTTTGATGGGATAGCAGGTGAGCTACAATGGCAGGGACAGGACTACACTTCAGTCCAGCTCAATGACACTTTCAAAGCTTTGCAGAGAATAGGCCAAGGAGGGGGAAAAGATGGCTTTCAAAGGCAGAAATCTAGTTCCAAGTCAACAGTGTTTTCACCCCCTCCAAGTGAGCTTTGTGTTAACAAAGTTCCTGATAAGCTGTGTACAAATCACACTTCTGTAAATTGAGTCCTACTTCCTCCATGATTTACACTTTCATTTAAATGCTGATTTATCATCATTTCTTCCCCTGGCAACCATCCTTACGACTTGCCTCATAGTTCTAGCCTCCTTGGCAGATAATTAACGAGCTCTTAATACAGCTTATGGGCACTGGAGGGAATGCACTATTTAAAGATGCCTTTCAGAGGATTTTTTTGTGTGGTAAAGTGAAGAATCCCTTTGTTAAGCAATAAAAAATAAAATTTAAAAATCACATGCATTTGACAAATATTGCCCTTTTGAACCTGTGGACTGACTGTTCAAAGGCAGATCAAGAAATTTGCTTGAATCAGGACACAATAGTTTAGAGCAGCGGTTGCCAACTGCTCGGGCCTCACGGACCACCAGTGGTCTGCAGACCACCAGTTGGCGACCGCTGGTCTAGAGGTTTAGCTACCCAGCAGTTTTTGAAAGTATTCAGGGTGGGAAAGAGGGTCTTATTAAAGCTTTTTATTAATTAATTGATATTCTTTCATTTGCTCATTTGCTCAACAAGTACTTATTGAACACTTGTTATATGCTAGGCTCTGGGGATATAATGGTGAGCACACACACATGGCCATTGTGCTTGTGGAACTGCTCACAGCTTGTTGGGGGAGACAGATAATGAGCACATAATTATGCAGATAATTAGTTCACTATGTTTTTTGATAAATGCTGTCAAGGGAACAAGGAGGGAGGCTAATGAGGCCTGAACTAGTTTTGGGGAGGGAGAATGGGCCAGGGAATTGACAGTTAAGCTGAGCTCTGAGGATGAGTTAGAATTAACCAGAAAAAAGGGCACTCCAGTCCATAACTGAATGTGCAAAGGCCCTGATGAGAGAAATAGTTCAGCCCTTCGAGGGCCTGGGAGAAAGACTCCGGGAGGAAATGAGTGATGAAGGCAGAGAATGGAAAAAAGATAGCCCATGAGATAAATGTGGGCATAATGGTGTCAGTCCTTATGGAGTTAAGGGTTTTGAATTGTATCCTTAGAGCAACGAATAAATTAGTGACAGTTCCAGGCAGGAAAGTGACATGCTCCGATGTCACTTTCAGAGAGATGTACCTTGTCTGTGCTGTGGGAAATGGATTGGAGGAGGTAAGAAAGGGATCAGGAGGACCCGTTAGGAGCCCATAGCCTTTGTTTAGGATAAAAGAAGTGGTGTTCACTGGTGGTTTTTATCAAGCACAGCTTGCAGGAGAACTGGGTACTGAGTGTTAGGATCCAACTCAGTTCATTTCACAGAAAAGAGAGATCCAGTAATCCAAGAACAATTAGAGGACTGGCTCCTCCCAGGAACAGGAGCCCATTCCTGAGTGCAGCATCTCCATTCCAGCCCTGGGCTCTATGCCAGGGCAGTCCTGGCTTCTTCAAGGGGCACAGATGCCAGCACCACCTGACAGCCTGCATTGAAGTTTTCTAGCAGGCTTTGGAGAGAAGGCTTTTCTTAAGAATTCTGACTTGGAATTGGGATCACAAATAGTGGTCTCTGTAAGTTTGATAAGGAGAATCTTCCAGATGCAATCTCCAGTCTTCAAGCGAATGTCTCAGGGTCTAGGGCCCCCAAAGCTGGTCTTCATATCCTCTCTATCAGACACCAGCCAAAAGTTCTCAACAGTCAGTGGGCAATAGAGTTATTAGGGGAGAAGCTTCCACAAACGACAGGTTCTTGGGCCCTGTTTCCAGGGGATTCTGTATCAGTCTATCAGGTTTTGTCCTGGAGTCTGCATTTCATAACAGGATATACATGCTTCCTCCCCCTTGTTTCTTATGAGAATAGTTTTTAAATCACTTTAAAGTTCTGGGAACTCTTATTCTGACAATTTAGGCCTCCAGGACGTTGGGTTGCCTCAGCTCAACAAAACATGATCTCTCATTTCAGGTGGTCATTAACACTTACAAGGTTAGAGACTGGATGGGATTCTTAAATTGGGGGATGATTTGGGAGCCAAGACTGAACCTTCCTGTTTCCCCAAGTTGCCTAATTTTGAGAATTGCCCAGATGCCCATTATTCTACAGAGATTCTGATTCAGTGTGGCCATACCACCAGGGAGTTTGTGGCTTTAGCAGGTGCCTCGGGTGATCCTTTAGATCAGGCTGGGTTGGGGACCTTCGTCCTGGGGGCTTCATGGGCAGTTCTGGCCCTCCAGGCTCTCAGAGAGCTTTCAGATGTTCTTGGGGTGGGAAGTGGGAGTCTCAGGAAACCTCGGGTGTCCTCAGCTTCTTTGGTTCTGAGAAGTCTGCCGTGTCTCCCGGCTTTGCAGCCAAGCCAAGGGAACAACCTGTGGAGCTCAGGATATCCAGCTAAAATCCATCACCCACTGCTGAGGGCCATCTCAACACTAGCTTCAGCAAACTCAGTAGTTTCAAAGTTTCTTTAAAGTGCAGAAGGCTGTGTCCATTCAGTATCTGGTGGAACCATTGAACTAGGGGCAGTTGTTTTGATGGGCTTCTTGGGGACAAGGGAGCAAATTTCTTCTTACATTTGAGTTCCTGGGAAGCAAAGTGAGGGATCCCTTGAATCAAATCTGCTCTAGAGATGTATCTGAGTATGCTCCCAGTTTTACCTTTACTAGTCAAGGAACTGTGTAGGGAAGGTTTGGGGAACTAGGAAGTTACTGAAATACAAGTGAGTTGGAGTTTGTTCATGAAGCTTGAGTTAAGCTCTGAGGCAGTGGCTACAATTAAAAAAAAAAGTGTTTTTTGTTTGTTTGTTTTTGAAAGCCAGGCTAATTGAGTCAGTATCTCTGTTGGGGCATGGGGCGTGGCAAGCTGACATATTTTTGAAAGCTTCCCTGGTGACTATAATGCATAGGTTATGCATTAGCACAGGCTATGAGGGTCTATGAGCTTGGAGTGACAGAGGCCATCTTGGGTATTGTGGGGCTCAAAGGAGGCAGGTGCAGTATTTGGGGGCTCATGGATGGGGATAGGGCTAGGCTGGGATCTGATAGTTTTGCCAAAGGTTAGAACTGACACTTCTTATTCAGTCCATCCACTGTGCCAAGCATATAGCTGCATAGCCGTCACCAGACCTGCTCCTTAGAGAAGAGAACTGTGGCTATGCCTTGGCATGGATGCCTGGCAGGCTTCCTGTGTGGCAAGGACTTTATTTAGGAAAGGCCTCTGCCTTCTCTTCTCTCATCCACTTCCTCCAGCCTGTGATTTGGCTTCCTAGTAGGACCCACTAAGCAATCTGGGCTCAGACCCTTGGTGGGGAGTCTGGAGTCTACAGAATTCCTGGGGCTGAGAGGTTGCAGCTCCCAGTGCTGCTGGATTTCTTGGCAGCCCAAGCTGGGGAAGTCATCATTAGCAGCCTGAGGGGCCTGTCCATAGGCAGGTGGAGAGCTACTGAGTGGAAGAAGTGAAGTGACAAATGCTGCTGGTCTAAGGTGTGTCCTCTGAGCTTAAGTGCGGATACATGTCTGGGGGTAATGTGTGGGCTAGCAGCAGCAGGGCATGGCTGGGGATGTGGAGGGCAGCAGAGGGGTGGAGGGCATGTGTGGAGAGCACCTGTGGGAGGTGAGCTCCTTTTTGCTTTTGTGATGAGTCACCTGGCCTCTGTGAGTGCTGCAGCAGTGGGAGGGATGCTGACTGATAGTTTGGGACTCTGCTTTGCTGCTGAGACCAACTGAGCTTTGGACTCGGACCTGTTATCACCTGAACAGAAGTTTGCTACTGAGTTGGAGACGGAAGAATCTCAGATCCATCCTCCTTCAGTTCTGGTGGCTTTCTTTAGCTCTGGAGTTAGATTAATTCAACAAAATATCTTTATCAAACAAATATTTGTTGAGCACTTACTGTGTGTCCAACACTGTTCATGGTCCTGGAGATTTATCATTGAATAATAGACAAGAATCTGCTCTCATGGGAAACAGACACTAATCATAAACCAATCAAGTGTAAGTCCTGCAATGATGTAGAACAGGACAATGGGATAGAGTATACATGGGAAAGGGGCATTGGAGAACTAAGGATGAGAAGAAGATAGCCCTAGGAAGAGCTGGGCAAAATGTGATCCAGATAGAGGGAGCAGTTGTTTTGAAGGTCCTGAGGCAGGAACAGGCTTGGAGGCTTTGGGGAACAGAAAGAGTGCAGGTGGGTTGAGGTGAATGGAGCTGGGAGCAAGAATGCAGAGTACAGTAGGAAGGAAAGACCAGATTATATAGAGCTTGATGGGTCCCATTAAGGGTTTGAATTTTACTTGCATGTAATATGATGCTGCTGAAGGGTTTTGTCAGGAAAATGACACTATCTGATTTACATGTTTAAAACATCACTCTGACTATTACTTTCTTAGGGTTTCCATAACAAGTACACACTGATGGGGGGCGGGGAGTTTAAAACAATATAAACATATTCTCTCAGTTACATAGGTCCAAAGTCCAAAATTAAAGTTTCATCAAGGTTGGTTCCTTCTGAAGGCTCCGAGGGAGAAACTGTTCCATGGCTGTCTAATTTCTGGTGGTTACTTAAATCCTTGGCATTCCTTGGTTTATAGCTGCATCTCTCCAATCTCTGCCTCCATCTTCATATGGACTTCCCTTCTAGGTATCTTCTCCTATTCTCTTCTCTTAAAAGTACTTGTCATTGAATTTAGGGCCCATCCTAATCAAGAAAGACCTCATTTTGAGGTCCTTAATTACTAGTATATCTGCAAAGACTATTTTTTTCAAATAAGGTCATATTCACAGGTTCTGGGTAGACATGTCTTTTGGGAGGCCACCATTCAACCCTATAGCTACTATATAAAAATACGTATTTAGTGTAAGACTTGGAGCAAGGATGTGGTAGCCTAATCAAGAAATTATGGAAACTGGGACAAAGATATGGATGGAGCAGGTGTGAATACCAGCTCCACCTCTCAGGAGCTGGGTGAACTTAGTCAGGCTCCATAAAGGCTCTGAGTCTCAATTACTTCCTTGGAAAATAGGAATAATAGTTTCTATCATATAGGATGCTGAAAAGATTAAATGAGATAGTGCATAAAGAGTGCTTAGCATAATCCCTGGCCTGTAGTCATGGCTCAGTAAAATGTTACTGGCTTTTGACCTTGATAATAATGTTAGCAGGACAGTCAACCTGATCAATTTACTTAGTGACTAGGGGCTAGTTGCTCTTGCCATGAATTGGAGGAGCAGTCAGTTCAGATTTTGGCCATTTTAGATCTGGCTCCATGGTCAGTGACGGTGGCCGGAATGCCTTGAGGAGGGGTGGATTTGTCAGGGTTCTACCAAGAGAAAAAAACAAAAAACCAAAACAGAACCATTAAGGGATGGAGAATATATATATGGGTACATGTCTGAAATCTGTAGGCTGTCAGACCATATTCTTGGGTAGGAGTTGATGCTGCAGTTCAGGGGTGGAATTTCTTCTCCAGTTTTGCTCTTAAGGCCTTTTAACTGATTGGATGAGGTCTACCCAGATTACCTAGCACAATCTCTTTTACTTAAAGTCAAACTGAGTGCAGAAGCTATGTACAAAATGGCTTCACAGAAACATATAGACTAACGTTTAATTGAATAACTGGATACGATAGCCTGGCCAAGTCCACACATAGAACTAGCCATTATAAGGGAGCTGGCAGTGAGGCCCACATCCTGGGTTGAGACTGGTGCTTTGGGAGAAGTTGGGCCAGACTAGAAGAAAGGTAGAACATGATAGTGGACTGCCTGGGGCAGGGTCTGGGCAGCCCTGGGTGGTGCAGAATGAAGTGGAGCTTCCTGTAAGTGGCTGGCAGTCCAGGGAATAGTTCCAAGGTGAATGGAAGGCTACTGGCTGGCAGGGGAGCAGGCAGGCATTGACAACTGTAATCTCAGGATCCTCCCTCATTATTCATAATTCCAGAGCTAGGTTAATGTTGGTGTGGCTTCCTATTGTCCAGGGATGGAAAGTCAAAATTTGATCAATATCTTGCCTTAGGGATTGGTATAGAGTGATTCTAATGAAGATTAAAAGGAAGAATGTTGACAGGTAACCTTGTATTTGTGTGTAGAGCTCTCTGAAAAGCCCAGATATTAAAAAAGCATATTAACAGCAGAAAAAGTGACAAAGGATTTAAAAAAAACCCCACCAAACACTTATCCCTCAACTCAAAAAAATGACCCTGAACTTAAAGAATCATGCTGACTTCTGGGTATTGGGTACCTGCTATATACCAGGAATTCTCCTAAGCCAGCGGTTCTCAACCTGTGGGTCGCGACCCCTTTGGGGGTCTAATGACCCTTTCACAGGGGTCGCCTAAGACCATCGGAAAACACATATATAATTACATATTGTTTTTGTGATTAATCACTGTGCTTTAATTATGTTCAATTTGTAACAATGAAATTGGGGGTCACCATAACATGAGGAACTGTATTAAAGGGTCGAGGCATTAGGAAGGTTGAGAACCACTGTCCTAAGCAGTTTGCTTACATTTCCTCATTTAATATTAACAACAATTGCCTGATGTAATAAGATTAATTCTCCCATTAGAGAAAGGGAAATTGAGGTTCTGAGAGGTTAAGAAACTTCCCCAAGTTCATGTAGTTACTACACAGTAGGTCTGGGATATAAACCCATGTTTGTCTGACTCTAGAGCCAATTCTCCTAACTGTGTCACTTAATTTAAAACACACATGAGCCAAAGCTTGAGAAACATATTAAAAACAACTAAAAACAGCTTTTCACTTCCATTTGTTGGGGGAAAATGGATGACCAAGGAAAGGACTGCTTGAGGGGAACTTTAACAGATGAGAGAGAAAGCAGAACTCCTCAATTGCTCTTTGAATTCTGACTTGTCTATCAGAGAGAATGATCTGTCTCTGGGGGGTGGGGGGTGAGGGGGTGGGGGAGTAGAATAAAGTGGAAGAAGTCAGGGCTCAATGTAGATGTGAAGGCAGGAAGCCAGCACAGTTCATAGACATGAGCTCCGTTCTCCAGGATTAGATGAAATTCATCTTGTAGGTCTGTTGGAACTTCCAAGCCTGAAATTTATGGTGCTGGTTGTTATAGGATTTAGAGATGCTACTTTTGAACCTCCCCTTCCCGTTTGTCTGGTATCTTCTCAATATTTATGACACTCAGATAGGCAGAGTTTTTTTTCTTCTCCATATCTATTTTTTGAGAGCCCTTTGGCACAAGAAGCATATGTTAAATATGGAGGCCATTTACCACATATATGGCAAATTTCTTAACAAGGTAAGCATGAAAATGTCCTCCCTTCCTTTTGTCCTTGTATTTGAGCACTATCACTAAAAGAATGGTGTATAGCAAAAATAATGCTGTGTAACATATCCTATATAATAAAATGCTAATATGCAAATTGTCCCCTTGGGAGTTCGACCACTTGCTATGATGTGCGCTGACCACCAGGGGGCAGTGTGGAATGAAGAAAGGCCCTGGCTGGCAGCCGACAGCTGGGGGAAGGAAGGCCCCAATTGTCCCTGATCACTGACCAGGCCTAGGGACCCTACCCATGCACGATTTTGTGCACTGGGCCTTTAGTAATGAAAAATAAGATTTTATTGCTCATGTGTTTTGAGCCAGGTGGGGACAGGCTGGGTGGCTTTGCTGATCTTGGCTAGGCTTGCTCAGATGTCTTGGGGTCCCCTGACGGGGGGACTGACTGGGTAGTTTAACTTAGGGGAAACCAAGGCAATAAAGTTTGCCATTGGTTTCTCACCTTTGCCCACTAGTCTAGGTGTATTCTCATGATGGTGGCAAAGAGCATAAGCAGAAATAACAAGACCTGAGGACCAGTACTTAAAACTAGCACACAGCACTTTAGCTTCATTCTGTTGGCCAAAGCAAGTCACAATTTCAGCCCAGACTCAATGGGTGGCAAGATAGACTCCACCTATTGAGCAATAGGAACTGGAAAGTCACATGGCAAAGGGGCCATGAATGCAGTTGATCGCCCATAATTACCTGCTTTGTGCCAAGCATTGCTTTGAGGGTGTGAAGGCTAAACAGTCATGTCCCTGCACTTGGGTTTTCTAGTTTAGTGAGGCTAGTACTGTCAATACTGGGCCATTGTCTGGGCTGGAAAGTGAAGTTTTGGCTAATGCATGAACTTCTAATGTGTTCTTGATCCATGCTGGACACATCCTTTTTACTGTGTGATGCTCATTTATATCCCTATGGCTGACAGTACCAAATAGTTCTCTAAAGAGTACAGCCAAAACCCTCTGAGACTTGTCCTAGTAAACATTTCTACTCAGCAGTTGCTGGCCAGTCTCATTATTTTTCTTAGAACTGCCAGAGAAGAAGGAGAAATTCCTTGGTGTGTATGAGCAGGGTGGGGGAGGTGAGGGTGAGATAAGGAGAATGCCAGGAAGACATAGCCAAAGTCAGTAACTCAGATCTCTTATTCCCTCAAAGATACTCCCAGTGAATCACACCACTGATTCTCTCATTTTATGTTTTCTTGATTGTAACACAATTGTCAGCAATCTTCATTCTAACTCCACAGGAATAGCAACCCGTCTGCTTACTTCTTGCTATATGCCAAATGCCTTGCATAGAGGCACATGGTAGGCATTCTTTAAAAATTTGTTTGTTGAATAGAAGAAGGAGGGGTGACTAAAGACTGGGTGTTGACAGAGTTTGAAGTTTTCGAAAGAGGAAGAAGGTTGTTTTAGATACTACCAGCCAGTGAATTTGACATTAATGATTGGCACAATCCCAGACTGAATTATTAAACAGCTGGCTTGTGAGGCAGTGGAAAAGGAAGCTGGGTTCACTGGGACCCAGAATGGGTTCACCAAGAACCAGTGATGTTGAATCAACTCTACTTACTTTTATGATCAGATTATTGTACTGTTATAGCAGCCTTGAGCATGAAGTGCATGCTTCCCAGCAAGGCAGTTGGAAAATATTTTATAAAACTCCCATAGTCAACAGGGTGAAACATGGGTTGGATGGGTGAACAGGTTGATTTTTAACGGAATGTTTATATGTGATCTTCTACTAATGTCATTTTTTTTGAGGGGGTAAAGGAAATTTTTCCACCAGCACCTTGCAGACTCTCTTCTCCTTATCTTGTTTGTACTTATCAATGGCTCAGATACAGTTGTAGTGGGTGAACTTGTTAAATTTCCAAATGATTCAAAGCTGGAAGAAAGGATGATGGAGTCAGGATTCCATATCATGCTGACAGACCAAGATGATGGGCTGAAACTAAAAGATTAATTTAATAGGAATAAATTTATAGCTTAGACGGGTCCTTGAAGAGAAATTTGCAAGGGTATGAGATAGCAGAGCCCCAGCTTAACAATGCAGTCATTTAGAGCCAATTCTGTAACCTATGGATAAAAAGCGCTATGCCTATGCTGAATTAATAGAAGCAGGGTGTTAAGATCAAGGGAGATTATAGTCCCCATGTCTCCTGAATTTATCAGACCAACAACCATTCAATAAAAACATTCACTAAGTACTTCTCTGTATCAAAGTCTTAGCCAGGCACTTGTTAAATAAATTGGAATGAGTTATAAGGAATTCCTATCTTTAGATATATGAAAGCCCCTGGCTTAGAGATGGACACTCAGCAGGTGCTATACAAATGCCAGGATTCACAATATGGCCCAGGTGCTTGTTTATAGCTTGTGAGGTCAATTTGCCTTTTACTCTTTCATGATTTCTAACTCCCAACCTCTTATTACAAGTAAATAGACTTAATTGTTTTGATTTTCTTCTTGCATTAAACAGCATTCCTTTAATGGCTTATTTGATAACACCAGGGCTCTGTGTCCATTCCTGTTTGTCCTTTTATCTCTTTTCTCTGTAGATGTTGGTGTTACCCTCTTCTACTTCAAAGTTCTTCCATATTTTTGTGGAAAATGGTCAGAAGGAGCTCAAAATTATGTTATTCTTATGGTTCATAATCTTAGAGCAAGAGTGAGAGGCCTTCTGTGGTGTTCATATATCAGAGGAAATGCTGCTTGGCCTGAGTTAGGTTATGTAATCACTCTTGAACTGGATATGTCTGAATAATGGTTATGATAAGGGGTGTGTGTGTGTGTGTGTGTGTGTGTGTGTGTGTGTGTGTTGGGGGGTTGTCTGTGACTTTGTGACTAGCAAGTTTATTTCCATGTAAACCACGTAGAATTTACCTTGGAAAAGAGCAGGGGTTTTATACCCAGAAAAATGGGTAAGTATGCTAGGGAGATAAAAAAAAGATATATAAACCATTTTCCTGAAGAAAGGAGTAGTGTAGGGGAGAAAGAGGAAGAAGAAAAATGGCTGAGAGGGCTCCTTCATCTTTAAATGCATTAACCAGTCCTGAATTACTTGTAAAAAGGAAAGAGTGGTTGTGATTCCTTTTGATCAAGCGTTATTATGTTAAGACTAAAGCTGATGATAGCTTTGGATTCAGGCTGAGATTTGCTGCTGCCTTTTCCCAGCTTGAGTTTGGAGTTTGTATGTTTCACCTCTCTTTTTGTGTTATTTGGATGTGTAAAGGAACTTCCTGGGGAAGACTGAAGTCCTCTGGTGAAAAATCTAAAGGAGGAACACAGTAAGATGCCCTGGTAATTTTCGAGGAATGGTCCAGGGAGAAGTAGAAAAAGATACACTCATTTTCAGCTCAGTTCCATTTCTGACTTGGCTTGCTGTGGCTGCTCATTTTGAAGACTCCCAGCCTCACTTGACCTTGGCTGATGGAGTAGCTGGAGGACCTTTTGTGCGGGTATATACTCCTCCTGCGAATGGACAGGAAGAATGGATTGCTGGCTCTAGAGAAACTGTTGCTCAGACTAATTTGCACACCAGGATCCCCAAGGCCTTTCCAAACCATCACATCCTCTATAGCTTGCTTACCTGGGATGAAAAAGGAATGCTGAAATGGGCACCCAACAGTTATTAATCTTGATGTCATCTGTTTGGGCTGTGGACTTCACTTTAGTGCTTGAGAGCTATTTTGCAGAAAATATTCAATCCTAATGATGTTTACTTTGACGGATGTTAGAATGGGTGAGTTCTGTAAATGTTGTCAAGACAGCTGGTCCCTGGTTGGAAGTTATTTGGTTTCAGGAAATTGACCTTCTATGAAAAGGTCACCACAGATTATACACAAAATAAGTGAGCCATGGGAGGTTTGGAGTGATAATTTGTATTCTATCCTAGGTCCACAAATGCATCTTTTTATTTATTTATTCTGCCTCCATGAAAAGCTACATCACTTGCCTTTCCATTTATCTATGAGATAGTAGGACAGTAAATCCACTGTAGTTTTCCTACTATAAATTCTAAGAATCCATTGTGTCTCCTTGCCCTCAACCCTGAGATGGAAGTTATAGGATCAGATGCTTTCATATTTTACCTAAATATAGGTATTTTATATATTTATAGATATATAATATTTATATATTTATACAAGTGCATAAAATATATTCAATTGATATATTAATACATATATGCATTTAAAGTTATATTTTATATATTTTAAACATGCAGCATATAATTTTTCTCCTTGCAACCTTGTGAGATAGATCCTCATTTTTACAGATGAAGAAACAGAAGAAATTTGGTCACTTTCCCAAGATCACTGTGTCAAGTCAGAGTTCTCATTTGCAAATAATAGAAACCAATTCTGATTAATTTCAGCAGAAAATAAATTTATCAAAATGAAATCAGGCAATTCACAGCATCCCCGGGAGGGCTAGGAATACAGGTCTAGAGACCATGCAGCCTGGAAGAACACCACCAAAGACGCCACACCTGCTGCTCCAGGTCCAAGCCCTAAGATGGGTCTTGCTCATCACAGCCTCAGGAAGACCCGCTAAGCTAAGGCTGCCCATGTTGTTAGAATGTCTGCCTCAGGCTCTGCTTCTTTGGCATACCTCCTTTTATTTCCAAGTTTGGGCAAGTGATTCTCATTGGAGGCTTTTGTTCTTAAACTTGGTGAAAATTCAAGGTTATAAAGTGGTAAATTGTTAGAGAATCACTGTAGTATAAACAACAGAAAATGGGCACATAATGGTGGATGAGGGGGAACTATGAGGGTTTGGGGCTTGTGGCAAAGTGGAACATCACAGGATGTCCTTGCTGAAAACAGATCTACAAAGTAACCATTTAAATGTTTTTAATTGTTTCAAACACACAGGTAATGCATGAACATTTTTTTAAAAAGATTAAACATTACAGATAAGCCTTAAGTTGCCTTGACCATCACGGACAATCCCTAGGAAATTCCTCCATATGAAAAGCCACCACTCTTAGTATAGATCTTTGTAAACCTTTTCCCATGTGTTTTTACCCATAGGTTTGTATCATAGAAAATGGGAAGTGTTGTTTAGTGTGTGTTTCCTTCAACCAGGCCTCAGAGACTTTTCTATGTTGGGACATATAGATTTACCTCACTAGTTTATGTACTGCATAGTATTTCGTTATATGACGACAGATGGTAGTTTGCTCTGACAGACTACATCTAGGGTATTTGCACTTTTTCACTATTGAAAACAATGTTTTAATTAACATCCTTGACTGTCATGGACTCTTCAGTGTTTCTCCAGGATGGTTATGAGAAGTGGAATTACTGAGTCACAGGGGATATGCCTTTAAAACTTAATAGGCACTAGCAAATAGTCTTGAATGTGCCTGTACCAAATTATGCAATTTTTAAAGTAACCATTTCCTTAAATTAATGACATTAGCAAACATTAATTTTTGCCCACATGAAGTGCTTTTTAATTTGCATATCCCTGAACACTGGTGATGATGGATATTTGTATTTTCTCTTTTGTGCATGCCTTATTCCTGTTCTCCCAGACCCCTATGGATAGGGATGGTCTGTCTTGGCCCTTGCCCTATCGCCCATGCTCAGCACAATGAGTGTCATGAGATAACTATCTAAATTACTTATTAAAATGATCCAAGTCTTTGTCACCTTTAATCTAAGCACCACTTTGCCCTGGTTTTCAAAGACACAGTCTGAAATCTCTTTCCCAAGAGTGAGCCTTAAAAAGTATTAGACTTCTTATAGAAAAATCTGAACACAGTCACTTTTGCTAACACAAAGTTGTCCTAAAACATGAGATCAGAGAACTTCGGGCCCCTTAGAATTACTCAAGCTCATGTTCTAGTAACATAGGGCTAAGGTGGCTCTGCCGAGCGGTTATTCTGACCATCAGCTTTGTCTGATCAGGACCAGCCACACATTCACCAACATGTATCCTCCTACCATGTCCTCCTTTGGGAGGTAGTTAATAACATTTGAAAACAAATATTTTAAGTGCATGTCCATATTTCTGGCTTTCCTTGAAAAAAGGTAGATGCAGTGACACTGGGCCTTTTAGAACGGGGTATCCTCTCCAGTTACCATAAACCCTGACTGTAGCTCCTGAAGACATTTGAATTTATCCCCTCTGGTTTACAATATAGTTGGAGATTAAAGTAAACCTATTTAAAAACAGAAAACTAAAAATATAAAGCAGTACCAAGTAGGTGACTCCTTATGAACTTTAAGAAGAATTCTGGAGAAGGAAAGGAACTTGAAGACTGGGGTAGTCACAGCATATTTTGTGAATTACCTGGGCTTTGAAGGGTGGGAAGACATTGCTGGGTGAGGAGGAGGTAAAAGTGAAGGAAGGCCAGAGGTAGCAATCTAAGTGGAGGTTCAGATAATACTGAGGAGGCTGTTGTAGAGTGTGTGCGTTTCCTTGACCCAGAATTTCCAAGGAGTAGGAGCGTTCCTACTGCTTAGGATGCCCTTGAAACCTGCAAGTTTGAGTGGAAAATTTTGTTTGCATGATTTCCCCCTGGAGATAGGACCTAGTGCGTCTAGCAGGTTATTCAAAGAATTCATGAGAATGGTGAGAATGGTTGTTATAGGGAGCTGTGGAGAAATATGTTAGGTGAGGTGATTTGGGGTCAGACTGTCGAGGACCTTGGCTTCCCAGCAAAGAGTCTTGATCTTATAGGTAATGCGAGTGTTTGGATGCAACTCAGAAGATGATTTAAGTTGCGCATAGGATGTTATAACAGCTAACATTTATTGCATACTTTCCATGTTCCTCACACTATGCTGAGCTTTTTAAAAACTTGAGGTGAAATTCACATAACATAAAATCAACTATTTTAAAATTTACAGTTCGGTGGCATTTAGTACATACATAGTGTTGTACAACCACCACCTCTATCTAGTTCCAAGATGTTTTTATCTCCCAGAAAAGGCAAACACATAACCATTTCTTCCTCACCCCAACCCACCTAGTTTACTTTCTGTCTTTACAAATTTATCACTTGTGGATATTTTGTAAATATGAAGTCACATTAATATTTAGCCTTTTGTGCCTGGCTTTTTAAACTCAGCATATCATTTTTGAGGTTCATCCATATTGTAGCATGCATCAGTACTTTATTACTTTTTATGAGTTAGTAATAGTCCATTATAGGCATGTTCTACATTGTGTTTATCCATCCATCTATTGCTGGTCATTTAGTTATTGTGAGTAGTGCTACTACATTCGTGTATGAGTATTTGAGTATTTGTTTTCAATTCTTTTTGTGTAAAAGTATAATGGTTGGCTTATATAGCAATTTTACATTTAATTTTTCAAACCTATGTTGAACTGTATCTACTGTCTTCCTTAATCTTGTTACCAGTTCAGTAAAGAAGGGCCATAATTACCTCTTAGAGATAATAAATTAGAGGTAAGAAAACTGAGGCCCTGAGAAGTTAAGTGGCTTTCTGAAAGTTGCAAAGCTGTAAGTGGTAGAATTGCTATGTAAGCCCAGTATTGGCTGGCTTCTTTCAGAATCAGAGTTCTTAACCACTAGTATGCACCTTGCCTCTCCTATAGCATCTAAGGAGGATGGTACCTTTCTATGCATAAAAAATGAGTTCGTTTCCTTGCTCAGAAAACTTTTACTTGAAAGGAAAATACATTGCTTTAGGAATGTTACTCAATGGCAAAGCTACAAAGCCACTTATTGCCTGTTAATGAGAGTTTTAACATCAAAGGGAAGTGAAACTGTATCTGTAGGCAGTTTCCTGCTTACCTGTGCAGAAGGACATCACTGCCATCTGAAAGGAGCACACTTGCTCCCCAGTCTTTCCTCCCTTCCATGCCCCTGTGTTTATCCCGTCAGCCTCTAACCACCTCTAACTCCTTTGCCCTTGGAGACCGGTGATTTCCATTATAGTGAAACTCTCAAACCGCATGTTAGAGCAGGAAATTGTGCAAACATCTGAATGGTCATTTTATGCAGGATTTTCATATCACTTGTTAGGGAGAACCCAGAATAGGTGGTGTTCATTAGGATTAATACCCATTGACTGTGGAAATGTGAAATTATCTCAGATAGCCCTGTTTGAAGCTAGATCCCAGAGAGACTGAGGCGTAAAGGCAGTCTATGCTGTGTTCATCACAACTGAGACCTGGTAACTGCAGAAAAGTGAAATTGGTCCTATGAGACACATGATTGCTATAAAGTGTCAGCATCGCTGTGGGGGCAGACAGGCAGCAAAATCTCTGTTGTATCTGCTATCCCAGAGAGGTACTGAAGAGCCTAGCCACTCTTCACATGCTTCCATCATGTTTAAAAGTGGCATTTTTATGAGCCTTCTAGAGGGGGAGGGCCACTCTAGATATCAGAATATGTTAATAGCTGGCTGCCTACCAAGGTGTGCAACTGAAGCACAAAATTGCATTTCCAAACAAGCTTTTAATCCTATTGATATGTTGAAGTCTGTTGTCTATTTCATATAAATAAAAGCTTTTTGAATATACCTTGATTTATACTTCTCTGTGTGTGTCTTGATTTGTACTCAGCCATTGAGATGGGCATCTGCCGGTGGTCTTGATCCAGCATCTAGAAGGGTTCAGAAATCTGGAGAAGGCACTGTGTGTAAATTAAATAATAGTCCAGAGACGAAACGTAATTTTGAAAGGCATATTGGGGAGTCAGAGAAGACTTAGCTAAAGGAACTAAGTTCTCCTTGTCTCAGGACCCTTGCTTTTTATTAACACAAATTGTCCTAAGGCAAGGTAGAGATATACACATCAAAGGCCAGGGTTTGTATACAGAAGCATTTTCAATTGGGGAATTGCTGCCTATGGCTGTTCAGGTGTTTGACCAGTAGGAGGCAATAACATGTAGATTAAGATGCCCTTAGCTGTCTGGCAGCAAGCAATCATTTATGCATCCTTTTCAGGTTTGGGGAAATGCCCTCAGCCATCTCCAGATGTTTCAGCCCTGCTGACATGCTGGAATTGGCTTTCAGCAGGCATCGTTCATTTGCTCCCCTGGACCCATCAGTAAGTTCTCTTGCCCTTTGGTTTCTCCTTGGGTTTGGCCAGTGGAAGGTGCTAACAGGAGATTGGAGAAAAGGGAGGATTAAATGGAGTATAGTACATTTGAACTCCTGATTCACTTCCTGATGGGACACAAGTTAATAGTTGTTGTGTTTCTCTGTGGTGGGCCACGGCACCCATCAGATGGCCCTCTCCAAAAGCAATAGATCCCATTATGTTTTGATAACACTACCTTTATTTGTGCTTTCGGTCTTGGGGGTGGTATCAGTCTTCCCACTGTTGCTAGTTCTGGAGGGCTTCGCTCCTTGTGGGTTTCCCTCAGCTTACCCATACCTTTATAAAGAGTCCTAATAAACTCTCTTTTAGCCTCTTCATCATGCCCCCTATTTCCTGCCATGACTCTGACCAGCCACTCAATACCTCCTGTCCCTATGGCAGGTATCTAAGCATGATGGGGTAAGAATCCCAAGGCTGAAATATAATACAGGTTGGCTAAGCATCTAAGCATCAAACTGTGGCACCATCATCTTGTGCTGAATGAGACTGGCCCAGAGAACAGGACCATAGAAAGTGTGGTTAAGGGGAAAGAACATTAAATTTTAAACTGAAACCAGAAAAGCAGCAAAGGAAACTGGAAGAGAAGTTGCCTAGGAAGGGACACCCAGAGTAGAGAGGAGAAAAATATCGTTCCAACCAGAGTTATCCTCTAGCAACTTGAGGGGCAATTGGTGAGATGATTTGTGGTTTTCAGCTATACATACATAGTTCACTTTTATACATGCCCTTATTTACTAGAGTAACTTTTCCCTTTCTCTAGAGACCTTGAGAAGGGACACCTTACATGTGTGCCTTACTAGGCCCTTTTCCACCCCTTCACTCCAGGATCTGAGCTTCTTGCAGGTTCCTGTAATGACTCTAACCATCTCTTACTTCTCTCTTTCTCACCCAAATGGTCCCTTTGAAATTTTTTCACCATGATAATTCTTGTGTTTCTTTAAGATTTAGTCAACTATGATAATTGTTAGCCTTTCTTTAAGATCAACTATGAGGCTCAGGAAGTCTTATCTACTCTTTGATATGATGCAGATGCCCTCCTGGGCTCCCACAGCATCATTCTAGTCTTATCATCCATTCTCCCCCTGCAGGACCACGAAATCTGTCCAATAGGATTTTAGCACCATTTATCTGTACAAGAGGTAGTTTAGAAATTGTGGTTAGGGGAAAGAACATTAAAAATTTAAACATTTTGGAGAGCTTTGGGGGCAGTGGGATAAAGTCTGCACCTATACTTTGAGAATGGGAAAGGATCCTCCAGAATAAGTTCTGAAAAATTCTATAAGGTGAAGACAAGTATGAAACCAAACTCCTTATACATGAAATAAGATGGAACACATTAATAATAGGTTCAAAAGGAAGTGAAATCATTTAGAATAGAAGGAAAAGGAATAACTTATGGTAAGAGGGCATTTTTTTCATGATGTACTAAGCTGCTTGCCCTCAGGAGGGCCCAGATAAATATGTATAATATGTATGTATATCTGTCATGGTGTGCTTCTAGGTTCTCAAGACCACTCTCAGGCTTGGTGATTTGGTAGGAGGATTCATGGACTCAGCATATAGTGGTGTTTATGATTTGTTACAGCAAAAGGATAAAGAGCAAAATCAGCATAGAGGAGAAGTGCATGGGGTGAAGACCAGAGGAAACCAGGCACAAGCTTCCAAGAGTCCTCTCCCAGTGGAGTCACATGGGACATGTGTAATTCCTGCAGCAATGAGTTGTGACCACACATGAGATGTTGTCTACTAGGGAAGCTTATTAGAGACTCAGTGTCCAGGGTTTTTATTGGGGATTGTCACTTAGGCACCCTCTGCCTTGCACATGTCCAAATTTCAGACTCCCAGAAGGACAGTAGGTGTTCACCATAAGCCATATTGTCTTCACAGTTTATGCATAGCGAGCTCTCTTCTCAATTCTAAGAATAGTGGAAACCCTTCCAAAATCTAAGTTTCCAGATACCAGCCAAAGGCCAACCTTGCAAGAGGCCTTTCTAAGGATAGCAGTTCTCGGTCCTGCTATGTTTGCTATTTTTCTCACATGGTGCCACATTGATTACCCCTGGGTGAAGGAGATAGCTGTGTAATTTTCCAGCAAGTAGACTTTCCCTGCCCATAGATCCCATGAAGAATTGGAGCTTCCTGGCATGTCAGCTCAGATTTCTTTTTTTAGAGAGCAATGATTTCCAAACCTCAGAGAAATGGCTAACAGTTGGCTTCAATTACATAGTTACTCACAGCCCCCTTCTCCTTTGCATCCCATCCTGGAGGGCTTAAGTCCAGGTTCCCAAGAGCCATTCCTGTTGCATATAAGACTTGTTTCTCGGGGCTTTGTCTGGAGGTAAATCCTGTGTCTCGGGCGGGGGTGGGGGGGGGGGGTGCGGGGGGAGGCGGGAATCCCATTCCAATGAACTCTCTTTTATCTGAAAAGCTTTATATTCTGCCCCCATTGACCAAGCATCTTAGGGATTCATTCCCAGTCATGTAAGCCAGGGTCCTGTGACTACTATGGCATGTAACCCTCTTTCCCTATAAGGCTCAACACTGGTTCATCAGGTTAGGCTGATAGTCAACCTTTGGTATTGATCTAGTAGCCAAGAGAGAAGGTGGGGAATTGCTTTGTAAGGCACCTACTCCATTTAAGGCTTTGCTTATTCTTCAAGCAAGAAAGGGGCCTGTCTTCTAATAAGAGAGTGAACACTTCACCAGGCCCAGAGGGTTCAGGAGATCTTAGGGTTGAAGGTAATCAAGTGTATCTTTCCAGATAAAATCTCAAGAGTTCCACTCCTTTCCACTAGGGTCCCGATTTTGTTGTAGGACATGTATGTAGCCTGAGAATACAGCCTTCTCTGCAGTTTTGCCAATCTTACAGTTTAGTCCTGCTCTGTTTTCATACTTGAAGATAAGGGTTTCTTTAAATACTGCCAAGGAGGCTCTCTGACACAATTTTCTCTAAAATGTTGAGTGATTACCCTGAGGCTGTCATTTTTTTCTCTTTGATTCAGGTATTCTGCAACAGCCACCCGATTTCACAGTCCTGATAATTACTATATCTGTCATTCCTCTCCAGCACCGGAGATGTAGTACAAGCTAGTGCATCCACTTCTATCTATACCCTGTCTAGTTATCCGCAGGTGAAAGGCTTAGCAATTGCATTGTGCCCAAACATGCCAGAGATAGATAATGCTCCATTTCCCACCAGCGATGGACTGCTCACTGCCAGGCTGCCAATCAGGGATCCACCTCCAGAATCCCTTCCTTTGAGTCTGGTTCTTAAGACCAACTCTTCATACCAACTCTCTTAGGTCAGTGGGAGGCAGAATAATGGCCCCAAAGATCTCCACATTCTTATCCCTGGCACTAGTGAGTATGTTACCTGACAAGGAGAACTTTGCAGATGTGAAGGATATTGATATGGAGGAATTAGTGTGGATAAATACAGTCGGGTCCAATGTATTTACAAGTGCCATTATGAGAGGTATGCAGGAAGGATCAGAGTCAGGAAAGGAAATGTGACAATGGAAGAAAAGGTTGCAGTGATGCGGGGCCATGAGCCAAGGAATGCAGGTGACTTCTAGATATTGGAAAATGGAAGATTGTCCCCAGAAGAAACACAACCATGCCAAAACCTTGATTTAGCCCATGGAGACCTGGGTCAGATTTCTGACTTCTAGAACTGTAAGATAATACATTTGCTTTCTTTAAGATGCCAAATTGTGATAATTTGTTACAGCATTGATAGGTATCTAATACAACTGGGTTCCCTAGATGTGGACCCTGGGACAGGGATTTGGGTATGCATGATTTATTGAGAGAATGCTTTCAGGAGCTCTATAGGAGACCCCTGTGGGAGATTAGGAAAGACAAGATGAAAGGGAATTGCTAGGCAAGTCTGACCCTGGTTAAAAGTCTAGCCTTGGACTGACTCATGGAGGTGGTGCTCTGGACATAAGTCACATTATAGTGTTATTTTTTCTTAAGGCAAGGAGGCTGCCCTTTGATTCTGGTTTCTGGCAGTCATTGGCAGCCCCCACGTTGTTGTTGGTGGTGGACCTTGGAGGCAGCATATACCTACCTTCCTAGATGAGATTACTCCTGTCAGCAGAGCCAGTCTGTGAAAGGAGGCATCCCTGACCTATTAGCAGCCAACACTCATAGCAGCTGGGTATGGGTGCACAGTCCCAGGAAACGGGACCCTTGTACAGAGAAGAACTTGTGTACCCAGTGAGACCATCTGATATGCAATACCAGAGAAACTTTACAAAATGTAATCAATGGTGTTTTTCTAGCCTGATTGCTTTTGGCTTCCAATGTAGATTTAAATTACTGACTTGCATAAAACAACCATGTGAATTCAGCTGCCTAGTAACCAGTTACTTGGTGGTTTTGCAGAATTCAGCTGCTTTACTGAATTTTCCAGCTTCTGTTTTAGTTCTTTGTCAAATAACCTTGGCTTGCCCTCATTGATCGGTGGTCTTGCAGTTAGCATTAGACCACAGGCACAATCACATTTGAGTGAGGAGCCCCTTGGACTCATTGACTTGCCTGGGGATATTTGGCTGGTCTAGGACCTCCAAGGCGGTAGCGCTGGTACTTGAATCTAATTGGTGGTCTGTCGCCTGATTTGATCAATGCAGGAAGTGGGACACCAGTAGACAGTCTCCAGTGGAGATAGGATTTCAGTCTTAATTATTTTACCCCTTGATGGCACACCAAACACATCCAAACTGATGGAAAATGGGATTCTTCACTGAGTCGCATGGTGCCTCAGACCCATAATTTGATACAAAAGATTCACACAAATTGAAATTAAAATGCATTTAAGATGCATCCTTTCATCCAAGCAGTTTGCACCAGCAGGCTTCTCTCTTTTACAAGTTTGCTATAGAAATAGGGAAACTGGGCGGCTTTGCTGTTGGCGGCTCTGGAAGTAACACAATCTCCCTGCTTGTCAACTGCAGGCAAGAAAATGAAATAAAATGAAAACCAATTGGAGGTCTAATTATCCTTTTTAAAATGACATTATCCTGTAGAGTGGCTCACTGAATGTGTAAAAGGCACCGTTCTTTTTTCCCCTTGGGTATTTGGGGCCACATTTACCAAAGGGGTCATATTGGGATTCAAGACATGGGTCACTAAATGTTTGAGTCCAATTTACTTGAAGAAACAACACTTAGAGAGGGTGTGGCTATGTGCCACGCATTCTTGAAGCACTCCTCAGATAGTAACACATTTATTTCTCATAATGACTCTATGAGGTAAGTACTCAAATTATTGGTATTTTAGGTATTAAGGAACAGAGAGGTAAGTGAAGTGCCCAAAGTCACTCCGCTAGTAAGCAGCGCCGGCATTGGAATTTTAACCTGGGCAGTCAGACTCCAAGTTCAGGATCTTAATATACTATCTTCTTCCTTGTGATGAATCTGGGTGGTTTGGCTTTCAAAGAGAAAACAAAATAAATCTCTCATTTCCCAGACTTCAAACCTAACCCTGACAGCCTCATTGCAGGGCAGGGCTTTGGTCACAGCAGGGCCAGGAATGCAGATCCAGGTATGTTCATAGCACATCCCAAGGGTCATCCTTGAACATGAAGCACCCCCCCCCCAATATTCTCATTCACAAAAGGCTGTATCATGCATACTGTTCTGCTCTAGCTTCTTTCTTTTAATATGGGACCTTGGCAAACTTTCCTCCAGCCAAACAGTTACCTCATTCTTGCTTATATTTGCCTAGTGTTTACCATGTACATTATCCGTAATTTTACCACTGTGTTCCTTGTAGATATTAGGTTGTTCCTTATTTTCTGTCATTAAGAGCAATGATGTAATGAATATACTTATATAGCCAGCCATGTTTTTGTGAGTTTATTCCTAGGGCAAATATCTAGCTGTGGGATTGCTGGGTCAAAGGAGATATATATAATTATATTATGTATCTATACTAATAAAAGGGTAATATGCTAGTTAAACCAGATAAACCAGACGTCTTCCCGACAAAGCCACGGTGGCGGGGGCCGAGGCAGAGTTGGTTAGGAGCAATCAGGATGGCAGGGGAGCAGTTAGGGGCATCAGGCAGGCAGGTAGAGGTGGTTAGGGGTGATCAGGAAGGCAGGTTGAGGTGGTCCCAGTTTGGAGAGGGTGCAGGCTGGGCTGAGGGCCCCTCCCATGCACAAATTTCATGCACCAGGCCTCTAGTCCTATCTGCTAAAGAGAGAATATGCAAATTGACCATCACTCCATCACAAAGATGGCAGTGCCCAGTCCCCTCAGCCCCGCAGAGTCCCACAGTCCTTTTAGCCCAGCCTGGGGGAGTGGCAGCAGGTGCACGGTGTGGCTGGACCCACCCTCAGCCCCCCAGCTGCCCAGGGCTGGCCTGAGGCACAGGCAAGCCTCAGATGTTGGCTGCCCAGCCGCCTAGGGCCGGCCCAAGGCACAGGCAAGCCTCAGATGTCATTTGCCCAGCTGCCTAGGGTAGGCCTGAGGTGCAGGCAAGCTTTAGATGGCGGCTGCCCAGCCACCCAGGGCCGCCCGAGGCTCAGGTAACCAGGGCCGGCTGAGGCTTGTGCTGCCGGCAGTGGCAGCAGCAGAGGTGTGATGGGGCGTCACCTTCCCCTGATCTCCAGGTCATCTCTCACCCCTAAGGGCTCCCGGACTGTGAGAGGGGGCAGGCCAGGCTAGGGAACCCCGCCTCCAGTGTATGAATTTTCATGCACCGGGCCTCCTGTGTGTGTGTGTGTGTGTGTGTGTGTATATATATATATATATATATATATATATATGCCTAAATGACCGTCTGACTATTTTCTAAATGACCGTCTGACTATTTTCCCAGTAGTTATGATGCGCAATGACCACCAGGGGGCAGATGCTCTGACCAGTAGAGGAGGGAGCCTGATTCCTCGCAGAATTGGCCGTGGGTTAGGTTGCTGCTGGGCACTATCGGCCCCAAATCTGCTTCACCCACACCCCAGAGCCCAATCCCCACAGGCCAGGCCAAGGGACCCCACTAGTGCATGAATCCATGCACCAGGCATGCACCAGGCCTCTAGTGTGTGTGTGTGTGTGTGTGTGTGTATAAAATTGTAATTGTGGTAGTCATTCACTCATTGCTCTCTAGACAGGTTACTGTCTGGTTCATGTTGTCCCCCAAAGTGGGTGGATACTACAAGTTTCTTCATGCCCCTGCCTGTACTGTGTATCAGAAAATGAAATAATTGCCTATGTGATAAGTGAAAAATGGTATCTTATTATTGTTTTAATTAATCAGGAGGACAGTTAAGCATCTTTTCATTGCTTATTGGCTAGTTGTATTTATATTTTTGTGAACTGCCTGCTTGAATCCTTTGCCCAGTTCTCTCCCTACCACGCCCCCCGCCCCCTGCCCCCCGCCAAAGAGGTTTTTTTTTTTAATCTTTTCCTTACTTATTTGTGAGCAACTCCTTAATTTTTTAAAGCCTTAGAAGGCTCTATCACTTTGATGTATAGCTAGCCTTATACTCTAGCCTGGAAAGACTTTGGTAGAACTAACTTTTCTCCTTCTTTTCCTTTGATCTTCCCCCATTTAATCTTTATTTTTGAGTACAGTGTTATGCACCCTGTGGACACAATAAACACATGCCAATTGACTATTTTATTTATCTGATTTTTATGGCTTCTTCCTCTGAAGAGCTCCACAGACTTTATAGTTATTAACTTGATAACCCTCAAAGCACTCTAGTGCAGCAGTTGTAATTACTGTCAGGGTTTTGACATGGTGAAACAGAGGACTGGAGATTCTTCAGAATTATTCTTTGAGGGCCTCAGAAGGAGGTCTGGGGGGAGGTCATCCCCTTCACAAGTTATGGACCTAAAGAATATTTAAAAGGTTCCTAGTAAGCCCTGGCTGACAGCTCAGTGGTTAGAGCATTGGCCCACGCTTCAAAGGGTCTTGAGTGAGATTTCCATTCAAAGGCATGTACCTCAGTTGTAGGCTCGACCCCTGGCCCCGGTAGGAGCATGTGCAGGAGGCAACCAATCCATGTATCTCTCACATCGATGTTTCTCTATCTCTCTATCCCCACCCTGCCTGCCCCACCTCCTTTCCACTCTATCTAAAAGCCATAAAAAAATATTCCTGGGTGAGGATTTTTAAAAAAAGGTCCTAGTAAGAATGACTGCAGGTTGATGGGTGGGCGATCATTGCATTTACAAAGATTTCTTTAAGCCCCCCCCTTTTTAACTGTTCTCAAAATGAAGTAAAACTGAATAACAGTTACATGTGCCTTGTTCAAATCCTATTTCTTCCTCTCACCAATTGTGTGATGATGAGAAATAATAATAGCTGATGTCCATTGGGTTCTTACTGTATGTAAGACCACATGTTGAAGGTTTTTCATGCACCACATCACTTGGCTGCCAGAGCTCCTGGGACATGCTGAATGATTAAATAACTGGCCTGCAGTGGCATGAAAATAACTGTTGGTATTTGTAGTGGGCTGAATGGCGGCCCTGGAAAGATATGTCTATGTTCTCATCCCTGGAACCTGTGAATGTGACCTTATTTGAAAGTAGTCTTTACAGATATAATTAAGGATCTTGAGATAAAATCATTCTGGAATATCTGGTTAGGCCCTAAATCCAATTACAAGTATTATTATAAGAAACACATGAAGGAGAGACAGACACAGCAGAGGAGAAAGCTATCTGAAAACAGGCAGAGATTGGAGGGATGAGGCCACAAGCCAAGGAACACATAGAGCCACCAGAAGCTGGAAGAAATAAAGAAGGATCCCTTCCTATAGCTTTCAGAGGAAACACGGCCCCTTGATTTTGGACTCCTGGCCTCCAGAACTGTGAGAGAATAAACTTCTGTTGTTTTATGCCCACCAGTTGATGACAATTTGTTATGGCAACCCCACATAACTCATAGTGTTGAGATGGGAACCAAAGTGGGCTGGACTCCAAGTCTGCACCTTCAACTGTAATGCTGACCAGTTAGCACATGGCTAAATCTTCTTTGTGTTTGTTTGCTCACCTGCTTTAGGGGAAAGTGATTGTGCCTACCCTAGAGCGTTGTTGTTAGGATTAAATGAGATGATATGTATAGAAGTTGGAGAACAATGCTCAGTAGATATTGGCTTCTGTTGCTCCTAGCATTGTTGTTTTTATTGAGTCACTGTAGGAATGGCTACTTGAGTGCAAATCTTAGTCAAGAACAGATTCAATCCCTGTGGCCCATGCTGGTCCAATAGGGAGTATATGTTTTGGAATCTTAGGCTAGATAAGTCACCATTCTAGGCTATTGGTAGTTGAATAAGTACCTTTGGGACATGTCAATCTCCTAGTATTTTCATTTTGTCATTATCTATGAATTAGATATTTTCATTTCTTTCTGTGCATCTCTCTTTGTTCTACTTTTAATATTAATAATACTTATACTTATTGTAAACTTTGAGTAAACAGTACTTTTAAGTCCTCTGGACCACCCCAGTTTTGGTGATTCATATAGAGGATTCACAGAACTCAGGATATAATTGGGCTCATGGCTAATATTTATATAGTGAAAGAGTACAAATCAAAATCAACAAAAAGAAAAAGTGTCTTGGGTAAAGTCTAGAGGAAAACAGGCACAAGATTTCAGCAGCCCTCTCCCAGTGGAGTCTCACAGAATGCTCTTAACTTCCCCAGCAATGAGTTGTGACATGTATGAAGTATTGACTGCCATGGAAGATTGTTAGAGACCCAGAACTCATAAGTTTTATTGGGGGCTGGTTTTGTAGGCACCGTCTACCTAGCACTACCAAAATTCCAGAAGAAAGCAGATGTTTGGCATAAACTATATGGTTTGTACAAACAGTTTAGGTACAATTTTGGAATGATGGGCACCTATCAGTTTTGGAATGACGGGAACCCTCCTGAAATCCAAATTCCAAGATGCTAGCCAAGGGTCAACTTTGCAAGCAGACCTTTCTAAGGATAACAGTCTCACAGCCTGCTATGTTGACTATTTTCTGCACAATATGCAATAAATGTTAATCATTTTATACAGTACTTTATTTAATTATTGCAAGAACATTATAAGCAGAATAGTATTATTATTCATAATTTAGAGATAAACTGAGATTTAGGGAGCTTAAGAACCTCATCCAAAACCATCACTGCTAGATCAGAGCAGAGACATGTTGGTCTATAATTGCTGTGCAATAAGTCATTTCCATTATAGGGAGGAACATGAGGAAGAGGGAAGGCATTATTCAAAATGGCTCAACAGACAGCATGGAGGCAGAATTGTGCTGTAGCAATCCCCATATCTCAGTGAGTTATAACAACTCATTTTATTTTCTACTCAAGCTCCATGTCTATTGTAGGTCAGCTGAGGCACTGATCTCTGTCATTCTTGCCACTGCCTCCAGTCACTGGAGCAGGAGGAAAGCACAAATGCAGATCGTGCATTGGCTCTTAAAGCTTCCACTCTGAGGTATTATGTCCATCACTTCATAGGCAATGAAAGCCACATGACCTCACCTAGCTTCCTGGGGGTTGGCAAGTGCAACCATGTTGGGAATAGTAATTGAACAGCACCAATGATTGTACTGCAGCCAGATAGCATCAGCTTCTGGTTATTGCACCTTCCCTCTGAACCCTCTTCTGAGCCCCTGTGCTCTCTACTGATGGAGGTACCACTGGGAATCTGGCCCCAGTGACCCAGGGGATGTCCCTGGAGCCTAGGGCAATGTCATGTGTCTGCTTACTTTGCCCATAGACTGCAGACCCCATGCTACAATTTATAATGATTAGGATCTTTGGAGCCCCACCTCTGCCTCATCTCTCTCCTCTGTCAGGAAGTCAAAGGCACGTGAAAACTGGAGCTGGAGTGAAACCTCCTGGCTTGATCAAGCTTTTTGAATTTTTGGCAAATGTTGCCCAGACATCTAAAACCCTGGGTTCCTTAAAAAAGAATTCCAGGGGTATATTTATTAGCAAGCATGAATTTTGACAGATTTTCATGTTCCCCTTTCTTGGCAGGGTGTACAGGGATCTCCTGCCAGTTTCTGACAGACTCATCTCTAGGTGTTAAGTGAAAAACATCATCAGCCGGATCTATTGATAGGTTCCAGTGACAGTGTATGTTGCTAATCTCAGCCAAGAATCACTTCTGACAATTTTCCTTTCCATTGCATGTTTGGCTGGGATATCCCTTCATCCCCCTTCCTCAGGAGTTTAAGATGCTGTAACCATAGTAAGCTTCATATGTCTGCATGGCTGCAAGCAGTAGATTTATAGAAGAATTAAGCAGGACATATGGCTTCTAGTGGCCGCCTGGATGGTGGCAGTGCTGCCCAGCCCTGTGTCAAGTGGAGCTGTTTAAGCTGCTGTTACTGGTGCTCCCAAAAAGAGGGGTTCCAGCCAAACTTGTTGATTAGTGCTGTTGAGGTGCCAAAATGCTCTGCCTGCTCCTCTAGGACAGCCCCTCTCATACAGATTTCACAGTGCCCTCTGCACTACCCTGGGGACAGAGGTAGGAAGTCACTGCTTGTCCTCCAGTTCTCAGCCTGGATATTGAGATGCCCCATTCCCCTTCCAACTGTAGTCCCTTCTGCTCCCTCCAATCTGTTCTGAGTGATTTTTTTTTAGAATGAAAAGCTGATTGTGGATATGGATATATCTATATCTATATCTATATCTATATCTATATCTATATCTATATCTATATCTATATATCTCTATCTCTATCTATATCTCTATCTATCTATCTATCTATCTATCTATCTACCTACCTATACCAACTGCTAGATTCTCATTAATGTTAAAATAAGAAAAACAAAATTCTTAGCATGGCCTGCATGGTTCTGCCTGGCCCTGCCCTCCTTTTTTTGTCTCATCCACAATTGAACTCCCTCTTGCTGTCCATGCTCAAGCCATACGGGCCTTCTTTGGGCTACACCAGTGGCCTTTTCTGTATCCTTCATGGGGCCTTGCACATGCCCTTTCCTTCAACCCTAGTCTCTTCCTCCTTGTTTGATGGCTTCCAACCTTGGATGCACTATAGAATCATCTGGGATGCAGGAGGAGGAATCCTAAAATCCCAATGCTTGGGTTTAACACTAATATTTAAATTCCATTGGTCTGCAGAGAGAGGCTGTAATCAGCACATTAAAGATTGCAGGTGATTCTAATATGCCTCTAGGGCTGAAAAACCCTAACCTGGTTAATTTCTGTGTAGCTTTTGGATCTCAGCTCTGTGGTCCTTTCTTTAAGGAAACCTTCTCTGATATTTCTGATTGGGTCAGAATAGTCCTATTTACATTATCAGAGAATCACTTACCCTACTACCCTCCCTCTTAGTACCTAAGAGTCTGAATCTTACACTTAATTGTGGGATAATTGGATTAATATATCTCTTCCTTGGTGGACTTTATTTGCTCACCATTGTAAGTTCAGTGCTGTTATAGAGACTAGGTCAACAAATAATGGTAAAATAAATGAATGAATTTTGAGGCCCTCCCAACTTCCTGTGGGTGGCCTAACTATTCTATTTAGATTTTAAGACTATGAAATAGGCTTTAATATTGCTTCTGGCCAAGGGCTTCTTCTTTCTTGGTGAATCATGAGAATCCCAACCAGTCTCTTTAGTGACAAAAAGGAGTATCGGGGGTGGGGCAGATCAAGAAGTATGAAGTAGTATGGAGCAGAAATAGGTGGCTGATGTGAGTAGTGGTCAGGTCCTATAGGGCCGATGTAGAGATGAAGGAATGTTCTAGGTATAAAGACATTCCCTTTCATGAATAGCCCATGAGTTGATTGTCCAGTAAATTCAGTATTCTGACCCAGAATGGTATGCTTCCACTATCTCTGGAAAGGAAATGGGTATTCAAACTGGACAGATAAGAACAAATGTGGTTTAGAAGGAATGAACACTTAAAGATGGGTAAGATATTTTAAGAGAATGTGGCTCGTCACTGGATTAATTCAGAGGTCACAGGTTAACACTAGTTATACACCAGAGAAGGCAATTTTCAGCTAAAATTGTGAAACTGTGTAATATTTGAGACATAATGAGCGCTAGATGTCTGTAGAGGGCAAATGTTCTAATTTTCAAAAAAGGGAAACGTGGTAGAATCTCGAAATTTCAGATAAAAACAGGAAGATACCTGGAAAAGTTACAAAAGGATTTGTAAAGTGGTAACTGTAATCACATAGAAAAGGAAGCAAGAATCACTAGACCTAGAATCACTAGAGCCAGTCATGTAGAACTAATGTTTTTTTCATTTTTAAATAAGGTTATTAGATAGAAACGTTATGTTGAAAATATACATGTAGCATTTCTTGATTTTAGCAAGATTTTAGCAAGACATTAGGTAATGTTTCCTCTGATATATTTTTTTCAGGTAAAATAGAAATGAGTTGAACTTGTAATTGACTAAACTACTATACTTGATGAGGGAGGAGTCCTAGCATTGCACTTCTAATTTTGCCTCTCCATCTCCTCTCTTCTTCTTTCCCCGTAGATTTCCCTAGTACACTCTCTTCTTAGTACCTAGACTGGGTAACTGATTCTCCAGTCTGCATTCCCTACTTTCATCTTTCTCCAAAGCTACCAAACCACCTTTACAGCTCGAAATTTTCTTCATCTCAAACTTATTAACCAAAGTGGAATTCATTATCTCTCTTATTCCTCACTTCAAATCTCAGTCTTTTCTTTTTTTCTGGGGGGGCGGGGGCGTGGATTGAGAAATGAAGAATTTGCTCTGCAATTAGGCATCAGGATATTTTTTTTTCTTGTTTGTGACTGTAGCTTCTTTTAGTCTTTGTTTGTGTTTCCAAGTAGACTTACGAGAGGTTACACACCATCACCACCCCTATTGTTACAGCAACTTCCACCATTATCATCACCACTATCACCACCATCACTAATACCATCATTCCTTCTGCCATCATCATCTCCATCACCACCACTACCTTCAACATCACCACCAACAACAGTAGGACAGTTTTTGCAGCACCTAGTGTAGGAAAACATATAGACAATTTACAGATTAAAACTCTGAGATATAACATGTTATCAAAACCCTTACAACCTAATAAGGTAGGTACTACCCTTATCACCAGTTTGCAATTAAGAAAGCCAAGGCCTATGGAAGTTAAATTCCCTGCCCAAGATGATATAATTAGCAAATGCAGAGTGAGGATTCATATCATCTGCAGACAGTTCAACTGCAGAACCTGTACTTTTTGGCCATCACTCCCAACAGAGACACCTCATAGCTGAAACTTACCCACATTCCTCAATGGATTTATGCTCCGAAATATACTGTGTCACCATTGACGCTGTTTCTGTGGCTAGAATTTGAGCTTTTTAAAGGCAGGAATTCTTCTCTTATTTATCTTTCTATCTCTGAGGCCTAGCACTTTGCTTAGTACAGAAGTGAATGCTAGCAAGGCGATTCCTTCATTGATAAGTGGTTGAATTTTATAGGGTTCCTCAGAGTATAATCTGTGTGCCACTTGCAACAGAATTGCCTGAGAAATCTAAAATTTACTTTAAACATGTTAACAATAAATTTATAATTTATTAGATAATTAGATTAGTTGCTGACAGTTTAGCATATTTAAATAAACCTTTTATGAATTGGAACCTACATCACAAGAACACTCCATTAGTTAGACGCAGGTGGTCTTCTGGTTTAGAAGTTAGAGCTGAATCTATAGTGCCCTCAGGAAAGGACCACAGCAATTTTTTGAGTTAGTTGTGTGTGTCACTTTCTCCTAAATATGAAATGTAGAAATAATGAAATCAAACTTTAAACATGTTTTAAGGCTTCATACAGACCACCTGAATGGGATTAGCTAATCTGTATTTTAAACACATTCTCCAATAGTTTTATGTTCTCTAGTTTTAAACCCACTACAGCCTCTTCTAGGGCTGAGATTCTAAGGTAATGATTTCTTATTTTGTCCACATAAGACAGTAAAGGATCCATGGGAAAAACTGGTTCTGGGAATATATTTCTAACCGCATTTGATTTCCGGGATTCTATGTTCAGCTGTATTGTTTTGGTTGTAAGTTTCCTCAAATCTGTTGTGGAAAGAGCCAAGCTATAAGTCAATATGAATTAATAAAAATAAGCTATACTGTTTCCCTAAGTCATCAGACAATAGTAGCCTCAATAGCACAGCTGCCCTCATGGCTACTAAAACTTTGACCCAGCACGGACCAGAAGTCATTTCTAGCAGAGGCAAAAGGGCACTGCAGGACGAGGAATGTTCTTAAGGACCAGGGGGTCAAGCTGTGTAAAGCGAATTACTTCCCCATTTTGTGACCTCTTCCTGGAATGTTCTGACGTGAGCGTGGCCAGATGGGAAAAGCCCTCCCTCTGCAGTGGGCAGACCTGAGCTCACGTTCTGTCACCACTGGTCAGGCAAGTTGATTTTCTCAGCTTGTTGAAATGGCTGAGAAGGACCTCTTTGGGACTTGTAAGGACTGGGAACAATGTGTAATTGGGACTTGCATAATGGATATTGCTCTTCTCCTCCTTTTACTATTATTTCAAAATTATGATAATCATAATACTAATTATTTTTACTCCTTCCCCTACTAGGAGGAATCAAATAATTAAATACATACTAGTGATGCTTTTGTAGCCTGATAGGCAGCATGCTGACAAATTAAGGCTTGTGTCAGCTCCCAGAGTTAATAGTCCATCTCCTTGCAACATACCTCAAGGAACCTCCAACAGTGTGTTGCTGTATAACATATAATCTGTAATTTTATTCACAGATTTTGAAATATGCCTATAAGGTAGACTGCAAAAATGGCCATAATACACCCCTTGTGATGTGAGTTCCATCAGGAAGTGGTGTCTGATTTCCTGTGTCCGGAATTCTGGGAATCTGGCCTCCCTGTGAAGTCACGCTTTGGCTTATTCAGAATGGTGGAAGGGATGGTGTGCTGGTTCTGAGCCTAGGCCTTGCACTCTTGGGAACTTGCTATGGCCATGTGGCAAGAATGATGGCCACGGTGGCCAGATGGATAAGAGGCCTGTGACCCAGTCAGTCACTCCTGAAGTCCCCTCAATGGCTAGCCAACCACCAGATATGAGTGAAGCCATCCTAGGCCAGCTGGCCACCAGCCAGCCTGCCAGCTGCCCACAGAAACATGAGCCAACCCTGGGGAGCTCAGGCAAGCTTGGCCCAGTCATCAGAACCACAGAGCTGGCCTGCAAAATCACGAGCAATGATAAATGCTTATGAATTTAAGCCACTAAGTTTGGGAATGGTTAGTGACACAGCAATAGCTACCTGATATTGCTTCAAATTGGGTAGCCATTCATTCAGTCGTTTTTGCATCACATAGTCAACAAATATTTGCGTGCCTACCAGTACCAGACACTGGAGATGTAGTGGTGAAGATAGAAGATGCCCAGCCCTCAAGGATCTTACATTTGAGAACTGGAGAACAGAAATTAATAGAAATAGATAGAAACATAAAGGGGCATAAAGGAACATGTACATCTACTTGAGTACCACCAGGACTGGGGAACATGGTTCCAGGGCCCTCGATCATGATTTTGTGAAGTTTTACTACTGTGACATTAAAAAGCACTCCCTGTAGCCCAGAAAGTATATTTAAAGGCACTTTCTTCTCTGGCAGATGACTTTCCAGAGTCCATGGTAAGCCTGGATGTCCTCCTGTACTCTTGAACTGGTATATCTCTGAAAAATACAGGATGGGTGGGCTTGTGACATCTTTCCCAAGCTCATTCCCCAGGCTGAGAAAGAACACAGGTCTGAACACAGGTCTGGTGAGGAGCCATCCTCTCTTAACATGAGAAACCTGTTGGCCCTTTTTCCTGAAAATGGTTATATAGTAGCTGTGGTAACAGCCTCCATAGCCTATCCCATAGGGTCCTAGATTTTAAACTCAATGCCAACTCCTCTCTAAGAATCTGTGGAGGTTTCCTGAAGATGGTACTGAGTCGTAGAAGGTGGGCACTTCCCAGATGATTCTCTTTCTCCCATTGTCTCCTGAGATTGAGAGGTTCCTCCAGCTAAGTGACAGAGATCCTAAAATAACTATATGAGTTTGTCAGCAGGTGTCCAGTAGGGCTGCTCACAGTGAGCCACATTCATTCACTTTTTTCAAATTTTCAGGGCACCTTGTGCCAGATAGATGCAGAGATGAACATCCATAGCTCTCACCCTCAGGGCTCAGAGATGGGTACATTATTTCAGCACCATGTGATAAAGTGCTATGTACATGGTGATTACATATATGGTGATTAGAGAGAGTGGGAAGGAGTAAGAACAGCCCAAGTTAAGCTTCACAGCAGTGTAATGTGATGGTGGAGAGCTTAGGGTCAGCCTCAGTTTAAACCCTGCTTCTGCCACTCACAAGCTGTGTGACCCTCAGCAAGTTACCTTACCTTTCTGAGCCTTGATTTTTCTCATCTTGGAAGTGGGATAATGACAGTACTGATCTCATAGGGCTGTGAGAATTTAATGGGTTAATATATGTAAAATGCTTGAAACACTCCAGAACCTTCTCTGTGCCCCATGCCCATGCCATTCTCATTGGTGCAGAGTCTCATTCTTGGGCTTTGGCTCTTACTGTTAGTTCTCCCTGCTAGGAGGGCTCATCCCTTCTAATTGTTCTGTTCTCTCAGCTACATTTTACCTCTTCAGAAAGAAAGTACAAGGGAAGAGACTAAGTTCGGGAGCTGACAGCCCTGAGAGGACTTTTTATTCAAACCAGAATTTGCTTAGAACACAGAAAGAATGCAGTGACATTCTAAGAAGCACTGATGACCTAGGAGCCCCATCATATTCTGTCTTACTTCTGTTACTTCCCTGTATGAGACAACCCTTACACTGAAAATGATGACACAGAAGGAAAGGAAAAGATTGAACAAGCTATAACTGGTTTTCCTTTGACTCCTTCCATACTCATTGATAAGTCAGAGATAGTGTTGGTAGAAAGCGCTAACATCAAAAAGTGAAATGAAAGCAGATATATTAGTTTGGTGCAGTGTTTCCACTATTGTGGCAAGAATGAACTTCATATGCATGTATAAGCTATGGAATATGAACTGTGTAATTCTGTGATTTCGCATATGAGTTAAATGCCTCTATATTTGCATTTCAAACTGGTATCACATGATATAAAGATGCATAGTAAAATTTATGCTAATAATTTAAAATTTTAATTTTTCTTTACTTAGAATAATGTTAAATAGCATATAAAAAGCACCACGACAAATTGAGAGAAAGGCCATGGAAGAAAGAAAAGAGCTTTATGTTTTAATGCCATTAACAGCAGTTTTGTGTTTTTTGGACAAGGCACCTCACATTTAATTTCATTTTGTACTGAGTCCTGCAAATTATGTGGCTGGCCCTGCAAAGATGACTGGAAGAAACCTGTATGTCTCCTCCAGAGCCCTTGCTCTGCTAGGCTGTGACAGTTTCCTGTCTCCAGCTTCACTTCTGTGGCAACCAGTGTTGCTTCGTGTTTTCCTTTCCACCTCAGGTCACTGTTTTTCTGATAATTTTATAGAACATTCTGCTCTTCTTCCATTTCTGTCCCCTCCTCTTACCACACCATTTTTTTCTAATTCTTCTGGTATTTCAGGAATACAAACAAACTCATCAAGAGACTACCAGCCTTTCCCTCTGCTCTCCCACTGTGAGAGCAGAACCACTATAGAACCACAGACCACCAGAGTGCTGGATGAGAACCTATTCTAGTAACTGTCATTCTTAACTCGCCAGCCAGGCTCTTCTGTCTCTATCCCTTCAAATGCGGAAAGCACTAGGCAGAAATTTTAGTCTGATTGAGAAATTGTGAAGAGTAGGTTGCTCTTTTTTGACTGCAGGTGACAGGAAGGGAGCCAAGTATACAAATGTGCCTCTGTAGAGGAACTTTCTCAGACCCAGCACATTTCAGTTAGGCAGAATGAGGGGAAGTCATAGGTATACTTAGCCCCCCCAACCCCCACCCCACTCCCCGGCCTCCACCCTGATTGAGATGCGTGAAGACTCAAAACACTGCTCAGCATTTGGTGACACTGTGGCATTTTTCTGGACATTTGTTCTTGTTCCCGTTGACTGCCGGTTTGTGTCCTCACCAAATCCTGGTTGGGAACCAAGCTTTATGCTGTTGTATCAGCAAGCATGCCTTTTACTAACTAAGTAGCATGAGGAAGGAGAGTCTAATATTTGTATAATACGACTTCATCCCAACTTCAGGGCCTTTGCAGGTTCCACATGAATGAATGACTGAACTTACTCTACTGGCCAACACTGTGCCAGGATCCCAAAAGTTTACCTTATCAATTCCCATCAAGCAGCCAGGCAATATGGAGATGGTGACCCCTGTTTAATAGTAGGAAACTGAAGCTTACCAGGAAAGGGCAATTAGTTCAAAATCACATAATAATAGAAAGCAGTTGAAATTTCTATCCAGCTCTTTTTCCTTTTAAAGCATCATTTCTTTCTACTGTGCTACAGTGTCAAAACCCAAATGACAAATCCCCCTTTTTCCTTCTTTTCTTTCCCTCCCTTCTTTCTTTCCTCCTGATTTTCTTCCTGCCCTCTTTTCTCTTCCTTTCATCCCTCCATCTATTCAGCCACATATTCACCCTTCCTTTCTTCACCATGCACTTTGCCAAAAAAGAAGTTAAAGTAGTGATTTCCCATTCCAGAATTTAGACACATTTAGAATCTAGTCCTGGTAAGAATTATCTCTTGCTTCGAAATCTCTGTAACGTATCTAGGCTGATTTCCTCACTATTTCCTGAACTTAATATATACATTTCTACCCCAATTTCTTCCTCCATTATATCCCTGCTTAGTCATCAGCACACTCATTTTATGCCATTATAGCCCACAGTGATCTATCCTTCTTAACAAAATGTAGTTAACATTTATAGAACACTTACTTTGTGGCAATTACTGTTATGAGAACATCACCCATATTTACTTAAAGTACCTCCATCCAGTGAGGGTGTGTAGTTGCTACATGTGTGTTATTGAAGGAGAAAATGGAGGCCTAGGATGTAGGTGGTCAGTGTAGTGGTAAGTAATTTGCCAGAGGCACAGGGCAGTGATGTAGTTATATTATTTCCTATTGATCATGTCATTTGTTGCTACATTTCTTGAGATAGTGCTTTGGGATAAGTCTGCCATTTCACACAGACATGTCTTATTCTACCAAGAGGATGATCTGAGATTTGAAGATAAACATTACATCTTGTGATCTCTTTATGTGCTTTCCAGAGTTAAAAGTTTACTTGTTTACTTGCTGAACACACAGTGCCCTCTAATATAATATAAAGCACCCTGAAGTTCATATGCCTCATTAAGCTACTAGAAAATGCTATTTGGATACTTAGATAACAAATGAAAATGTTTTGAATTATCAAAATGTAGAACTAGAAGAGAGATTTTGAAAAAATAAAAGTAGCCCAGGTGTATTAGTTAAAGTAAAGCTAGCTTGTATGACACACAAGTTCATGTTGTATAGTACCAATATGCAGTTATTTCTTGGTCTTGTCAGTGAGTCTTCCTGGCCGGGAGATGGCTCTCCTCCAAGCAGCGATTTGGGGCTCTGAGCTTTTTAATATTGTGGCTCCACTATCTTCCATATGAGGGCTTTAAGATCACCATGTTTGCATCAAACCACAGAGGGAGAAGGAGCATGGAAGCTCCCAGGGGAGGTGTGGATTGGCCAGTCCTGGGTGTGGTGCCCATCACTCCCACACACATTCTATCAGCTGGGACTCTGTCACATGGCACAGCTCCCTCACAGAAGAGTAGGAATGTAGAATGTGTGCCAGCAAAGAGGAGGGACTGGGCTTGGCAATCTTCTAGCAATCATTTCCATGTCAGAGCTGGTTTAAACATTTGTTCCGCCAGCTCTAATGGGTGGGAGCAGTTGTCTGGAGTGGAGTGTGGAGAAGGATTTTGAGGTTGAGTGCATACTTAGAAGGAAAGGGTATGAGGGTTCATTTGTGAGGTAGGGTTGAGGAAGGGGGAGGGGTCATGCAACACACATGCCACTACTTGCCTACTCTGATTCTACTTTGAGTTCTTCATTTTACCTTTATTAGTTTATTCATTCTATATATATGGGACAACTGTCAGGTGATGAAGACATAGAGATGAGTAAGTTATGGGCTTTACCTATGTGGAGGCCAGGTGGTTCAGGAGAGAGAATTTATGATGGAGTGTGGTCTCTGTGGCAAAGAGGAGAAGGAAAGAGTCCTTTGGGAATGCATAGGGAGCCATAGAGGAGAAGGCAGGCCAGGGAGTCAGTGACCTGCTCAAGGTCACACTGACTATGCCGCAGATTCAGGACAGGAATGCCAGGAGTCCTTATCTATAATGAGGGGGACTTTGCCAGCTGCCTATCAGGATTGGTGGGGGTGATGGACACTAAGGTCACTGCAGTGTCTCTCACAGAGTCAGTGCTCAGCACATATGTGCTGCTGTGTGTGTGCTTGTTCATGAGATTCAGTTTGTCCACACCCAGAAAACATTAACTGTTCATCAGGGGTCTGTGGTCTGTTGTGCACTCTAATCATTTATTCAACAGACTCTTATTGAACGGAGCTACTATGTGCCAGGCACTGTTCTGGGAACTGGGGGGTAAGTCAGTGAACAAAATAGACACAAATTACACCTTTGTTGAATTTACGCTGTGTAGGGAAGCAGATCATAAATAAGATGTCTGTGAGTAGGTGATGAGTGCTATGAAAAATGGTGCCTGGTAAGAAGGATTGGCCATGCCTAGGATGGGGGATGGTCAGAGAAGGCTTCATTGTGAAGGTGACACTTGAGCCAAGACCTGTAGACATGCAAGACTTGATTTGTCCTCAGAAACTCCCAATGTGTGGGTAGCATTATCCCAGTTTTGTAGATGAGAGAGAGAGGGTGGTGGAGATGAAGCAGCCTGGCCAAACTCACCTGAGGGCTGGGATTTGAACCAGGCATCTTGACCCTAAGATCTGTTTGGGTACAGAAGGAAGCAGGTGGGAAGAGGTGTGATTCAGTGCTTGGTGATCTGGTCTCGACTGTAGGACTTGGATCAGGCAGCAGATTTCAATGGTGTCTTTCTCCTGCTCTGTCCTTAATCAAACTCTGTTCCTATGTAGTTTCTTTACTTTTGCATGCCATCTCTCTAGACATAATGAATAATATTTGGAACTGCAAACCAGAGAGCATTTAGTGGTCATGAAGGCTTGATAAAATGTGTACATGGTTTTAAATATTCTATTGTAATGCATGGTAAGACTTGGTTAAAAATGAGAGTACGTAAAAGCCTGCTGGATTTGATTGATGATACGCCATCAATATTGATGGCTGTGAGCACAATGGGAAGTTGGGATGTGTATTTCTGCTGTGTCCTGCTAGTATCTAAGTCTGTAGAGATGATATATTGTGTAAAAGCTCAGGTATCACACTGCTGTTACACTGACATTAAGTAATGATAATGGGGCTCAGCCTTAGTTTGAACTAAAATCAGTTTTGAGTGAAAGATGGGCTCACAGAGTCTGTGTTTGGGAGACTGTTCCCAGGGTTGTTTGCTTTGGGGCCACTCATGACCATGACAGTGCACTAGCTTGGAGGTAGAAAAATGGGGGATATGTGTGTTCCACCCATGAGATGTCACTCCATGAGATGATGGAGGCAGAGGTTGGAGTGAAGCATCTATAAATCAAGCAACACCAAGGAATGCTGACAACACCAGAAGCTGGAAGAAACAAGGAAGGCTCCTCTTCCCAGGGCCTTTAGAGAGAGCTTGGCCCTGCCCACACCTTGATTTTGGACTTCTGGCCTTTAGAACTGTGGGAGAAAAACTTTCTGGTGTTTTAAGCCACCTGGTTTGTGACAATTTGTTACAGTAGCTCTAGGAAACTAATAGAAACAATCTCTAGCTGTGTGAGATTGGGCAATTTATTTAACCTTTCCATGCCTGTTTCTTCATCTACAAAATGGGATGGCAATAATTCTTATTTTATGGGGCAATTGTGAAGATTAGATAAGAAAAGCCATGTAGAAAATGTAGAACCATGCATGCCACATAGTAAGTGCTCAATAAATTTTATTGTTCCTGCTATTCTCATTCCCTACTCATCCTTAGTATTTAGTGGTTCCAACTCTGTGTTAGGGTTGTTACACATGGTAGTGTCTTTTATTTTTCTAAAGTGCCCTCAGAGAGCAGGGTTGTCCAGTATTTTCCCCACTGTGCAGATGCAGAATGGCTCAGAGAGGTGATATGGTTTTCCAGGGACACACAGCTCACTTGTGAGAGAGCTGGACTTGAATTCAGAATGCTCTGGCTTCAAACTTGGACTTCCTTCTGCTAATGATTACTACCATGTGCCAAGCACTGTGCTAAGATTTAACATGCATTCTTTCTAAACTTATACTATAATCCTGTGAAATAGATATCATTGTTATCCTGCCATATAGATAAAAGAACAGAGATTCAGAGGGATTTTTAGAAAGAAGTCTAAGATCACACAGCTAATAAGTGAGAGGGTCACTTGTGTTAGGCCAAATAATGGCCTCAAAGATATCTAGGTCCTAATATCTGGAACCTGGTAAAGTTAATTTGCATGACAAAAGGAACTTTGCAGATGTGCTTAAGGATCTTGAGCTGGGGAGGTTATCCTGGTTTTCTGGATGGGCCATTAGTACAATCAGTAGTGTCTTTATAAGAAGGAGATTTGACTACAGGAGATAAAAAAAGATGATGTGATGACAATGGAAGCAGAAGGAGACTTGAAGCTGTTATGCTACTGGCTCTGAAGATGGAGCAAGAGGCTATGAACCGAGGAATGCAAGGAATGCAGCTCTAAAAGCTGAAAACAGGAAGGAAACAGAGTTTCTTCTAAGATATTCCAGAAAGATTGTGGCTGTGCCAACACCTTGGTTTTTGGATTTCTGGCCTCCAGAATTGTAAAAAAATAACTGTTCTTTAAGCCATCAAGTTTGTGGGAATTTGTTATAGCAGCAATATGAAACAAATACATTATTTACCTTTCCGACTCTAGTTCTGTTTGTTAACTTTTATACCTTTCTCGAACATTGGTCCTTTTCTCAGTAACCTTGTGGCACTATTATATCTGCATTGGTGTCCACTCCACATTGACAACTGGCATGCTGATTGCACACCGGGGCCTTCCAAGGCCATTCCTTCAATGTCACCACAATCAACAGTCAGGGGGTCAGTGTATTTTGCTACTGGTGACAGAGCCCACAAAGGTCCTACACTTATCATTAATGGGACAGAACTGGCTTCTGGTCTCAAATTCCTCTCTTTCCTCCCTAGGAAGCCACAGCCATCACCAGCAGCCTTAGTCCGAAGCCAGGTCAATATTGTAGTCAAACGGTATTAAAGAAGCTCAAGTTTATACCTTAGAATCAGTTGAACCTCAATGTTGATTTCTAGCTCTACCTTGTTTCTTGGAAAGGCAGTATGATACAGTAGAAGGAGCTTGAACTTCAGAGTCAGACTTGAAATTGAATTTCAGCCCTAATGCTGACTACCTGGTGACCTGAGGGAAGGCATTTAATCTTTCTGCTTCACCTTCCTCACTTGCAAGATAACCAATCTACTTTATAGGTTAACTAGAGGCCTGGTGCACGAAATTTGTGTGGGGGGGAGGGGGGGTCTCTCAGTCCAACCTGCGCTCTCTCCAATCCGGGAGCCCTCGAGTGATGGCCAACTGCCAGGCAAACTGGCGGTTGGAACTCCCTCTCGCAACCGGGGACCCTGGGTCCCTAATTTCCCAACCTGCTTGCTGGCCTAACAACTCGGGCTGGCCTGCCGGAACCCCCCAAAAGGGCCCCCCCCTGCGGGAAGGGGTGCCCCCCGGTTAACTTTTTAAAAAAATCTTA
>NW_005871083.1:3375324-3456436 GCF_000147115.1 Myotis lucifugus | reverse complement strand
CATCTTTCTCCTACCCTCCCTCTCTCGGCGAGATTCCTTCTTTCCTTTATCTTTACCCTTCCCCTTCCTCCCCTTTTCCTTCCTTCCCACCTTAATTTTTTTCTTCACTTTCTCCCTCAGACCTGCTTTGCTCCCTCCCCCATTTCTTCCTTCTTCCCATTCTCCTTTTAAGCTCTACCAGCTCCCCTTTAAAACTTTTCTTCCCTCCCTCTTTCTCTCTCATCCTACCTTTCCCATACATTCTTCTCTACTTACTTCCACTGTTTTCATATCTATCTATCTACCTGCCTAATTATTCACTGTCTTTTATCTTTTTTCTTTTCTGACTCCTACTTTTAAAATCTGTCCCCAGTACACAACTATACTTGATTTTTCATTGTAGCTCCTACAGTTCACTCATACATCCTCTTTCCTTCTTTAACTCTGCTCTCTACTGACTCCTTTACAAAGTTCTTCCCTCCCTCCTTCCCTTCTTAAAGCTTCCATTTTGGGGGGGGGGGCGCGTTAACCCCCAGCCCAGGCCTCAGCCCTGGCCAGGTGTTTGCCACCACCCCCCTTCCCCGGCCTCCCCACTGCTCCCATTACCTGCCTGGGATACCTGGCCCAGAGAGGGTGGCCGAGGCCCATGCAGCCTGGGCGCTGCTGCTGCCACAAAGTAGGAGCGCCTCTGCCCAGAAGGCCTAAGACCGTCCACCACTCTGTCCCGGACCCGTGGGTGCCTCCCCGTCAATGGCCCGCACAGGGGGGCTGCCGCCCTCCTCCCGTATCTGAGCGAGGCTCCTGCCCCACCCCTCACTGGGAGCACCTGTCCCCCCCGCCCCCTGTGGTCACCACCCCCTCCCACATGCAGCCCCACATTTTCCTTTTCCATTTCTGCATCTTTTTCTTGTTCCCTTTCTGTATTTCTGTTTCTTCTCTTGGTCTGTCAGCATGCAGGTGTGCCTTCCTCTCCCTCTCCTTTCTTATCCCCTCCTTTCAATCCTATCCTACCCCGGGCCTTGCAGCTGCCTGAGCAGAGGGCGAGTACGCAGTCTGCTGATCTGGTCGTGACGTGATGCTATAACGGATAATTTGCATATTTCTCTATTATTAGTATAGATAGGACACATTAAGTGAGAGGAGTGCTTGGCACATGATTGATTGGGAGAAGGTGGCCCCTTTCTTTTCTGTTTACTTACTTTGTCTTTAGTTATTGAACCTGGAGACCTGCCTTTGACCTTCTGGGCAGTAGTTCTGGCTCTAGTTTCTTAAATGTTTTTTTTCTAGATAGGTATCCCACCTTGCTTGGTCTGGAACTCAAATGCAGGCCTTGCTTGCTGACATCAGCAATGTGTGGTACTGCTTTCTCCACCTTTTGTGACTGTTGGTCTTCCCTCTGACAATTTCCTCTGCCCATCTGCCCAGAGCCTTTCTGATGTATTAGTTGAGTTTTTTTGTTTTTTTCCCAGCAGTAAGAAGCAAAAGCTCTAACTTACAGAGGATTTCTTATCTCCCATAATTAGAAATCCTGAAGTGGGTGAAAAACCCAAGTTTTTAAAAATAATTTTACTTTGACAATCTTTGCATAATGGCTTATCTTTCAGCTTTGCTTTTCTCTTGGTAGCAAGATAGTCTGAGACCACATCCAAATATAAATGCCCAGCAGAAGCAAGTCCTGTCTTTTCCCTTCCCTTAACCTTCCTCTCCCCTTCCCTTCCTTTAGCTTCCCTTCCCTTCCCTTCCTTTCCCTTCCCTTCCCTTCCCTTCCCTTCCCTTCCCTTCCCTTCCCTTCCCTTCCCTTCCCTTCCCTTCCCACAGAAAAGGAAACCTTTCCCAGGTACTCCTTCTAGCCCTCCCATCAAATCTCATCGGCCAGCATGATGTCACAGTCTAACCAATCACTGGCAGAGTAAATGAAACACTGTGATTGGCTTAGATCATACATAATTTACCTCCTGGGAGGAGAACTAGGGTCCACCTCCCTTGAGGCACATGGCTATGTAAGGAGGGAGTAGCTACCTGAGTAAAATTGGAGCTTTTTCAGGAAGGGTGAATTGGTGTTGGGTAGGCAGCTAAGAGTATTTGCCTGATGCAGCTCGGCATGTGCTTGGATTTCTTGCTATGCATTGGAAATGCTGCTTAATCACAAATTCAGACAGAGAGCATAGTGCTCATCATGTGTGCTAACTTGAATTGACTGGTAGTGACTTCCTGGAATAAGATGTTGAGGATTCTGGCCACATCTAGACTCAGCAGGAATAACAGCCATGATTGATTAACAATGTCTGCCAGGATGTGTGCTTGTGTCAGGGTGGGGGCTTAGCAGGAAAATTTTCTTTAAAAAAATTTGTGTGTTTTTTTTTAACTCTAGGCTTTGTCTTCCTAGACTCTTTCACTTCCCTAGAACTGCTTGTGATTCTAGTTTTCAGAAAGCATGTTTACATAATTCACAGGCAAATGTGTTGCAGAAAGTTAATCAGCCATTCATGAATGGGCACCTTGTCTCTCTGACTCTTGTTAATCTCCCTCATAGCCCCTGAAAAAGGGCTCACTTGGTTGAGTTCAGGCAGTATTCAACAGTAAGCCTAAAGTCCAGGGAAGCTGCCCTCCACCCTTATGTCATCAGTGTGAAGCTCGCAGTCCAAAGGTGGAAGATTCAACTGGAATAGCTCAGAGTTTCTGTTTAGCTTCAAAAGAGGCATCTGAAGCCCATGTTTCCTGCCCAGAGACTTCTTTCCCACTAAAGGAAGGTTGACATGCATTTGTAATCCTGCAATTCTAGGTCAGACAAATGAGCAGTACTTTAATTTTAAAATCTTACCCAATCACCAAGAGGGTGGCTTTCTTCCGGGTATCATCAGCACCATCTCTGTAACAACCTTTTCTTCCCTCCTCCCTGCTTATCTTTGGAGACTAGCTGAGCCCAGCTGCTTCAGAGATGCCATCTCCCGAGGCATACTAATAATGGGGATTTTTTTTCCAGAGCAAATTTTCATTATTTGGGTGTTTTTTGTCTGTTTGTGATATGTCCAACTAATTTCTCTTTGTTTTTAAAACAAAGGGTGCTTCTAGGAAAATGGAATTGCAGTGGTACATTTATATTGTTTCTGAATCCCCCCTTCCTCCTCCCTTTCTCTCCTTATAGTAAATGAAAAGTAGTTTTTTTTCAGGTTATGTTTGACAAATCTCTGGATACAGTCAGATAATTTTGCATTTCTAGACTCAGTGAACCACATGACAAAAGTTAATTAAATTGGCTGGGATAGGAGTATCTGGTAGTAGATCAGGAAAACTGTCACATTACTCAGGATAATCACAACCAACTTAGACACCTCAGTGCTGCTTGTTATTTAATAAATATATCATTTGGTACTTAGAGATACACACAGGCCACTGTTTTCTTAAATTGTCATTAAAGACATTAAATTATTCTATATACGCAGTAACTCATTGCTGTTTCTCTTTTCTCCCAAATTTAAGTCTGAAAATTTTCTAGTGTATCCAAGTCCAGATAGCTATGGTGAGATTATCTCACTATCTAAAGAGTGTGGTTATGTCTTACTAACCACTCTGCTTTGGGATGGGTCCAGGCACTGTGATTTTAAAGCTCTCCAGATGATTCTACTGTGCAGCCAGGTTGAGAACCCCTAATATAAGAGTCATGCTGTCAAGATGGGCTCCATTCTGCTGCAGTAACAGTTACTAAAGTCTCACAGACTTAACACAATGAAGTGTGATTTCTTGCTCTTGCTACATGTTTATAGTAGATTGGCTGGGGGCTCAGCTCTACTTTTCTGTCTCTAACACCCATGCTGATGGGGCTCACTGTCTGGCGCCTCATCTGTGGCTCTGGCATGGAGAATCAAATAACAAACTCAAGTTCTGTGGAAGTAGCACACTTCACTTCCACCCATGTTATTAGCACAAGCTAATGTAGTGTCTGTGGTTAATAGGAATATGGAGATCCCAAGCTGAACACAGCTTGGCTCAGGCACATGTCTGAAGGTTCTCATTCTGGAAAACCAGGTCACGGCCAGATGACAGGACATAATCATGCTGCCCTGCAGCCTAACACATGATCTAGGGAGTTTTAGTGTTTTCTGCTGTGGCCCGAAGCTCAAGCCATGGCCTTCTAGGATAGTGCAGTTATGATGGTGACACTTCACACTTGAGCCAAGGCATCACATCAGGGAACTAGGAGCACCTGCTGAGAGCCTGGAATGGAGATGAATGATGCTTCTGTTTTTCACTGCAAAGTACATAGCAGTGGCCATGGAAAAAGCTGGAAGAAAGGATGTGTGTTGGCAAAACATTTGACTTTAGAAACCTGGAGGTGCTCTTAATAGTCCTTGATTCCAGCTGAGTGGGTAAAAAATGGCCAAATCTTACATTCTGTTCTGGGCTGGCACTTATGACATTCAGAATCTTGCATAAGAATAAGAGATTCCTCACTCTTTCTGGACCTTGAGCCCCCCAGTGTCATGGTATCCCGTGTTTTTCAGATCACCCAGGAATCTTACTGAGTGTGCAGAGTCTTGGTGTCACCTCTAAGGACCCTGATGTAGTTGGTCAAGAGTGGCCCTGAACATATCATTAGCAAGTTCCCCAGGGGATGGTGGTGCTATTGACTGCTCAGGCTGTCAAAACAAAATTCACAGACTGGGTGCCTTAAACAACAGAAATTTATTTTCTCAAGTTCTGGAGGCAGGAAGCCCAGGATCAGGGTGCCAGCATGGTTGGGTTCTCGTCAAAGCTTGCAGATGGCTGCCTTCTTGCTGTTTGCTCACATGACCTTTTTTGTATGCATATGCATGGGGAGAGAGCGAAAGCACTCTGGTATCCTTTTTAGAAGGGCATTAATCCTTATCAGAGCAGGGCCTTGCCCTCATAACCTAATCACTCCAAATGCCTCATCTCCAAAAACCAACACACTATAGTTGGGGCTTTAACATAGAACTTTTGGGGATATATAAACATTTAGTCCATAATAGGTGGTTTGTGGCACCACACTTTGGAAATACCACTGGCGGACATGGAGACAGTCCGGGGAGGGGGCAGTGACTATAGGAGTAGCCCAGTCGGAAGGCCTCCCTGCTCACTTGTTCTCATGATGGACATCTCTAGAGCCAGGAAACACTGCTCAAGCCATCAGCTGGCCCTGACGATGGCGAGATCATGGTTATTTGAGCCCTGCCTATCAGGGATGTCACCACCCAGTGGTCATCACTTATGCTTTGGCTAAGATGCTTTCCTTTCTCTGAAAAGTCAAATAGACCAGGAAAAAATATCAACCAATCACCTGGTCTAACACCCTGACTTTATAGAGAAAACTTAGGCCTGGAAAGAACATGGCCAAGTTGCACAGGGACTCAGTGGCAGCATTGGAGGAGGACCTGGACAGTGCATGCCAGTGCTGTCTGCAGGAGAAAGCAGATGAAAGGGTGAAGAGGTACTTCGCTGTTTCCTTTAAGGACAGTGGCAAGGGCTATTTCAAATGGTTTTGTCCTGCCTTTCCACAGACGTCTAAGAGAAAATGGGCTCAACTTCTAGCAGAAGGGATGTTGGTAGACAGAACCATGTCCTGGTTCAGCATATGACTAGCAGTGTAACCCTGGGCAAGTCACTCAACCTCTTTGTGCCTATTTGTAAGATTGGGAAAATGGTAGAATCTACTTGATTTTTGTAAAGGTTAAATGAACTAATACATGCAACATACTTAGGAAGGTGCCACATAGCTACCATTTATTAAATGCTCATTGTTATTAATACTGTTATTGTTTTCATTATACTAATTTTTCTAGTGTTTATATGATTTAAAAGTACAATAAGGAAATGGGGGATTTCACGAGATTTGTCTGAAGACACCTTTAAGAATTAGATCAGCATTTATCTTGGTTGATTATATTATTCATCTTCCTTAGATGGAGTTTCTTGGTCTAATTGAATTTTGAAGTCCCCTTGCCCCCATCAATCACTTAAAAAACACTAAACCCCAGGCAGCAATGAAACTGCATGATGGTTAGGAAACAATCTCAGACAAGCTTTTCTACTATCCACATCAACCCCAGGGGATTTCCCTGATGGATGTGTCAATGATAATGGAGGTTAAGTCAAATAGATTGGAGATATGAAATGGGACCCTTGAAACAAGCTCTCTGTGCATCTGCATCTTTGACAGCCCCAGAGTGGGCATGTGTTCAGGTAGCAGCTGCTGCACTGTGTGTTTGTGTTCAGAGCCTGGTGCTAGATGGTGTTTGTAAACAGGCAGGGAAACACCCAGGGTCATATCATGAAGGAGCTGTGCATGGTCAGATGATTATCCTGCAGAGGTGGCCATTCTTTCTCAGAGCTATTGCATTCAGCTCAGGTTGCATTTGTAACTGTGCTCCCCTGAGGGTGTGCAGCTCTGTACATGTATCTAGCACACCCCATGTGTAAAGGGTTCCCAGGCTTAGCAAGGGTCTGAAACATTTGCCCGATAGTAGAGATGTGATGTATTTTGGTCCAGATGAGTGTAGAAACCTCAGTACAAGAGAAACAATTATCTCATAAATAAGTAAATTCATTCTAATAATTGAGCAGGACTCCAAGAGAGAATCTTCATGATCCCACTAAGGAAAACTTTTACAGAGAGCAAGTCTAAGATTGTTGATGTAGAATGCCAATTTGTAGAGATGCCCAGAGCCCAAACTAGGCCTGTCCATCACTGTTAGCTCTGATTAGGGCTGTGTTGAAAAATGAAGTGAGCAGGTTAAGATCATGTAAAGTCCAAGGCCTGTGACTTGGGGACAATGAGCATCATAATTGCATGCAATTACCAAGCACTTGCTCTGTACCAGGCATACACTTTACGTATATTAATTCATTTGATGCTCATCTTGGGTTGATACTGTTAGTGTCCTCATTTTCCAGATAAGGCAACGAGGCACAGAAAGAATGCACTCAGGAAATCTTCGCCACTAAATGGCTAAGTGATGATGTGCACAAATACAGACAGGCACAGAAATGAGTAATAAGGGGGCACACATGCAGCTGCTGTGAAGCCTTGGTTATAAGGAGCAAAACCCCAACTAAGGAAGGAAAGGAAGGTAGATAATAAGGAGAGAAGGGAATCTCTTGAAGGTCCAGGGCAGTAAGTACAGCTGACTCACAGTGCAGCTGGAATGGTCTTTATATCTTGGCCCCTCTCCGATCATAGATTGGAGGTCTTGGAGCTGATTTCTACTTTCCTCAATGTGCCTGCTGGATTCTCTCCACAGGCCAGCTCTCTTAGCCTCTTCACATCTGTCTGTGACTTGCAGTGGTACAGACCACAGCCCTGATTCTGTAGCCCTCTTAGTCCCAGAGTCTCCCCCCACTGGCAGCTAGCTATCTCTTAAATCAAGAGAGAGAACTTGATTGGCTCAACCCAGCCAATCAATTCACTTCCTTGAGTCATGTGACCATAATACAATCTCTGTAACCATCAAGGAGTCAGGGTGGCCAGAGGAAGGTCTGAGAACAGAGATTTCTAAACTTTTTTTTTTTTTTAATGCAGGAAACAGCTTTCGCAGTTTGGTGAAGCCTATAGATCTTTTCTTATTTTTATTTTTTATTGAATCTTTTGGGGTGACATTAGTTAAAAGGTGAGATTAACCAAAAATAAAAACAAACAAGCAAAGCCTCAGAACCTGGCCAGGTAGCTCAGTTGGTTAGAGTGTCATCCTGATATGCCAACGTTGTGGGTTCAATCCCAGTCAGGGCACACACAAGAAGCAACTAGTGAATGCATAAGTAAGTGGAAAAACAAATCTCTCTCTCTCTCAAAATCAATAAAAAAGTGGAACAACTTTATTAAAAACAAACAAACAAAAACAAACAAAAAAAACCTCATAGACATAACTACAGCATGGTGATTTACCAGAGGGAAAGCAGGGTTGGGGAGTTAGAAGAGGGTAAATGAGGGATAATTGATGAGGGAAGGAGTCTTGACTTGGGGTGGTAAACACACAATACAATATACAGATGATATATTATAGTATTGTATACCTGAAACATATAGATCTTTTCTCAGAATGTTTTTAAAATACATGTATGTCATCTTACAAAGGCAGCCAATTTGATTAAATTACAATTATCAGAATACTAAGTAAAACAAAATTTATGATGTGCTTTTTAATTCACATTTTGATGAGATATAGCAGCAAGTCTCATAACTACAATTTTGAAAAACTGGTTAATGTAAAAGGAAAGATATTTTGAGATACCTACAAAACCCATTTTATATAAAAACTAGTCCCGGTGCACAGATTTGTGCACATTGAAAGGAAATTAATTAGAAGGTGGCTGGTGGGGAGGGACTGGGTGAGACAGGCCAGACACACCCTGGAGCCAACCTCCTTTGGTCCCTCCGCTGTGGCTCAAAGGTCGTCTGTGGAGTGAGCGGGGTCCCTCCAGCAGGTGGGGTCCCTCGGCCTGGCCTGTGGGGATCAGGCTGAAACCGGCTCTCCGACATCCTCCAAGGGGTCCCGGATTGTGAGAGGGCGGTTCTCGGGTGACACACCCCAGAATCGGACTCCCTCCTCTCTGGTTCCAGGGTGCTTCACCCAAGAACCGCCTCTGCCAAGTCACTGCAGCTCGGCAACTCCTGTGTAGAGTGTCTGCCCCCTGGTGGTCAGTGTGCGTCATACCTAACAGCCGGTCAGATAGTCAGTTGGGCGCTTAATCTTTTATATACTGTATATAGGTACCTGTGATTTGTACTGGTGACAAAATCACAGGCATGCTCATACAACTATGGTCTGCTGTCTCTATCTGCTATTGAAGGGAACACTAAATTTAAATAGAAGATGTTGAAAACAAATATGCAAAGCTTTTTTTCCCATCCAAGTTCATAGACTCCTGAATTCTGTCCACAGACTCCCTTACTTACTCTGTTGCAGTATTTTTCAAAGCATTTGGCCACCTGCATCAGAATAAATGGAGGGAGGTGACAGGTGGGGGAGGGGGGACATCAGTAAAGGTTTCTTTTTGCAAAGGCAGATTTTTAAAATCCGAAACAACAAACTAATTTTTGTTGCTCTCCTGATGTGAATTTTACATACACTAAATTTTGAGAGCCACTGATGTAAAGTGAATAATTAAAAACCTCTTAGCATCGCCCTAACTGGTTTGGCTCAGTGGATAGAGTGTCAGGCTGCGGATTCAAGGGTCCCAGGTTCGATTCTGGTCAAGGGCATGTACCTTGGTTGCAGGCACATCCCCAGTAGGGGTTGTGCAGGAGGCAGCTGATCAATGTTTCTCTCTCATCGATGTTTCTAACTCTCTATCCCTCTCTCCCTTCCTCTCTGTAAAAAATCAATAAAAAAACAATATATATATATATTAAAAACAAACAAAAACCTCTTAGCATCATTCTCTTTAACCATAAAATGGGCTGGTCTAAGCTGACTCAGTCACATAAAATATATACATAAAATATATTTTAAATGCAGATCAGCTTTTAAAATATTTAGAAATAACCTAGTAATGCTGAAAGCAAACAATATCAAAATCTTTCTTCAAAGATGGTATTTGGTTCATTTAAGAGGAGAGCTTCGGAGTATTTCTGCAGTCAGTGGGGCTAATTGAATTATATCCTGTTGCAGAGAAAATGTTTTTCTGAGAATCCCAAACCCACTGACTACTGGAGTGAGGACCTGGCTTGTTTGTATGTCTGACTGGAAGCCAATGCAGAGGGTGATATGTCCTAGAGGTTAAAGGGGGCACAGGATGATGCAGCCCTAGCCCCAGTGCATCAGGAAAGAAGAGGCTGAATGTTACAACATACTAATCTGTGGGATGCAGTTTGTGGTTGGAGCAACCAGCCTATGGGTAGACAGAATGAGCTCAGAGCTATTGGACTGAAGATTCTAGAAGTCTGCTGAGGTGAACTAAAAGCAAGAAGAGGAGAGAGGAATGTCGACCAAGAGCAGAGGCAGCTGATGCACCTAGCACAGGGAGAGCCCTGGGGCTTCTTGCATAAGGAAAATGATTTCCTTACCTCTGTGGCTTTGGATCTGGGAATACTGTAGAATTTCCTTCTTGGGACTCAGACTGCTTCAGTGATGTCTAGAATATAGGACACAGGAGATTACACAGCTGACATGGAGGGGGCATCTAGGGGAAGTATAGGTTTACTAGGTATGCAAACAACCCTCTATCAGTTTTTCTCTCTTTCTGTTAGTAGCATCATAGTGCAGTGGGTGACCACGCGAGCTCCAGGGCCAGCAGTGGATACCAGCTTTTTCACTTATCAGTCTTGAACAGATACTAATCTCTCTACATCTTCACTTGCCCATTTGTAAAATGAAAAGAATAATATCATCTCCTCATGGGACTCTTTTGAAGTTTGAGCCAATTAACACATGTAAAGTGCTCAGGATTGATACCTGGTATATAGTAACCAATGTATGCTATATACTGTATATAAAGCTCTTGTCACAAGGCCTGGCACAAAGTCAATACTCAAGTAATTGAAGTTACTATTATTGCTATGATCATCATGAGACTTGACTTTCAGAAATCCTTTTTTAAAATTGAATTGGATATCCCTTTATCATTTTACTCTTCTACTCACAGTCTTTCCATTTCTACATTCCTCAATGATTTTCTATTCAAATAAAAATTTCCCAGATGTAAATAGTTAAAAATCACCTGGAAACTAACCCAAATTCTGTATTATTCCATAGAGAACTGGTTTGTTTCAGATTTAAAGAAGAGAATTAGAAGGTGGGTGTGTAGCCAAGGCTTAATTTCTTGAGAGGAGTCCAGCCTCCTTTAGGTCAGCGTGGAAGTTGTTGGGCCAAATGACCTTGCACATGTTTATTTCAACTTCCCCATGAAGAACTATGTGGTCTAGGAGCACAGCCTACAAGCATGGATCTCTTGAACACTTTATGTCCTCCAGGGAATTCCGATTAAATTCTTGATCAGCCACCCATACTATCCAGAAAATCAGGACAGGCTTAGAAGACAGATCTAAAGGAATCTTGACTAATATAGGGAGAAAGGTTTGTGAAAACAAGCATCTTGGCTCTGAGTGCCCAGGGGCATTTAGCTGCTTAAGCAAAGGCTCAAAAGGCAGGGGTTTAGAGGAATGGGATGGGTGGGCTCCTGTGGGTTAGGTTCATCTCCTCAACTATACTAAGTCCTCCATACTCAAAATGCAGTCCATGGACCATCAGCAGCAGCATCACCTGGGAGCTTGTTTAAAATTTAGTCTCAGGCTCCCTCCCCAGATCTTCCATCACACTCTGCACTTATCAAGATGGCCAGGTGATTAGTGTGCACAGTGAAATTTGAGAAGCATTGCTCCAATCTACTTGAGCAGCAATTCTGCTTCCTAAGAACTATAATACAATGTTTTTCATTTTTATGTTACTTTGCAAGTTAGCGAATACAGGAAGTAGCTTTTTTCCTTCTTTGTATAGGACCTGCAGCAGTGTCAAAAATAGACTTGGCTCTCAGAAATCAGATGTGTAAAGGCTGAACTCTGGACATGGCCCCCAAGAGGTGCTTTGTGAGGGAAGGGATTAACAGTTGCTGTGTACCTACTCTGAGTAAGACATCTGTTAGAAAGTTATTTTAGTCCCATGTATAACTGAGATAAATCAGGTAAGAGAGGTCAATTAGCTTGCCTAAGAACTCACAAGCAACAAGCCAGGGTCCAACCCAATTAATAGAATAGGGCAAAGTGGTGACTTCCAAACCCAGGTCCAGCTAACTCCAGAACTCCAGAATATACACAGGGTGGAGCAAAAGTAGGTTTACAGTTATGAATATGTGTGAACACTTTTATTATTATTTATTAACTAGAGGCCTGATGCATGAAATTTGTGCAAGAGTAGGCCTTCGCAGCCGCGGTGGCTGCCTGGATCCCTCCCTCACAGCCATGGCGGTGGCTGCCTCAATCCTGTGGCTGCATCCCTGGCTTCGTCTGGAAGGTCGTCCAGAAGGATGTCTGGTCTAATTAGCATATCACACTTTTATTATTATAGATTATTGTATTATTTTCCATATGAACAACTATAAATGTACTTTTGCCCAACCCTGCTTACTATGCAATTTAATCCCAGGGAAGTAGGGGCTTTTATTTTAAACTAGAGGCCTGGTGCACAAAATTCATGCATGGGGTGGGTGGGGTGCGGGGGCGCTCCCTCAGCCTGGCCTGCATCCTTTTGCAATCCAGGACCCCTTGGGGGATGTCAGACCTAAACTGGCAGTCAGGCATCCCTCTTGCAATCTGGGATGCTGCATGCACCAGTGACCATACTTTTCATACAGGTGAAAGGCATCTTACTATTGTATGGGCAGCTACATTTTTCCCCCTGATTATAAAAAGTAGTACATAACATGATCCTTCTGAAGCAGTAGTACCATTTTTCCCATCTTATGGTTGGAAAAACTGAAGCAGGGAGAAGTTAAGTAATTGGCTTTGTCACACAGTTATAAGTGTCAGAATCAGGACTGACCACAAATTGGGCAAGCCAGAGTCCATGCATGTCATTGCTGGATCATCCTGTTTTTTTCAGTGTTAGAGTAGCCTTGCCAGGTTTTAATTTTTAAATCTAAGAGACTGTTCTCAATATATAGGGTAGGGTCCCTAGGCATGGCCGGTGATCAGGTCCATCTGTGGGGCAACCAGCGGGTAGAGTAATCGAGGGGCCCCCACTGGCACCCAACTTGGCTGGCAGCCTGGCACTGCCCGCTGGCCAGCCCCACCCCCTGATCGCTGCCACCTGTCGCCTCCCTCTCAGGGGGCAGATGCTCAACGCAGGAGATGCCCCTCCCCTTTTACCCCCCCCTCCCGCCCCCTCTCGAGTGTCCGCCCCCTGGAGGTCAGCCCCCTGGAGGTCAGTGTGTGTCATAGCAACCAGTTCTGTTGTTCTTATTATATAAGATAGGAGGAAATTCAGAAGCTAACCCAGCCAGGCCTGTGTGGCTCAGAGGTTGAGCATCAAGATCATGAATTGGGAGCTCATGGTTCAATGCCCAGTCAGGGCACATGCCCAGGTTGTGGGCTCAATCCCTAGTGGGAGGCTGCAGGAAGTAGCCTATCAATGTTTCTATCTCTCTATCTCTCTCCCTTCCTCGCTTTAAAATCAATAAAAATATTTTTTTTTAAAAAAAGAAGAAGCTAAACCAGATTAAGTGGTTTGTCCCAGGTCACATAGCTGGCAAGTAGCAGAAGTGAAATTTGAACTTGAGCAGTTAGGCTTCAGAATATTTCCTTTAAACCCTATACTCCTGCCTCTTATTAGTTGAACATTCTATATCCTATTAGGAATCTCATTTATTTCCCTTTCTATCACTCCAGGGGCAGATAGCTTATATCTTTCAATGAAGTTCATTCCATTGTGAGCATAGTTTCCTTTGGTAGATAATTTTTTGCTCTTAGCAATGGCTTTGCCTTAAAGAGTAAACTGAAATAACCCAATAATTCTAGGTATATATCCAAGAAAATTTAAAACTTACATTAAAAAACCCCCAAACTTATATGTGAATGTTTGTAGCAGCATTATTCAAAATAGCCAAAAAAGTGGAAACAACCCAATGACTGATAAATGGTCTAAAAATATGATCTATCTATACAATGAAATATTATTTAGTCATAAAAAGGAATGAAGTACTGATACATGATGCAGAATGGATGAATATTGAACACATCATGCTGAATGAAAGAAGCCAGTCACAAAAGACCATGTATTATATGAATCCACTTATAAGAAATGCTCATAATAGGCACATCTATGGAGAGATTAGTGGTTTCCAGGGGCTGTGATGAGGAGGATGAGGAATGAGTATGGGGTTTTTTTGGGGGGGTAGTTAAAATGCTCTGGAATTAGGTAGTGGTGATAATTGTACAACCTTTTGAATATAATAAAAACCACTCAATTGTTACACTTTAAAATAGTGATTTTTATGGTATATGAATTATATCTTGTAAAAATAATTTAGATAAGAAAGTAATTACTCATTTTTGATTTTCAAAATAATTATTAAACCAAATGAATCTATAAATATTTGAAGGTACTGGCTTGTCTTTATTGAAGATTCCTTTTCTAAGAAAAATAGCTCTGATTCCTTTAATCATCTGTCTGGTATGGTTTTGAGTCCAGGTCTGAACTGATTTCTTCTTTCCTAAGTGCCCCAGTTTGACCAGCACTATTCTTATGATATCCCTTCCCAAACAAAAACACTGCTTCAAGTGCAGACTCATTGGGTTAGAGTAGAACAAAACCTGCCTCTGCCTCCCTGAAGTGATTGTAAGTTTGCCCTATACTGTTGGTTTTCCTGGATTGAACACTCTCAATTTGGTTTGACTGCAGTCCATGATTCATTAATGTTTTCTGGCAAACATTTAAAAAGTAGATTTTCTTATTCTTTTGGAAAAGGTAATTTGAATGCTTAATTAAAAATGAAAAAAACAATTTCAAAAAGAACAAACCATTGTACTTTTTGTATACGGCAAAAATAAAAAAATTTTAAAAGCTACAATTGTCATCACTTCCATGATGTATGTCATTCCTGTGACTTTGTAGCTCCTTGTATCAAGAAATAAAGTTTATATTCCCATCTCTTGAATCTGAGCTGGACTTGTGACTTGTCTGGCCAGTAGAATTGGAAGATGTGACAGTGTGCCGGTTTTGAGTATAGGCCTCAACAAACCTTTATGTTCTGGCTAGTTTTGCTGCCTACCTGCCATGGGAACAAACTTGAGCTTGCCTGCTGGAGGATGACATAGTGGTGACTCTCTTGCCCACATTGTATCAGCTGATTGACAGCCAACAAGTGAATCTACCAAGCTGACCAATAGTTGGCTACAAATGTGTGAAACCCCAGCTGAGACAAGAAAAGCCATCCAGTTGAACTCAGATCAAATTGCCACCCCACAGACATGTGAGTAAACATATGATTGTTGTTTCAATCCACTAGTTTTTAGAAATGTTTATTATGTAACAAAACCTAAATGAGGTGTTACACCTCCAGCTAGGATATAGGAAGATGTAAAAGATCCTCACCCCTATCAACACAACCTTAAAATCATTAGGAAAATGACGACAACAAAATCATACTTTTCTTCAAAGCCATTAAAGAGCTGTGGTCACAAAGAAATCTAAAAGGACTTAACTTCAGAGGGAGGAGCTATTTCTAGACACAGTGTTTAACATGTAATAAAAATTTAGGGGAGAACCAAGATGGTGGCACAGGTAAATGCCAGTACTCACTGCCTTCCACAGCCACATCAAAATTACAACTAAACTACAGAACAACCATCATTCAGAACCACCTGAAAACTGGCCGAATGTAAGCCCTACAACTAGAGAAGTAAAGGAGAAAGCACATGGAGACTGGTAGGAGGGGTGGAGGTGCGGAATGGGCTGGTCTGACACCCACGTGTCGCGTTTTTTTAAGTCAGGAAAGATATTGTGGCTTTGGATCCTCCCATGAGGAGCAAGGGGTCCTAGCCCCATACCAGACTTCTTAGCACAGGGTTCCTGTGCTCGGAAGAGAAGTCCCTGTCATTTTTGGCTGTAAAAACAAGTGGGGATTGTGGCTGAGTGACATGTGGCTGCTTCATGGAGGCAATTCCTCTTAAAGGGCCAGTGCATGAACTTACAGGGTCTCACTCCCTCTAGGCTATAACCCTGGGCCAGTGGCTTGAAAGGAACCTAGGACATTTGGGGAGGAACTGGATTGTCTGGCATTGGGGCAGGAACTCAGGAGCGACTTTCTCCCAGATGGTGGTGCTTACAGGGGGTCATATATCTGAGTTTCCATCAGCTTGACTCACACTGTTCACTCCATCCTGATTCCCTGAGAACCTGCTCCATCCAATTTGCAGCCTCACCCAAGCTGTTTGCAGAAGCTTTTCCATATGAATTGCCTGTCCTGGTTCAGTCTTCAGACTTTCCTAAAATATATTAAACAAGCAGAAACTAATATCAGCATAACCCATATCTATCAATAAGAGGCCCATGACCTGGTGCTAGCACCAGCCTGCCTTGCTTCACTTCCATGCCCAATACAAGTAGCAACCATCTGCAGATCTCTCTGTAGCTCCTGCCAGGTGGTCCCAGGCAGTGGCTGACTTTGTAAGCCCTGGGAGGCCCCAGAGCCAGTGCACCCAGTGGACAGCCTCAGACCATATAAGATTACAACTCTACACATCCACTAGTGACACACGCAAGGGGCAGCTTCAGTGAGCACCAAAGTACCACTGTAGCAACTCCTGTGCCATAGGGGTGTCTCCTGCACAGCTGCTATTCCACTGTGGTCACAGCTGGTCCTCACAGCCAATTTGCCTGGAGGTCAATTCCTCCCAGTGAGACCAGCAGCAATCAAGGCTCAACTACAAGACTGTGCACACAGCCCACAAAGGGGTTTACCTAGAGGTCCAAGCTCAGGTGACTGGGGAGGCTGAGCCACTGGGCCCTACAGGACATCTGCTACATGAGGCCACTCTACCAATTCTAGAAGACACAGCAGCTCTACCTAATACATAGAAACAAACACAGGGAAGCAGCCAAAATATGGGGCAAAGAAACATTGCACAATGAATGAAATAGAAGCAAGCAAACTACTGGATACAGAGTTCAAAAAAATGGTTATAAGATTGCTCAAGGATCTTCATGAGAGCTTCAGGGGACTTAGAATTTCAAGGATCTTAGTGAGAATTTCAAAGGTATGAGAAAGGACCAGTCAGAAATTAAGTATACACTAACTGAAATAAAGAATAATTTACAGGGATTCAACAGTAGAGTAGAGGATTCTGAGAATCAAATCAAAGATTTGGAATATGAGGAAGCAAAAAACACCCAATCAGAAGAGCAAAAAGAAAAAAAAATCCAAAATATGAAGATACAGTGTGGCCATGACTTATGAGTGTCCCGACTAACGAGTTTTTTGAGATACCAGCTGTCTCTCGGCCGATTTTTTGCATTGAGTTGATAGAGTAATTTGAGTTAACGAGCTCCTTAACGAGCTCGGTCTCGGAACAAATTAAACTCATAAGTCAAGGCCCCACTGTAATGTAAGGCACCTCTGGAACAACTTCAAGCATACCAACATTCACAATGTGGGGGTGCCAGAAGGAGAAGACAGAGAGTAAGATACTGAAAACCTATTTGAAGAAATAATGACAGAAAAGTTCCCTTACATGGTGACAGAAATATACTTACAAGTTCAAGAAGCACAGGGAGTCCCAAATAAGAGTAACACAAAGAAGCCCACAACAAGACACATCATAATTAAAATGCCAAGGGTTAAATACAAAGATACAATATTAAAAGCAGCAAGGTGATGAATAGCAAGGATCTACAACCAAGATTATTCTACCTAGCAAAGCTATCATTTAGAATTAAAGGTCAGATAAAGAGCTTCACAGACAAGAAATAGCTAAAGGAATTCATCATCACCAAAACATTACTACATGAAATGTTGAAGGGTATTCTTTCAGAAGAGGAAGAAGAGAAAGAAGAGAAGGAAGAAAATTAAAAAAAAGGAGAGTAAGGAGGAGCAGGAAGAGGAGGAAAAGGAGGAGGAGCAGGAGGAGGAAGAGGAGGAGGAGAAGAACAACAACAATAACAACAAAAATATGAACAATTAAAATGGCAATACATGTCTATCAACAATTGAAACTAAAAATAAATGAATAAGAAATTTAATGAACAAAATAAACTGATGAATAAAATAGAATCAGAGGCATGGAAACATAGAACAGACTGATGAATCTCAGAGGGAAGGGGGGAGGGGGGCTGGGAAGAGATTAACCAAAGATCTTATATGTATACTAGTGGCCCGGTGCACGAAATTTGTGCACGGGGGGGGGGGGGGATCCTCAGCCCAGCCTGCACCCTCTATAATCTGGGACCCCTTGGGGGATGTCCAACTGCCAGTTTAGGCCCAATCCCTATGGATGGATCTCACAATCTGAAACTGCTGGCTCCTAACCACTCACCTGCCTGCCTGTCTGATCGCCCCTAACCACTCTGCATGCCAGCCTGCTCTCTCCCAACTGCCCCCTGGCCTTCTTGCCCCCAACTGGCCCCCCTTGCCAGCCTGATTGCCCTCAACTGACCCCCACTGGCCTGCTTGCCCCCAACTGCCCCCCCCACCAGCTTGCTCACCCCCAACTGCCCCCCTGCTGGCCTGATCGCCCCCAACTGGGCCCCCCCCCCCGCCAGCCTGCTCATAACCAACTACCCTCCCCTCCTGGCCTGATTTCCCCTAACTGCCTCTGCCTCGGCCCTGCCACCATGGCTTTGTCTGGAAGGATGTCCAGAAGGTCTCCTGGAAGGTCTCCTGGTCTAATTAGCATATTACCCTTTTATTTGTATGGAAGATATACATTACCTATGTAACATAGACCTGGGTAAAGGCAGGAACTGGGTGGAGGGGAAAAATATGGGGGAAAGCAAGGGACATCTGTAATACTCTTAACAATAAAGATTACCTCCCCCCCCCCCAAATAAAAACTTAGAAGACTTGCAAAAAACAGGAAAATGTGAGTAAATTGCCCAGGGGCAACTCAGATACTAAAATTTTCAGGTAAGAATTTTAAAATAACAATATTGGACAAATGTTTAAAAATCTATAGGGAATTTTAGAATGGATTTTGGGACCTACAAAAAAAGATTCAGATGGAAATTCTAGAATTGAAAAAATGCAATTTGGTAGACTTCATGAGAACTGAGCAATGAAAGAATTGGCAAAAAAAAAAAATTGAAAATTTAACAAGTTTAATTAAGCTGCAGTGACCTGTGAGGCAGTATCAGATGGTGAAATGTACATTTTAAAAAAAGTGTTAGTCAGAAAAGAGATACAGATAAATAAGTGAAAAATATTGGCTAAATTTTTCAAATTTGGATCAAACACAGCAACCCATTGCTACAAGAAAAGCTCAGAGAACCTCATGTAGGATAAAACAAACAAATGAACAACAACAACAAAAACCCTTCTAAGGCATTACAGTAAAACTGACAAAGATGAAATTTAAAATATTAAAATCAGACAAAGGAAACATACATATACATTAGATACAAGGGAAAATATAAGAATTGAAACTGACATCAGAAATAGTGAGGACCAGAAGACAATGGAATGGCATCTTTAAAGGGCTGAAATAAAAACTCTCAAATGGAATTTCATATCCCAAATAAATATACTTAAAAATAAAGGCAAAAGTGATGGAAAGCTGGACAAATTTGTTACCAGTAGGTCTACACTATGGTAAGGAAAGTTATTGAAGCTAAATATATAATGAAGCTTGAATAGACTATTGGCTTTTTAAGGCAAAAATTATAGCCATGTGTTGTGAGGTCTATAATATACTAGTAGTTGAAAGGAAAAGATATGTGAATTTAGCAGAGATGGGAAGGGGTAAATGGAATTGTGTTATTGTAGGAGTACTCCATTGTTGTTGTTTTTTGGCTTAAAACAACATAAATTTATTATCTAACTAGAGGCCAGGTGCGTGAAATTCGTGCACTTGTGTGTGTGTGTGTGTGTGTGTGTGTGTGTGTGTGTGTTGGGGGGGGGGTGTCCCTCAGCCTGGCCTATGTCCTCTCGCAGTCCAGGAGCCCTTGGGGGAAGTCTGATTTTGGGCTTAGGCCCACAGGGAGTGGGCCTAAGCCCATCAGTCGGACATCTTTAATGCTGCTGTGGAGGCAGGACAGGCTCCTGCCACTGTCGCTGCACTCTCCAGCCTTGAGCCTGGCTTCTGGCTGAGCAGTGCTCCCACAGAGCACACTGTGACCATCAGGGGGAAGCTCCTGCACTGAGCATCTTCCCCCTGGTGGTCAGTGCGCATCATAGTGACTGACCGGTCGTTCTGGTCAATTTACATATTAGCCTTTTATTATATAGGATATTTCTGAGGTCAGATGTTCAAAACCAGTCTCAGTGAACAAAAATCAAGGTTTCTGTGGGGCTGCATTGCTTCTGGAGGCTCTAGGGAAGAATCTGTATCCTTGCCTTTACCAGGTTCTGGGGCTGGCAGCATTCCTTGGATCATGACCCCTTCCTTTCCCCCATCTTCAAAGCCAGCAGCGTAAAATCTTCAAATCTGTCTCTGACTCAAACCTCTGCTTCTAGGACTACTTCACTGTTAGTGAAGTACCATAGTATTATTTTAGGCTAGACTATGATAAGTTAAATATACATATTATAAATTCTAGAGCTACTCTTTTCAATATAGTAGCCACTGACCACATGTGGCTGCTAAGCACTTCAAATGTGGCTAGTGAAGCCAAGGAAATGAAATTTTAATTTTAGTAATTGCAATTTAGTACTTGTAATTAAAATTTTAGTAATTATAATTTAGTAATTGTAATTAAAATTTAAATGTAAAATTGCAGTGGTGTACATATTCTTCTATGAAACACCATTTTATTGTTCTTGTAGAACTACCTTGGCTTTAACTGTTGTGACATGGTATACTGTAGGTATAAAATTCACATCAAAGACATTATGAAGTAATTTTAGGATGTAAAATATCTCATTAATGCTTTTTATAATTATTACATGTTGTAGTGATAATATTTTGGGTATGTTGGGGTAAATAAAATATATTAAACTTATTTCACCTGTTTAATTTTGTTAATGTGACAATTAAAAAATTGAGGTATTCTGTAATATAACATTATATTTCTATTTGACAGTGCTAATCTAGAGAAATTATAAAAATATAACAAAAAGTGATATAGCTCAAAAGTCAAAGGAGAGAAATTGCAATAGTAAAAAAATACTCAAATTACCCAAATTAATATAAGGAAGAAGGAACAAAGGAGCAGATGGAATAGATGGAAATAGATAGTGGACTTAAACATAACTTTATCAATAATTACATTAAATACAAATGAACAGAACACTTTATTTATAAGGCAGAGTTGTCAGATTAGAAAAAAATAGTAAGACTTAACTGTGCACCATTCATGAGAGGAGCAGTGTGCAAATATAAAGACACAGATTGAAGACAAAAGGATGGAAGGAGATTTACCAGGTTAACAGGAAGCTTAAGAAAGCAGATGTGGCTATATAAATATTAGACAAAGTAGACGTCAAGACAGAGAAGTATTATCAGAGATACGGATATTTCATATGAATTAAATTGTCAGTTTGTCAGGAAGAGTCAACAGACTCAAACATGTCTGCACCTATTAAAAGAGCTTCCTTATATATGAAGCAAACGATGACATAACTAAAGTGATAAATGAAAAAATCCAGAATCATACTGGGATATTTTATTATACTGTTCTCTCAGTAGTTGATAGAAAAATAGAATAAATGAACTTCCAAAATGTGGTGTAATATGTAAGGAAGAGAGATTTGTAAATTGGGATATTCTCCAAAGTCACCAGCCAAAATCCTTAAAAATTTTCAATGACCTATTTTGTTAATCTGACTTTAACATTTTTTAGTTATTGTGATAGCTATATATTGATTTTAAGATTATATGATCAGCCAATACTTCTCATTTCTTTTCCTATGTGCTCTTTTAAAATCACATTTGCATCAATTATATTGGGGGAAACAGCTTGGAGAGAACCAATCTTGTCATAGCATTTTGGATTATACTTAAATATAACTATCTAGAAATAATTTGTAAGTATAATTCCTCAATATCCTTTATAAATTTTATGAATATATTAGAGGTCTTTTTATGTCTGTATGTAAAGATGTATCTCATTCATTTAAGCTGTTCCATAGTATTTCCTGGTATGGATGTTTTCTAATCTACTTAACAATTCATCTGTTATTATACCTTTAGGTTATTTCTAGATTTTCATGGTAACAGACAATGTTGCAATGAAAATCCATTTCCTACTTCTTTTCACAGGTATGTGAGTTTTTCCCGAGGGTTGATACTCAGCAAGGTGGAAGGATATGCATTTTGAAGTTCTTAGGTACACCCAAATTTTTGCAAACTACTTTAACAATTTGCTCTCCTACAAATAGAACGTAGGAGCAACATATGCATTTTCCTGATGATATAGTGAATTTGTGCATTTGTTCATGTGCTTATAAGTCATTTAAATTCCCTTTTCTGTGAATTACTTTTCATATTTTATGTTCATTTTTCTATTGGGTTGTCTTTTTCTTTTTAATTTGAGAGAAAATTTTAATGCATGTGTTTAAATAATATTCTTTTGTTGTATGTATGGCATATGTTTTCTTCATGCCTGTCTTTTGCCCTTAACTTGTTCATCAGAAATTTCTTGTTAGTGATACTTTATTATCCTAGCTTTCTTTTCTGATGACTGCTCACAGATGTTTCTTGTGCCCACAAGTGGGTTTCTCTGGTCTACCTCTTGCTTTTTTGAACTGTGTGCTAAAGGCAAATGTTGGCGGAGTTGAATCAGTGTTTCTACAGTAATGTATACTAATAAAAGGATAATATGCTAATTAGACCAGATAGACCGGACATCTTCAGGACATCCTTCCGGACAAAGCCGCAGTGGCTGCGAGGGCCGAGGGCAGGCACCCATGGTGGCCAGCAGTGGCAGCAGCAGCGGGGTGATGGGGCCGGTGCCTTCCCTGATTGGCCCGGTAGCCTCCTGCAGAGGGAGCCAGGGAGCGGGCCTAAGCCATCAGTAGGATATCCCCTGGGGGCTCCTGAACTGTGAGAGGGGGCAGGCCAGGCTGAGGGACCCTCCACCTCCCGCCCCCCTCCCCAGTGCACGAATTTTCATGCACTGGGCCTCTAGTATTTTAATAAGAGCAATTGGCCTGACTCCACCTGCTGGCATCTGCTGGCTGCTGGCTTGTTGGTAATATCTACCATTGCCTGTGATGGCTATGGATTTACTTTCCTGCCCTGGCAGGGATGAATGAGCCTGTCATCCTAAGTCCGTGTGGTCTCCTTCAATCCTAGTAGTTGGGCTCCTGGCTTCCTCACTAGGTAGAGATTGGGTTTTATCAGCATGTCCTTTTAGAAGAAAGTGACTGGTAGGACTTGGAATCTTGGTGTATCATTTTTGGCTTTTGGCAGAAGACTTTGAATAATCATGCATTAAGACTAGCCTGGGGCCTACTGGGCACTGCACACCCACATAAAACAACTGTTTGTTCAAATAAAAAGCTGGAAAATGCTACAGAATCTCAAATATGCCACCATTTAATTTCTCAAGTAATTCATGAACACATTCTCATGACAAAAGCACAAACAACACAGGAATGGAGTAGAAATCTCCCTTCATGCTTGCCTTACCAACCCTACTCTTATCTTTACAGGTAACCACAGAGAGAGGTTGGGTTGCATCTTTCAGATACAGGTGCTCTTTAAACAGTGCCCATGTTGTACCTGTAATTCTGTAGCTTCATTCCCCCTCACCGCCCTTACCCCCAACACACTTTTTATTTTACATGGCCTTCCGTAAATGTCATATCTTTCCATGCATTAGATCTGCTCCCTGCCTTCACAGAGATGAGTTTAGTCAGGGAACAGACCAGTGACAGTGCCACATACTGTAGTGTGCTCAATGTGCAGGGAAGAGGGGATAATGAGGGCATATAACTTTGAACTGAGAAGGAAAGTGGAACAGTGAAGGCTTCCTATAGCAACTGACATCCAAGGTGACTCCTAGATGTGAAGAAAATGGTTGTGGTAGGCTAATAATGAGCCCCCAGTAAGATATCCAGTTCCTAATCTCCTGGAACCTGAGGATATTACTTATATGGCAAAGGGAGTTTGCAGATGTGATTAAGCCAGGAATTTGAAAAGGGGAGATGATCCAGGTGGACCCTAAATGCAACCACCAGTGTCCTCATAGAAAGGAGGCACAGGGAGATTTGAGGTAGAAGAAGATTTGCTATGTGAGCAATGAAGCAAAACTGCTATGTTGCTTTGAAGCTGGAAGAAGGGAGCAGGAGCCCAGGAGTGAAAGGAATGTAGCTCTAGAAGCTGGAAAAGGCAAGAAAACGGATTCTCCCTTAGAGCCTCTGGAGCAGTGGTTCTCAACCTTCTGGCCCTTTAAATACAGTTCCTCATGTAAACCAACCATAAAATTATTTTCGTTGCTACTTCATAACTGTAATGTTGCTACTGTTATGAATCGTAATGTAAATATCTGACATGCAGGATGGTCTTAGGCAACCCCTATGAAATGGTCATTCGACCGCCAAAGGGGTCGCGACCAACAGGTTGAGAACCGCTACTCTGGAGGGAGCATGGCCCTATAGACACCTTGGTTTCAGCTCAGTAAAACCAATTTGGGCTTCTGGACTCTAGTTGAATTAGTATAAGAAAATACATTTGTGTTGTCTTAAGCCACCAAGTTTATGGTAATTTTTTAGCGAGGTGAAAGGAAACTAATGTAGTAACCAAGCAGAAAAACACACTAGAAAGAGAAAGCTTGTAAGCTTTCTGGCATGACAGCAAGATCCATACTTTAAAACATGTTGGATACCCTCTAGGTCCACCCATGTTGTCACAAATTGCAAGATTTTATTCTTTTTCATGGCTGAATAATATACAATTGTATGTATGTACCACATTTTCTTTATTCATTTGTCTACCGATGGACACTTAGGTGCTTCCATATCTTGGCTATTGTAAGTATTGTTGCAGTGAACCTAGGGATCACTTCATAAGTTATATAAATGTCTAATCACTATGTTGTACACTTGAAACTAATATGATATGTCAACTATAAATGAAAAATAGAAAATTATTAAAAAAAGAAAAAGATGAGGAAAAAAAGACTTGTTGGAGCAAAGTGAAAGGATAAAGCAGAGAATTGAGACTGGGAATGTAAGTAGAGGCCAGATCATACAGAACCTGGAAGGCACACTCATGAAGGTGAAGACAATAGGAAGCCAGAGAAAGCTTTTGAGCAGAGGACAAGTGGATTTTAGTATTAAGATCATCCCTGTACTCTCTTACTTGCTCTTAATTTTCCTACCTTTTTATTCTCATCACACTAAACATTCTTTCTCTCCTCCAGAAGTCTCTATTTTAAAAAGAATTCTTCTCAGACAAAATTAGACAATCACAAGTTAAAGGCTATAGGTAGGTAATTTCTTCTTAGACTCCTGAGGTGGCTGTTCAAGTTATGCCAGGAGCTTACCTGAGCTATGCCATGGCCAAAGTGGGCTAGAAAGAAGTGGACTTGAAAGCACTTTATTTCATCTAATCCAGACCAATGATATCTTGGGGACAGCTGCTGATGGAGAACAAGGTGCCAGAGAGGCGAGTTTCTGTTCCCAAGGCCTGAGAGTGACAATTCATCATTGATACACAGATTCCTTTTCAGGGCTGAGGTCATTAATAGAAAAAGCACTTCAGGTATCCCTATTCTGTAAGGATTGTAGTTTTCCCTCGGCAAATTTCTAAATGTTTATAATGATTAAAGCAGACAGTCATCAAACTACTCAATAGGGAAGAAAATAAAGATAACCTTCAGATTAGGTAAAGGAACAAAAATACACCTCAGCAGGAGGCCTGCCAATATGATAGGAGATTTTTCTTTTCTCCTTTAACAGTGGCTGTTGACTGGCAGAGATAGGACTACCAGAGGTGGGAGGGTTTCTATTACTGGAGCTGCTTTCTGAGTAAAAATAAGCAAGCAGGGCTGTTAATTAGGATGAAGGAGTCAATGATCTTCCCATGCCTACCAACTACTCCATTCCATTTTGCCTTGGACCACCATGTTCCAGGTAAAAAATAATCAAGACTAGTGCTGAATAAACATCAACCTACTGGGTCCATTCCAAAGAGCAATAGCCCACTAGTTATAATTGCTGTTTATTTGTATTGTAGTGGATATAGAGTGAGTTTGTCCATTCAGGATCATGTTCCCATTTCCTCTGGTAATAGCATGCTGAATTTTACTGGGGAACCACTTCTTCACTCTCAATGCCTGTGGTCTGGGTAGTTAGTCTCACAACTTCTAGATCTCATTGTGGGCTTGACATTGAAGTCAGGCCCACTAAGTATATGTTGTCACTCAGGCTTAGAGATTTGTTCAAAGATTGGCAAGTAACTTGAAGTATCCATCCTAAACTGTTGCTGAAACTATTGGGAAAGACGCTTGGTTCTGCTGCTGCAGTTACTGAAAGAATAGGATGTGAATTTGGAACAGCTGCTGGCCATGTCACCCCAATAAGGAGAAAGCCAGGCAAAGAATCAAACCAAGTTCCAAAAAGAGGAACCAAGGAGATCCAGATTCTAGACGAATTCATCTGAGTATGTGGATCTAGCTGTGCCTAAAGCTTGAGACTCCCAATAATCCCTGTTTTATTTAAGACAGTTTCGCCCGAGTTTCTCTCTCTTGCATTTGAAAGAGTTTGATTTCACATTTATTTTCACACCATTATAATTAATGGCTTTCATTTATTGAGCAGCTACTATGTGCAGCCTGTACTAAGCACTTTTGTTTAAAAAGAACATAAATTAGGGAATGTCATGATTTGGAAGGACCCTAGGATCTTCTAGGACCCAAGGACCACTGGGTAGCTCCTGCACATTTCAGGGACCTTTTTAGACCCTGGTTTTTATGTAAAATCTTGAGCACTGTATTATTTCTTGACAAGAGAGTCTATAACTCTTACCTGATTCTCAAATGGTTTATAGCCCTAGATCTTTTTTATACCACGTAGAATCTTTCTGCCTGTGATAAGAAGATTGTATTCCAGTCCTTACTCCTCCACTGAAGAGCTTGGAGTATTGACTTGCTACTTTTTAAAAATGCAGCACAAGGACATGTGGAACTGAGTGTATGGTTCTCATGAAGATTTTATAAATGTAAATGAAGTTGCTTCAATTTCTCCACTGTAGTGGCTGCTTTGGCTTTGCCCCTGTTACTGGCTCCAATTGAAACTTTTTTGAACCTTAAGTCACTCCCATAAAAAAGAAAGTTTAAAATAGCTTCCTTGTGTGTTTTACAAGTGGTCATGGGTTGAGCTGAGGGCAGGACAGTGAAAATGCTCTTGGGTGTTCAGTGCACTGGTATCCTGGCCATGCTTCCACCTGCGCTCTTTCTTGCAAGGTGTTTGCCACTTCCAGGCTGGTTCATGAATCCGGATGTCTGCTTGCTTTCCATATTCCCAGCAGCATCATTGACATCCTGACTGGCTTATGTACACGAGAGCCTGTTCATTAAGTTGGGGAATGTCATTCTTAACAAATAGATTAAGGGAATGTTCTGAATGTTGCTTGCAGAGCAAACGAACAAACATAGATGGGCCATCTGATACAGAGAGGGATCTCTTAGCTGATGGATTTTATTTCCCCTAACACAAGGATAAGGTCTCCAGAACAAGTTTGTTAATTAATGCATTTACTCACTCACTGAGCTCAACACTGTGCAGAGAGGACAGGTGTGTGAGTGACAAACAGTGCCAGATGACTTTCCCGTGATGGGGCAGAGACACCCAGACAAATAATTGCAATCCAATGATGTAGGTGATAAGACAGGTTTCAGAAAAGCATGGTGGGGAGACAAAAGGGGAGAGCAACTAAGTTCTAGGGTGACATCTGGGAAGGCTTCAGAGAAGGGGGTGACATTTGATCTAGGTTTCAAAGGATGAGGAAGAGTTTTCCAGGCAGGAGAGGCAGTAACATTGGGCCCAGAAAGCAGAGTTTTACAGGTGGTGCTGTGAAGGAAGTGGAACTTGCTGGGCTGGGGGCCTGCAGGGCTGGGCGGTAGAACGGGTACACAAAGTTACAGTTGGGAGATGGCTGGGCACTGGTGGCCAAGGGCGGTAATACGATTGCTCAGGAGTGGTTCCTGAATTCTGCAGGCCCATGTCAGTTCTTTTTTTTCCAAGTGAGCAGTGATATGATTAAATGTTTTAAGCAAAAAGAAGGTAATACTGGATGTAGAAGTAAAAAAGAACGAAGGGAGGAATCCAACATGTCCTAAAGCAGTGAATCTCAACTGGGGCTGCATAAAAGAATCACCAGGGGACCTTTCAAAAGGTCTCATGTCTGACCTGTCTTCATGCCCACTTTCTGGGGTAGGGTCCAGGTATTGTTGTTTTGTTTTTTAGTTTTCTAAGTGATTCTGATGAGCAGCCCAGGGTTAAGAACCAGTGCTTTAGGGCTTCTTGGATGTACCTGAAAGTGTTGAATATGTTTACAGGGTACCATGGTCCAGAGTTTCTGATTGAATAGGACTGCACTTTAAGTTTTTTTTTTAATTTTTAGAACAATTTTAGATTTGAGAAAAAAGGCGAAGATGGTACAGAGAATTCCCATATACCCTGCACCCAGTCTCCCCTATTAATAATATTTTACATTTGTCACAATTAGTAAACCAATATTGATACATTCTTCTTATTACTATTTTTTAACCCTCACCCGAGGATATTTTTTCCATTGATTTCTAGAGAGAGTGGAAGGGAGGAAGGAAGGGAAGAGAGAGAAACATCAACGTGAGAGAGACACATTGATTGGTTGCCTCCTTTATGCACCCTTAATGGGGCTGGGAAACCTGCAACCGAGGTATGCCCTTGACTCAGAATCAAACCCACAACCCTTGGGTCCTAGGGCCTACACTCTAACCCCTGAGCAAAACCAGCCAGGGTGATACATTCTTATTAACGAAAGTCCATACTTAATTCAGATTACCTTGGTTTTTAGCTAATGTTCTTTTTCTGTCCCAGGATCCCACATTACATTTAGTTGTCATGTCTCCTGGGCTACTACAGTAAATCAGAGATAAAGGCTAACCCTGATGTCTGACAAAAGACACAAGAAAATGCTCAAATCCCCCATCCTGTGTTGAATAAGTGATCAGTGGATTTCCTTCCTGTGAAAGGGCTGATATGGTTTTCAGACTATATCTGCTGAAACTCTGGTTTCTACAGAGACACTGGGGTAGTCTGTGGAGATGATGGGGAGAGAAAGTGGAGAGGGTCCTGAGCCCTCTTCTTAGCATCAGCCAGTGCAATATTACACTTACCTCTTTTATGTATTAGGATTCTATGTAGGAGGTGTGTTTTCGTGTGTGTGTGTGTGTGTGTGTGTGTGTGTGTGTGTTTGTTTTTAAGTCTCTGCATTGGAAACTATTCAGTTTAGTGGTTTCTAGAGCCCTTTCTTTGATGTCTGGAGTGGAAATGGTATTGGAAGCCCTGCTGACATAAAGATGGAGTATGTTTCATGGGCTGACCAGAGAGCCCACTTAGGATGAAGCTTTTGCACCTGCTCTTTCCACCCTCACTGCCCTGCCCTGTCCCAAGGTCCTCCTCATCCATCATGCAGATGAGAAATGGCTGTGATGGCTTTGCTGGAGGGAAATCTACACAGTGGCTCAGAAACCCTCTGGTTTGGACCGTGCAGTCTTGTCTCCATCCTGGCCCTGTGCACCACACAGGCGCAGCTCGAGAGCATGCCTGGCTCATTATCTGAAAAGAAATGGCCTGAGTGGCAGCCTGCTGAGACTGAGAGAAAAAAGGAGAAATAGTAATGTTGATTTATTTGGGACAGAAGATCCACAGACTAGGGAAACAGGGAAAGAGCGATCATAAAGCTGGCTTGGTTTCTACGACCTGCTGGGGGCAGAGACCATCACAGTGCATGGCAGAGCAGGCAGATGAGGTGGTGCCTCCCTCCCCATCACAGAACAATAAAGCTGGAAGTCAAGGATGAAATAGGTGGGCTCGGAGCCTCCTAGAGCTTGGCTAATGGCAGGCCTGGTGTCTACTTTCTGAAAGGCTGCTGCCGCCTTTGTATTGATGTGCTTGCCGCAGTGCAGTGCTCTGTAGGAGCTGTTTGATAACAAATACTTGGGTAGCGGATAGGCTTGTCCTTCCACATCAGTCTCAGCATTCAGCTATCAGCTCAGCCACTTCCAAGAGGACCAGCTCTTCCTGCTTCTTCTGTGGGCCGCTGGGGCCTGAAGGGGTGGAACTCACCTGCCAGGTGGCTCCTGGGTGGCATTTGTCTCTGAGATCAGGGTCTTCTTAGGGTAGCTCTGGGACCCTGCAGGCGCAGTCCCATATGAGAGGTCAAATGAAGGAGTCCCCTCATAACCAGGTCTACCTGGGGACTCAGGGACCCCACAGCCCTTTCTATTGCATGCCAATTCTGAAAATCACTGCAAACCAGAGTGAGGAGAGGCACTTTTATTGTTTTTCTTTAGTGGTTGGAGAGGTTTTTACTGTACATATGGAAGCATCTCCCCACCTGGTGCTTTACAAGGCTAAAGGACAAGCAGGAATTACACGAACTTTGCTTCCCTGGTAGTTCAGGGGTGTCGTAGGACTATGAGTGATAGAAAATTAATGCCCACATGAAAGAGTCTAAAATATTTTCCTCTGAAAACCTCTGCTTGGAGATATGTGTTTGAGCCATGTTCAGTGACCTAGCCAAAGAGCTGATACCCATACCTGGGCAGCGTTTTGTTCTGTGGATTGAGGCCCTGGGAACATGATTTAAAAATCTGGGTATGGGTGCATGTGGGGGTACAGGGTCACTTGATCTCATCTTGGTTATGGATTATCATTGTGTGCTAGGGCACAGTTGTTTTCTTTTCCCCAATTCTGGAACCTGGAGAGTCCTGGTCATCCTTCCCAGGTTTTTTATTAAAAAAAAAAATATATATATATATATATGTATATATATATATATATTTCTATTAATGTCAGAGAGGAAGGGGATCGAGAGAGAGAGAGAGAGAGAGAGAGAGAGAGAGAGAGAGAGAGAGAATGATGATGATGATGATAGAGAATCAATGATCAGCTGCCTCCTGCACACCCCCCACTTGGGATCGAGCCTGCAACCCGGGCATGTGCCCTGATCAGGAATTGAACCAGCGACCTCTTGGTTAAAAGGTCAATGCAACCACTGAGAAACACTGGCCAGGCCATCCTTCTCAGGTTTTATTGATCATTTCTAGTGATTGGGGTTGGGAAAACACTTGCAACCTATTGGTGGCGGATAAGGGCCAGCAGAACCTGTATTCCAAGCCCAGCTCTGGCCTTCTAGCTGTACATCCTTGGACATGTTCCTTAACTGTTACACATATCAGTTTCCTTATCTGTCAGGAGCAGATGATAATAGTACTACACTGGATATTTTACAGTTGTCCCTCCAGATTTATTCTCCACTTTCTTAATCTTTCTTTGTGCTCTAGAGGTTGACTTATTTGTGCTGCATCTATGGGCTTCCTTGTCCTGTGGTGTCCACATGGGTTCATCTAATGCAGCGGTTCTCAACTTGTGAGTCGCAACCCCTTTGGGGGTCGAATGACCCTTTCACAGGGGTCGCGTAAGACCATTGGAAAAGACATATATAATTACATATTGTTTTTGTGATTAATCACTATGCTTTAATTATGTTCAATTTGTAACAATGAAAATACATCCTGCATATCAGATGTTTACATTACGATTCATAACAGTAGCAAAATTACAGTTATAAAGTAGCAACAAAAATAATTTTATGGTTGGGGGTCACCACAACATGAACTGTATTAAAGGGTCGTGGCATTAGGAAGGTTGAGAATCACTGATCTAATGGGAGTTGTCAGTAGGAAATTGGAGAAAGGGAAGAGAATGAGGTTGGGGAGTTTATTCCCACAGCTCCTTTCTTTCTGAGTCACTGTGAATTGGTTTTTGTCCCCTTTCCTAGCCACAGTTACTACCTTCAGGTACGGGTACCCATCCCTCCCTTGGCAAGTTTTTTCAGACCCAGGTTTGATTCCCTGCTCTTGCTAGCCTTGTGCTTGCTGGTTCCTGGAACACTGCCTATACCTTTGTAAATGGTCCTTTATTAAGCTCTCCTCAATTGCCTCATTTGAATGTGCTATCTGCATCCTGTCAGGACTTTATAGAAACCTCTTGCAATGATACAATTTCATCAAGTGGTGGTGATAACCAAATGAATTTATGCATATAAAAAGCTTAACATCGTGCTCAGGACATAGGATAGGCTTGTTAAATGTTAGCCACTGTATGACTCTTAATTCTTCTTATATTATTATGCTATCTCCGAGGAACAGAAGCACATTGGATGATTTAGACATTTGATTTCACTGACTGTTCTATCATGTTTCTGACAGTTACATGTTCTTTCCTCTCTGAGATTTAGGTTGATGGGTGGGTGAGCATGTGCCACTTCTGAGACCACAAGTCTCTTTCTCACACCATACTTAACTGTAGGCTCATTACATGGTTCTGTTGAACCCTATGTCAAGGTTTAGTCCATTTCTGAGGCCCAAACACAGAGAGATGGGGAAAAATAACCTGTTTATAGTGGTGTTTGCTCAGTCACCTAAGACTCAAGGGTGTGGTTGTGCAACTATCACCACAACCTAGTTTTAAAACATTTCTATTACCCAAAGAGATCCCTTGTGCCCCTGACACCCACTGATTAATTTTCTATATCAATAGATTTTCCTTTTCTGGACATTTCATATAAATGGAATCATATAATATGTGGCCTTTTGTGATCTCTTCTTTCACTTAGCATAATGTTTTTAAGGTTCATTCATGATGTACCATGTTATCAGTACTTCATTTCTTTTTATTACTGAACTAGAGGCCCGATACACGAAATTCATGCAAGAGTAGGCCTTCACAGCTGTAGCTGCCTCAATCCTCCCTCGCATGTGCGGGTGGCTGCCTGGATCCCGCGGCTGCAGCCCTGGCTTCGACCCAGCTAATTAGCATATTTTGACTGAACTAATTAGCATATTATGCTTTTATTATTATAAATGAGATGAATATTTGGATTATTTTCATTTTTCTTGTTATAATATACTAGAGGCTCAGTGCACAAAAATTTATGCACTCGGGAGGGTCCCTCAGCCCGGCCTGTGCCCTCTCACAGTCTGGGACCCCTCAGGGGATGACCACCTGCTGGCTTAGATCTGCTCCCCAGGGAATTGGGCCTAAGCTGGCAGTCACATCCCTCTGGCAGCCCGGGAGCCCTCGGGGGATGTCCACTTGCCAGCGGGGAGTAGGCCTAGCTGCAGTCGGACATCCTTAGAGCTGCTGAGGAGGTGGGAGAGGCTCCCACCACCACCGCTGTACTGGCAGCCGTAAGCCTGGCTTGTGGCTGAGTGGTGCTCCCCCTGTGGGAGTACACAGACCGCCAGGGGGCAGCTCCTGCATTGAGCGCCTGCCCCCTGGTGGTCAGTGTGTGTCATAGTGACCAGTCATTTCCAGTCGCTCTGCTGTTAGGGTCAATTTGCATATTACCCTTTTATTATATAGGATAGAGGCCTGGTGCATGGGTGGGGGCCTGCTAGTTTTCCCTGAAGGGTGTCCCGGATCAGGGTGGGGGTCCCGCTGGAGTGCCTGGACAGCTTGAGTGAGGGGCTGAGGGCCATTTTCAGGCTGGCCACACCCCCTTCAGGGAGGGGGGTCCTGCTGGGGTGCCTGGACAGCTTGAGTGAGGGGCTGAGGGCCATTTTCAGGCTGGCCACACCCCCTTCAGGGAGGGGGGTCCTGCTGGGGTGCCTGGCCAGCCTGGGTGAGAGGCTGATGGCTTTTTGCAGGCTGGCCAGGCCCCCCAGTGGGGACCCTCACCCCATGAGGTTGTGGCCATCCTGGGTGAGGGGCTGATGGCTGTTTGCAGGCTGGCCACAGCCCCCAGCCACCCAAGCTCCCAGTGGAGGCTGGCTGGAAACAGGTATCTGGGATTTATTTAGCTTCTATAATTGAAACTTTGTTGCCTTTTGCTGAGGCCACAGCGGGCCAGAGCAGGTGGGAAGCTTGGCTTCCTCCATTGCTGGGGCAACCAAGCCTCCTGCTTGCTCCAGCTCCATAGCTGCCAGCTGACATCTTGGTTGGGTTAATTTGTATATAGTCGCTCTGATTGGTGGTGGGCGTGGCTTGGGCATAGCGAAGGTATGGTCAATTAGCATATTTGTCTTTTATTAGTGTAGATAATGCTGCTATGAACATTAGCATATATAACAGTTTATTTATTTGTTGACGAGTTGACTTGTCTTCTTAGAATTTAACCTCCATGAAAGCAAAGTTTGTTATAGATCATATATGTAATACAAGTACATATATAATTAGCATACAAATATAATGTTTATGTATATATGACTAATTGTGTTAGGCATTTGGAGGTACTTGAATGTTTTTTAAATGAAAGAATAAATAAATAGTGAAAATACAGGCAGTCCATGGGTTATGTCAGACTCGACATATGTTGTTTCGTGGTTATGTCGCCATCTCCCATTTACGGTATTTATAAAAAAAAAAAAGTTCCGTCATTTCAACATATGTACATATGTGCTTTAAGTTTTTTATTATTTATTTACCACAAGTAAAGGTCAGGAATTGTTATCTTTCTTTTAAAATTTTTTTACTGTTTCACTTCATTACTGCTGTGTATGTACTCCATGTGAGTGCTTATGTAAGTGGGTTCTGACTTACGGCGAAAATTGCATTATGCCATAGGAACAGATCTCCAATGTAACCCAAGGACCTACTGTATAATGAAATCAGGGTGGCTATAAATCCTCCAGCTGTCTAGCTTGGAAATCCAGATTGGTACAGAATACGTCTCAAGGGCATCCTGGAAGCTCTCCCTGAGCATCACTCGAGGGGCGGAGCCAGACTATCTGCATTTTAGCATGCTTTCCAGGGGATTCTGAGCACTCTGATGTTAGAGAAACCACGAGCCATGTGCTTCCTGAAAAAGGCTGCCTGTGGGTGGTGAAACAAGGTAAAGTTACTCATTTATCCCTGCTCAAACATTTCACTTTTACAACTTTGTTTATGAGAGCAGTGGAGTTGCATTCCTTCCCCAGTGATGGTCCCATGTGAGGCATCTCCAGCTAGGTCAGGTTGAGGCTGAAGCATTTTCCAAAAGTAATTTCAGTTTTCTTCTTTTGCCCTGTGTGCTGACTTTCTCACAACTCATCTGTGAGGTACAGGTTTTCCTTTGTTATGAGGATGTTGGACAATTGAAGAGGCAAATAAGGGAGCTTGCAGTTGACTTAGCAAAAGGGAAGCCTAGAGCCATAGATGTGACCTTAGGGAGCCATAGAGGCTCGGGAAGGTAAGCAGCAGGTTGGGTGTGGGAGGACCAGCAGTGTGGATTAGCAGGTACCCCAATAGAGGCTTTGAAAAGCAGCATTCTTATATTTCAACATCCAGGCAGGTTCATAGCTTTCTTGTCTTGTATTGAACCAGACATACTGTTAGCTTGTTTTTTTAGTTTTGCAGATGTATATAGGACTCTCTTTTCTGGAAAAAGTTTCTGCTGATTTTTAGAGGAAAGATTTGCTCTTTACTTTGATCTGACTTCTGAAATAATAGGCATATTATTTTTTTATAGCAAAGAAGACTTCTAAGAAGTTTGAGTATTTAGATTTGAAGTCTCCCCTCTGTGTGTGAAAGCAATATTAGTGTCAGTTAGGTGTAATAGATGAATAGTTAATGTAACAAGAGATGGAAAACCTGAAAAAGGTCCACCAAGTGAAAATGCATGTTTGAGCTAAACTACTGCATTTTTGCTACCTTTTATTTGATAACTAGCATTAACTACATATGGGCACTGAGAGACTCTGTGGGATAAATAAGGTATAAGTCTACCTGAAAATGCATGTACATTCAGCATAGTGCTTAGCCCTTTTCTCTCCTTTAGGATCCTGAAATAGAATGAGCAAGACTGGTATATACCCAAATGTGTATTATACAAAACAGAATAAGATGATTTTCCCCCCTTTATGTTCCAATTTGTGTACCCTCCTCTATTAGCACTTATATCACATTGTAATGTTTTACCCACTTAATATTTATATACTACTTACTAGAGGCCTGGTGCATGAAATTCGTGCACTGGGAAGTGGGGGTTGAAATCCCTCAATCTGGCCTGCGCTCTCTTGCAGTCTGGGACCGCTCAGGGGATTTCCCTACCACTGCGCTCTCCAGCTGTGAGCCCGACTTCTGGCTGAGCGGTGCTCCCATAGGTGAGCACACTGACCACCAGGGGGCAGCTCCTGCATTGAATGTCTTCCCCCTGGTGGTCAGTACATGTAATAGCGACTGGTCATTCTGCCGTTTGGTCAATTTGCATAGTAGGGTTTTATTGTATAGGATTGGATACTTTACTCTGTAGCAGGCACTATGTTGAATCTTTTATATAAAACTAGAGGCCTGATGCATGAAATTCATACAAGAGTAGGCCTTCCTTCTTCCAGCTGCTGGCACTGGCTTCCCTCCAGCACCTGAGACCTGGGCTTCCCTCCTCCGGCCTCTGGCAGGCACCTGGGACCTGGGCTGGCTTCCCTTGGGCCTGGCTTCATCAGGAAGGATATCCGGTCTAATTAGCATATTACCCTTTTATTATTATAGATATTTCATGTGACCCTCACTACAGTCCTACGAGGTAGGACTATCATTAGTCTTATTTTACAGATAAGGCAACTGAGGCTTAGAGAGAGTATGTCACTTGTCCAAGGTCATGCACTTAGCATGTGGAAGACTTTCACTTGGGCCACTTGGACCTTACTTCAAAGCCAACTTAATATCTTAACTACTCACTTGATTCTAGCAGTTCTCAGACTGTGGTCCACGGAATCCTGGGAAGTTCCCTTTTGGAGTGGGGTCCTTGAAGTTAAAACATTTTTCATAATAATATCAATTCATTGTTTGTCTTTTTTTGACATTTGTACTGGTGGAGTAAAAGCAGTGGTGACTAAAATTGTAGGTACCTCAGCATAAATCAAACCAATGTTACCAAACTGCACTGCAAATTATTGAATTCTTCCCTGGTACGTACAATAAACATTTTATTTTTTTATATTTGATATTATATCTAGGAAGAGCTGCATAAACTCATTGATCCAATATATTCCAAATGACAAAAGCATGATATAACAAAATAATGCATGGGTAAAGATCCACTCAAAGTATATTGTGCTTTTTAAAGGAATTAATAAATGTGTTTTTAAATTTCTCAATTTTAATTTATAAACTGTCAAATATTGATAGATATAACCCAACCCTTATATGAAAAAGCTCTTTGGGGTCCTCAATAATTTTTTAAGATTGCAAAGGAGTCCAGAGATCAAAATGGTTGAGAAGCATTGCCATAGGCAGCTGGGAGCCATAGGAGATTCTTGAGCAGAAGAGTTATATTGTCCATATCTGTTAGAGTAACTCAATTCTGTGCCCTTTTCACCATAGAAAATGTCTCTGAAAATATTCACCATTGCCCAAGCCATTATGGCTCAGTGGTTGAGTGTCAACCCATGAACCAGGAGGTCATGGTTTGATTCCCGGTCAGGGTTGCGGGCTCAATCCCCAGTGTGGGTTGTACAGGAAGCACCCTATCAGTGATTCTCTCTCATCATTGATGTTTCTATCTCTCTTTCCCTCTTCCTTTTTCTCTGAAATCAATTAAAATATATTTTTTAAAAATCCACCATTGCCATAGTCATTAGCATTTGTTAAGGCAATGAACCAGGTCAGATGAATCCAGTTGGGTGGACCCAGACTGAAGTATGCGTTTTTGAGAACTGCTATATGTCCAGCAGCATTTAGAAACTAATAGTCCGTGCTGTACACAGCATTACTTGTTTGCTCAAGAGCTGCAGGATCTGAATATCTGGTTCTCAAGAAGTTTGGCTCCAATCAAACAAAGCTATCACCTTCATAGGGGCTTCATTCCCCAGGGATGTGCAGTCCATGTATAACCAGCAAATGAAGGATTATAGTCAGATGTGTGGGCTTGGGCTGGAGAGGTTAATTATAGACAGGTTAACCTCATGGAAGGGAGAGGGCCATGTAAGTTAGATGCTCTGGTGAGACAGGAAAAGAAAATTTCCCTGCTAAACTCCCAGATAATATAAGAAAAAATTGCCAAGAGTGTCATATATCTAAGGCTAGCTTTTGTTATTGAGGTCTCATTCTCTGCCAGATATTGTGTTAAGCTATTTTCATGTATTATCTCATTTAGCCTCCTCAGTAATTCTGTCAAGTAAGTAGTATTACTATTTACTTTTATAGATAAAGAAACTAACACCCAGACAGGTAAGTGGTTGAAATAGGCTTTGACTTTAGTGTTGGTTGTCTCCAGAGCCTCTGTTCTTAACTTATTTGTTGTACTTCTCTCTTAAAGTGAAATGAGAAAGTCAATTGGTTGGATGGCAGCCAGAAAACATTTGAGATATAAAAGAGAATAGGCAAAAGGCATAGAGGCAGCAATGAAGACACTGTAGAAGGGACTGGATACGGAATGGGAGGGGAAGAGAGAAGCTGAGTTTATTGTCGCTGGTGGTGTATATGTGTGCTGAGTGCCTTACTCTATACAGGGAGATACTAACCTGACGCCAGTCCAGCTACTTGGCTGCTCTTCAAGGTGGATGATTGCTCTATGAAAACCTGATGAAATCAACACTCTAGTTTCATGTAGCCAGAAGTTTGGAGGCTGGGTAATGGGCTGGAAGACTCCAGGCATCGTGCTGAAAAGAAGGGTGGGTAGCACAGTACTGTCTGGGAAATATTAGCAGAAGATCATGGCAGAAGCAGAAGGGGACTTGAGTCCTAGCTCTGCCCCATTGGGGAGCATTACTTTCTGCCCAGAGTTCTCATGTCTAAAATGATGGGAATACCACCTTGAAGGACTGTCCTGAGTGTTAAAGGAGGTAGTGGGTGGGAAGTCACAATACATAGTGACCAAATCACACTATGTATTCAAATTCTCCTCCTTCTCTCCCTTCCCAACATGTTGCCAAATGAGCTAATTCTGTCTAAGACCTTGTCTCTACCATCCTTGCTTTCTCCAGATAATAGATTTTTTTTCTGCTAGTCTTTTAAGGACACCATTTATAGAGTGTTTAGGATATCGTTTGGGAACTAGATTACCTGGACTCACCCAATGCTCACTAGCTACATGGTTTAGGCATGACAGCTGACTGTCCTTATCTAATTTACCTTCATTGTAAAGCGGGAGAAGAAGAGCATCTACCTGTAGGATTGCCGCGAGGATTAAATGGCATGAACCATGGGTGGTAGAGCACAAGATTGACCCATTGTATGAGCTCAATAATGATTCTTATCATTGTGACTATTATTTGGTGAGCATTTTTCTAGGTACTTTCTAAGTGCCATGTTGTTGAGTCTTTAAACAGTTTGGTAGGATAGGCTCCAAAATGCTCACTTTACAGATGAGAAAACTCAGCTTAGGAAATAGGGAAGCATGATGCAGATGGAGACCTTTCATCTTTTCTCTGCCCACCACAGTAGACTGTGGGACCCCTCTTTTAACCACTGCTGTTTGTGATTTAGTAATTGGCTGTGGCCTAAGTGACTTGAAAGCCAGCGTACGACTGCTTTTTATTTTCCCATTAATAACCCACCTCAACAGCATTGAAGAGAAGACCCAGCAAGATTATGTATGTAAAAGGACCCTGCAAAACTTGGATGTATTCCACAAAATATTTGTTTTTTATTTCTGTAGGCCCCCATTCTGTTCCAGAAAGGGATTTGAAGTAGCCTATTAGTTGTCATTAGAGTGATGATGATTAATGATTATAATAACAAGACAGGCATAATTGGTTCAAATTGTGCCTTTTGAAATGGCCTCCACAGAGGCCAAGTGGTGGGGAGGGAGACAGCAGCCTCTGCCTGAGGGAGCTGAAAACATGAGCGTAATTGGTTAAAAGCAGCTTTACTAATTGCTTTGGCAAGGGCCTGAGAGAAAGCTTTGGTATGATTATACGGAATGGGGTCCCTTGAAGCCCTGTGATTCTGGGTTAGGTCTGTTCCTCAAAACACAAGCAGAAAAGAGAACAGATGTTCAGCCACTTGACAGAGATTTAATAAGACACTTTGAAAAATCACCATGCTCACTTTGCCCTTCCTGACCTCTGGGTTAGAAGCTGAAGGAAGGCTTTTTCAGGCGGTTCGTGTTTTGAGCTGGAACAGAAAGGGGACCTTGCTAGAGTTTTCCATTTATCTGCGATTCTGCTGTTCTCCCTCTGCCTCTCTCCAAAGGGTTTTTAGTGATGGGAGAAGGAAAGGTAACAACAGAAGGAAGAGGCTTGATTATTAGCAACACAGAGGTTTTGAATTCTGGTTGAGGATTGCATTACTGAAATATTCTATTTGGAGAATGAAGGACTAACATTCAGTTAGTTCAACAGCTGAATGTGGTAAATTGCTGGCTTGAGCTGGAGCACTCAGGAGGGAGGGAAACCCAAAGATAAGATTTTTTCTGAAAAGGAATCCCCCCTTGTAAACAGTGTTAATCACACACAGCACAGAGACTGCTGTCTAGAGTGCATAAGGGGACTCTGCTCTAGTCAGGGGTGACCCAGGAGACTTGTCAGTGGCTACCAGTAGCTATAGGGGGTCAGAGAGTGACTCAATAATTAACTGGTTATGTACTTACTCAAGTCAGGTAACCACCCTAAGCCGCAGTTACCTTACTTGTAAAATCATACCTCATAGGGTTACTGTGATAATTAAATGGTACAAAGCAAAAAAAAAATTTTTTTTTAAATGGCGCAAAGCACCTGTATTCATTTCCTGTAGCCATTGTAACAAATCAACACAAATTTGCAGAAATTTGTTCACTTGCATTTCTAGGGGCCAGAAATCTGAAGTCAAGATTTCAGTAGGTTTGAGCCTAGGGGGAGGGAATCCTTACTTGCTTATTCTTGTGACTCTTAGCAAACTCCAATCTCTGTCTCCATCTTCACAGGTCTTCCTTTTGTGGCTCTGTATCGCCCCCTTCTCTTATATGATGGTTTTATCACAAGGTTGTTAATTACATCTGCAAAGACCCTATTTCCAAATAGGGTCACATTTTAAGGTTCTGAGTGAACATGAATATTTAGGGGATGCTATTCAACCCACTGTTGCAAGTAAGATTAGAATGATGCTGATGACATTAAGTGAGGACTTACTGTACTAGGTCCTAGTTGCTCAGACCCACTTAAAACACAATTATTTTTTAACTGTATGCATCTGCATAAGTATGCTTAAGGGTTAATAAGGATGGGCTAGGATGTGGGGCTATTGATATTAAGTATATCAATATTGATATTAAGTATATCAATAGCATATTAAGTATATCAATATTGATATTAAGTATATCAATAGCATATCACAACTATAAAACTTATAGATTACTGATATTGGGTGTTTGAGCTACTTTGATATCAAGGTTTGTTTCTTACTCATCTTCCCCAGCATTGAGCCCATACAAAAGGGAAGTGGCATTGGATTCAGAGAGCTCCAAAGATTGAATCTGCCAAATTTCTAGGCACTCCGGTTTCTTTTACATTCGTGTAAATTGGAGCTAACAAATTCTTTCTTCCTCACGGGGTTCCTGTGAATGAGGAGAAGACAAGGGGAGTGACTGCAGAGCTGAAGGCTTAGGATAAAAGTTGGAGAGGTACTAAACCAACTAATGAGTGACAACAAATTTAACCATGCAAAGACATGAGCAGAGTCCACACAAAAAAATCCAAGGTGAAGGTGGGCAGGGGAACTTGTGTGTTTCTGACAAATGCTTGGGATGGTGTTCTGGGTTATTCATGTAAGTCCATGCAGATCTGTGTGTCTCCTGTGGTCTAGGTACTGTGCTAACTGTAGGGAATTCACAGCGGGGAGTCAAGAGTACAGCCTTTACTCTCCTGGAGCTCACAGTTTAGAGGGGAGACAGATGTTCTTCAGAAAATCAACCAGAGATATAAAAAACAATTGTGTTCATTGCTGGGAAAAACAGCACAGGGAGTAGCTATGAGAAACCATCTATAAGGCGCATTCTGAGCTAGTCTGGAGGAAGGGGAGGCCAAGGAAGGTTCCCTGAAGAAGAAGGGCTCAAAGAGATGTGGGATGGGGTGGAGTGGAGGGAGACGGGCAGGAGCAAGTTGACTGAGAGTGAAACGTTGCCAACATCTTTGATTACAGCCCTGCTAGGCCTATATGTCCCTGGCAGAAGGAGTTGCCTTCTCTCCAGCCCCAATAAAGATAGTCAATCTGTCTGCTCCAGTTCATCATTTTGGCAGCACAGGGCTACAGATATGTGTAGCTCACAGAGAGTTTTAATTTTGTGGGAAAGAGTTGCTACCATTTAATCCTTGGAAAAGTCAGATACAGTTTTGGAGTTTCAACTTCACTTGCAGAATCTGAAGCTCTGGCAACACTGGCCTTTATGTCCTCAAGGCAACCCCCACAGGGAGCTGTGTAACAGCTTTATACAGAGGCCCCATTGGCCCCTTTTCTCTGTAAACTTTCTGTCTATTCCCTGTAGACACTTGAGTTTGAGACCCCTGATCTCTGCCCTACTGAGGATGGTCAAATGGGAGAGAAAAAAACCCTCCTTTGTTCTTTGGAAGAGAGAGATTCAAATTTAAGTCCTGACACCCAATTAGGAAAACTTTTTATATCTGTCCCCCAGGAAAGACATGTCCATCTCTCCATGGAAGGATTCTCTTCAAATGGGGCAGATCTAAATGGCTTTAAGTGGGTTTCCTTTATTCTTTCTTTTACTCCTTTTCATATTTTTAAAAATAGCAATGTAATAACCCTTTTGGAAAAGAATATCTTATGCAAAAACCCAGTGTAAGGTACACATTAAAGTGAGTTTGCCCAGATTGAATCTGGAATACACACCCTGGGACACTGGCTGCTCCTCTACCTCTTGTTCTCCCTGAGGTAGCCTGGGGCATCTCTAGAGAAACCCAGGTCTCTCCAGAATACAGTTGAGAGCCCTTGCCTAGTTGAGGGAGAGGTTGCTGCCAGTTGGAGAAACAGGGTGTGAGGCTGAAAAAAACCTCAAACTTAAAGCAACAACAACAAAAAACAAAGGTACTGCTGAGTTCCTCAGTCTGTAACATGGGGCCATCCTGAAACTGGATATCACGGGTCCAATCCTCGGACCCGTGATGTAGACAGTGCCAGACAGTTCATGTACAGCTGGTGAGCATTGGAGTCTGCAAGCGTGCAAGGTCTGCCTCGTCATTGTGGCATGGAGGAGATGTGTAGTTGTACCCTTCTTAGAAATGTGTGACTTCCTGTGGCATGCAGCATGGAAAACCGGGCACTGTCCTACTGTAGCTTTGAAGTACGCCCAGTTCTCCTAAGCCTGGTAAGGTGCTGGTCCATAGAACTCTGGAGCTGGGGCCTTGACTATGCTCTGCAGGAAATGCCTTGAGAGTATTCCCAGCAATGAGAGGGAGGTTTCTGAGCTTCCTGGGCTTAGCCTAGCAGCTGTACTGTTATGTTATTAAGGATGCTTGTCACTGAAGCATCACTGTCTGCAACCTTGACATGCATCGTTTCAGATTCATTTTTCAAATTTGCTTTGAAAGCCCAGGGCCCATCCCATCCATTAGTGGAACACCTCTGTGACAGGTGCCGGGAGTGATGGAGGTGGCAGAGAGCTCCCTGTATGTATACTGCTGATTCACGGGCCAAGCCTCCTTGGAAGTTTGCAGGAGGCTTCCTCCTTCTCAGTAAAGAGCATTCTGCTTCTAGGGCCATGTGACCTCTACCTGCAGAAGCATCTTTCTGTATAAGCCCATAAGGACCAGCCTCTTTATTTTTATGAGAAGGGGAGGGGGGAGAGATAGAAACATCAGTGATAAGAGAGAATCATTGATTGGCTGCCTCCTGCACACCTCTCCCCACCATGGGGGAGCAAGCCCTCAACTAGGGCATGTGCCCTGACTGGGAATCAAACTGTGACCTCCTGGTTCATAGGTCAACGCTCAACCACTGAGCCACGCTGGCTGGGCAGGGCCAACCTCTTTAGAGCCGATAGCTTCACCTATCAAAGCTACTGGTATATGCTCTTAGGCAAACATCTAAGACTCTAGGTTTTTGTTTCCTCCTCTTCATAAAGAGATAATAATACCCACCTCTCAACCTCACCTGTGTAATAGAAACCATAATACCCACCTCTCAATATCGGCTGCATAATAAAAATAGTAATACCCTCCTTCCCATTCTGTTGTGAGAATTAGAAATAATACACCTAAAACGCCAAGCAGTGAAATTAATACATAATAGGCACAGGAACTCTTTTTAGCTTTCTAGAGGCCCCAGCTAATTCACATTGTTGAGCCTCCCAGAATGTTTAAAAAATAAAGAAATCCCAAAATTACTGCAAATTGCTACATTTTAAATGTTTACTTTGGACAGATGCATAATTTTAATAAACATACAAGAATTGAAGGACTGTGTAAATAGCCTTATTCGGGTGTGACCTCAAAAGTCTAAATCTATAGCTCTTGAAGAGATGGTCTGGGCCACATGTGCACTGCCCCATGCCCATTACAGGCCCTACATAGCCCTTAATAAATGATAGTCATTATAGCATGATATAGTAGCATTATCTCTATCTTTTGATATTATAACAATGTTTCCTCTCCCTTTTCAACATGAAAACACTTTGTGAGGGGGCCAGGGAGCTATGGTGGGGGAAGCTGGCATGGCTGACTCCAGCTGTTGGCAGCTGCTGAGAGTTGCTGTTGCTCGAGAGGGATCCTATCTGTGGCTTTGGATTTTTTTGTACTGAATGATACAGGTTGACTCACAGACCAGATTCAGTTTGTACTCTGGAGAGTGGGGTGATTTCCGGTAAGGCAATCTCTGCTGGCTGTAAAATGCCCAGGCTGGATGGGGTCAGACTGAAATTCTTTCAGCTTTTTCCTCAGCAAGAGGGCGACTTCCTCGGGAACATCTGTAGGGACTCCAGGTGATGGTCCTATCAAAACAGCCTTTTCCTTATTGGGACCATTAATCCCATACTTTGGCCACTGGTGAAGGGACTCATGCCTTACTGGGGTGGGGATAAGAGAGTTACCCTTCTTGGACTTTGTGGAGATGGAACATCCAGGTCTCCAAATGCTAACCCGAGGGAGGATTACCAACCAAGGAGAGCATCAAAGTATCTACTTCTTATGACAGGAACCTGTCCTGGTCTGGCTGGGGAAGAGAAGGTTTCTAAGACAACTGGACCGCTGTGACTTGTAAGCTCTCAAGCCTCCTAAAGTCTGAATATCAACCCACATTAATTGAGTGTGGTGATCATACTCCTGAACTGAAAAGTGGGAATCATGGTTTGGCCAGTATTTGAATGGCAGCAGCAAGGATGAGGTATTTTAAACTGGGGATCCTCTGAGAAAATCCAGGAAACATGACCACAACATGTATAAGCGAATGCTCAGAGCCTGTCTATCTGAGGCGTGGGGCCACCATGAAAGAGCATGCTTGTTATAAATTAATTTTGAAACCACTCAGTACTTTGTAATCACTCCTTGGACACGTCTGGAATTTACTGTTATAATCAAATGGAGCTTACTTCAAAGATAATTTGAGATTATATTTAGTGATATGCTTTATCATTGTTGTAGCAAATGGTAATTAGGAATAAAATGGGAAACAATTCCCATGAAATATTGTGATTAGCACTGATTATGCAGACAACCCAAGTTTTCCTACTTACACCTTGTTGCTTCTGCCTTCTCAATAATTAGCATTAATTTTGCCTCCTGCCTTGCTATGAAACACAGATCTTGGTTCTAATTCCACAGCTAGGCTTCCTTGGCCTCTCTTTCCCTGTTGGTGGCTCTGGGATGATGACCAGAACACTTTTTGGTGCCCTTGAATATCTCCTATCTGCCCCTCCCCTGTCCTTCGCCGGATGGTGCAGGGGAGGCTGCTTAGCGGAGGTAGCTAGTGATCCTGATGTTGGTTAGGAGTGAGAGGTGTCTTGGGAACAATGCTGGGGAGGGGAGGTTAGTTTAGGGGAGGAAGAGCAGTAGCCATCAGCTGCGGGGGCGGGGGGGGGTCTCTCTGACAAGAACATTGAGAACATTGGTAGTGTTGTCTCTTAACAGGTCATCTAAGAGGCAAAAGGGACAGCCCTTCCTCCCTCTGTCTGCAAACCTCTCCACTTCAGATTTCCGATGGCCTGGAATTCCTACTGGAGACAGACATTTCATTGCACACTAAGGGAGCAAGTTGAAGCTTAAACTGTAAAAACAGATTGTTCATACACTGATGAGAAGAGTTTCAGGCTCCAGGGTACTTGCCACTATCCTTATACTTTTGAGTCAAGGTGGGGGCTAAAGAACAGAGGAACACTGAATATTGGCGGGCTGGGTCAAAGTGCTGAGTGGAGAAGTGACCCAGCATAGAGATGCCTGGAGCTAATGAGAACAGAACTCTGAAGTCTAGAATTTATCCTGAGAAAATGCCAGTGTGCTGTAGTTTGCCTTGTCCAGCTTGACCACTGGGAACTATACCTGAAACCAGGGCCCTGGGCTGCCTTCAAGGCTCTCCAAGGGTACAGTGTCTTTCTGGGAAGATTCAAGTTAGAGCAGTGCTGGTCCCTTCCATCTGACACACATAGTGGAAAGGTTGGGGGTGGGGTGAGGAGGGAGCTGGTATGATTCCTCTGCCCCAAGGAAAAAACCACCCTCACTGGAACACTGCTCAACTCTGCCCTTTAAGTCAGTCTTCCACTTGAGCTCTGAAAATGCAAATGAAATCACACCTTGCTCAGCTAAGAACCATCCAGCGTTTCCTAATCCTATTTGAATCAAATCCTATCTCCTTATTTCAAAGCCCAATCTTGTTTGGTTCTTGCCTCTCTTTTGATATCATCTCCTACCCCTCACTTAATTCATCTGTCCTTCCTTCCTTTTTTCCTCCCTTCCATGCAGCCTCCCTCCCTCCCTCCCTCCCTCCCTCCCTCCCTCCCTCCCTCCCTCCCTCCCTCCCTCCTTTCCCTCCTTTTCCTATTTGTCCATCCATTTACCTATCCACCTATTTATGCATCTATCTGCTCTGGCTTAGACACAGTTGCTTTCTTGCTATTCCTTAAATGCCTTTAGTTTATTCATTCTCTGCACTTATTTTTCCTTCTGTCCAGAATACTTTTTTTCTCAATACTCACATGGCTCACTTCTTCCCTTCCTTTATTTGGGTCTCTGTTCTGATGTCAATTTATCTATGAGAACTTTTCATCACCACCCAGGGTTGTATTCTGGAGGGGGTCTGCAGGAGCTTCTGAAGTATGGTCTCTGTTTCTTGATCTGGCTGCTTATAACATTTTTGTTTTTAGAGTGTTATCATTCAGTCAGCCATAATATTTGACTTGTGCACTTCTCTATGAGCATGTTATATTTCAACAGAAACTTGAAAATAAATACCCTCATTCCTCTCTTACTCTGCTTCTTAATTTGGTTCATATTTCTTCATGGCCCTTATCAGTACCTGACATTGTCTTATATCCTTATTTGCATTGTCTGTCATCCCCACACCACATGTAAGTTTCATGAGACCAGGGACTCCATCTAGTTTCCTGCTCTCTACCCAGTGCTTAACACAGTGTCTGGTGTGTGGGAGGAAACAAATCATTGTTGAATGAATAACTGGTTGGGCACCGTAAGCAACTAGAATGTTTAACAGAAACTAGGGAGTTTCTGGCAATCTAATTCATCCTGTGCTTTTAAGTTGTAAGGGTCTCAGGCCCTCGCTTCCACAAGATCTCCTTTCTTTCAAGACATTTGTTTTCATCTGTCCTTCCCTCTTGACTGTCTGTGGCTCAGAGCTTAGTTATTTTCCTCTGGTTATCTCTCAACACATTGGTCTCATACATGAACCTCATCACCAAAGACCCAGCTTAGAGCACCCATGGGGAGCTGAGTCAGTTACCAAATAATAAGATGTCTTAGAAAGGAGTTGGGCCAATGAGTCATTTCCCCCAAATTCTCTTTCATCCACAGTGAGTAAAGTGGGTAAGAGCACACCAGCTTTGAGTCCACAGACCTGGGTTTGAATCTTGTTTCTACCTTGTTCTGATTATATGATATTTGACAATTTACTTAGCTAGCTGAGCCTCAGTTCTTCATCCAGATAATTGTTATAACACCCACCCACCCACCCACCTACGGTTGTTCTGAGAATTAAGTGATGTGTTGTTATATGTCAAGCTGTTGGCACAATTCTTGACATTCCACTAATTGTTAAAAATGCTTGACATTTTTAAGCATCTACTGACTATCCATTCCCACAATGTTAATACTAATTGCATTGATATCCATGGCCTTCCTATAATGTTATGACACTACATCTCTTTCTACCTTGTACCTTTAGATATCACCACTGAATCCCTCACCATGCATCTATCTTCACATGAAATATGATATTTCGAGAAATGAACTTCTGTTTTATTTTCCCATATCTTAAATAAGACAGTGTGCATGAAAGTACTTGGAAAACCATATAATGCTTTAAAGATGTACTTGTGCACTCAATGGCTTGTGTTTGTGAGTTAGCTTCTTTTGGAGATGGCGTGATAGAATAGGTCTCCTGTGGAAGTTGGTTGGAATGACAACAAACATTTAACTTCCTGAAGGCTCAGTTTCCTCATTTGAGCAATGGGGGTAATAACAGGTCCCACCTACAGAGTGATTTCCTATCTACCACTGTCAGTTTGAAGGTGGTAGATAGGAAATCACTTGCAAGAAATATGGTCATGCATCACTTAATGAAAGGGATATCATCGGGAAATGAGTCATTAGGTGATTTTGTTGTGTGAACTTCAGAGAGTGCACTTAACACAAACCTTGATGGTATAGCTTTCAGTCTGTATGATATAGCCGGTTGTTCTTAGGCTACAAATCTGTACAGCATGTTATTGTATTGAATACTATAGACAGTTGTAACATGATGGCAAGTATATATGTGTCTATATATACCATACATAGAAAAGGTATAGTAAAATACAGTATAAAAGATAAAAATAGTACACTTGTATAGGGCACTTACCATGAATGAAGCTTACAGTCCTGAAGTTGCTTTGGAAGTCAATAAGTGAGTGGTGAATGAATGTGAAGGCCTAGGTCATTACTGTATACTACTGTAGATTTTATAAACACTGACCCATAAGCCCTCCCCCTGATTCCTTCTAGTAAGGTCAGAAATAAAACATTAAAGCTGTCAATACTGCTCCATGGCTAGATTGATTGGAAATATCCAGGAGAAACTGGCTGGTAAGGTGTAAATCACCATAATAGTGACTGTCAGGAGGGAGTGAAAGGTGGCCTGAGGATTAGTAGGAATAAGAAATCAAGATGGAGAGAAATAGGAGCAGAGAAGATTGTCATGGCAATGTGGTTTTGGCTGTTGCATAGTGGAACAGTGGTCAGATTAAGGAACTTTGTGGTTTTCTTAAAAAAAGGTTGTGGAACTTAGGACTCAATATTTTGATTTTGGAATTTTTTTTTCATTTCATTGACCCTATCTGGCACCAAAAAGCTCTCTTTGGCATTGAACTGAAAAAGCTTTTACTAACGTGGCAGTGGCACTTTGTACCTATTAAGGTAAGTTCCTATGAACCTGCATTCTTGTGCAGGAGTTTAGATCCTCAACAAAGAATTTACAGCCATGCACTTTGAAGACCAGCAAGCTAGACCTGGGAGAGCTGTAGCACCCTCTGGATAAGTAGTTCTGTGATGTGGGATAGGCTCCTCCGTGGAGAAAAAGGTCAGTGGCTGACAGATTGGGATGTAATCTGTGCACTGAAGTTGTGCTATGAGTGATGTGGAATCTCCCACCAAGCTCCGCAGATATTGCTGCCATCAGAAAAATAAATTCTCCTGAACCATACATCCTTTCATTTCTTACAGGAAGGTCAGCTTGATTATAATCTATAGGACCATGTCATGTAGGTATGCAGTCTATAGCTGACCAAAAATGCATCACATGACTGTATGACAGAAGTTCTCCCCTTTTTCTTCACCATTTCATTTGTGGTGTAGTTATATCTCAGGAGAGCTTTTAATCTCCTTATCTAAACTTTTTTCCATATTTTTATTGCCATAGAGAATTTTTTAAAGTTTTTCTGCCTTGTCCACTGTCCCTCTTATCAGCCTTTGTCCTGAGGACGATGCAGGAGGCTCAATGGGATGGGCAATTCCCTGCAAAGATCCCACTCTGAGAGGTGAGCTGCACTACAGGTACATTCTCTTGTTTGTATCCTGATTCCTTTCAGCTCTAGTTTTTCCACACATACTACTTTGGGTTATTATAATTATAATAGCCGACTGATTTTAAACCATGGGTCCTCCATTGCTCAGAAAACATCCAGTAAGCACTATTTGATCACAAATTCATGTGTCTGGAAAGCAAGCGAAAAGGGGTATGTTGTGTTTTTGGTTTTGATTTTTGTATTTTTAGTTGTATAGAGAAATATATTTATTTTTACCACTTCAAATATCTTGATGGAGTTGATTCTCCTCCTTTATAGACAGTGGACCTCCACAACCTTCATGATCAAACTGTGTTCCCACACTGGCAGGATCAACAGCAGCTGGGAGTTTATTAGAAAAGCAGAATCACTTATGGTGTCCCCCCAAAAATGTATATATGCATTTTGATTAATTATAAAGGCAGTGTTTATTAAAATGCATTTATACATTTTAGGGCACACCCTGTAGATCCCAGGCCAGGCCTACTGAATCATGAGTCAGAACCCGCATCAGCACCTACCCCATGATTGCTCTGCACTGGAAAGATGGAAAGTGCTCTTTTATAGTACTGTGGTCTTGGCTGGGCCCTCCAGGCTTGGGACCCAGCATTAGCCTTTTAAGGCACTGGGCAGCTCTGGCCTCTGGGGTTACATGCAAAGGAGAAATAATGCAACTCTGTAGAAGACCACCCACTAAGAGGTAGCTCTCTATGTCTACACACCTTCCACCTATTTGCCTGGGGCCAGTTGCCTTTGACCTGAACCCATTGTCCTAGCTAAGTAAGGGCGAAAGAGGCAAGAAGTGGAAGGATTGGGCAAAGAGAAGTTTGTTGTGTCAAGGAAAATTTGGTTTCCTTTGCAAGACCCTGGCCTGTCAATTTTCCACTTATTCCAACTCATTTTGCCTCCATTGTTACGCAGGGACTAAAATATTCATTTCATGAAGAAATTTTCAAACTTTAGTGATTTTTAAATAATTGACACATTTCATCAGCTCACCAAATTGAGAGAATGACTCTACAGAGGTCTGCTATCAGGCAGTCTTAGTTGAGAATTCTTTCATAACAGTCACATGAAGATACTCCTTAGAGATGGTGGTAAATAGCCTAGTAATCAGGACAGGTTGAAGAATGCACACTCGCAGAACCAGGCAGGGAACAAAGGGTGAATTTTGTGCCTAGGAAACACTCTCACAGGAGAGTTGTCAGTCCCAGGCTCTGCCACTGATTGGAAAAGCAATCACTTGGCTGTGTTTAGCTGTGTCCAGTAAGAGGCCATTGGCGGTGATGCTCCATTAACTAAAAATCTCTTCTACAATCAAATTAAACACGGCCACAGCTTCTTTATGATTCATGCTGGTTATCACAGAGACATTTCATTGCAGAAATGCTTTCAAAACATTAATTATGCTGCACATAATACCACACAGATAAAATGTGGGTGTATTATGACCTGTCTGTAGCATTGGGGTGTGCTATTTAATCCTCAGAAAGGGCTATAGGAAGAAAGTGGATCACACCTTTTGTTTTGGCTTTTCATTTCTGAGGCATTCTGGGTCTAAACTCCAAAGGTGTTGCAAGAAGGTTTAAGTTTTGATTGCTCATCCTCAATGAGATGTGTTATTCCTGCATACCCCCATGTCTCTCAGAGGGACCACAAAGGCCCTGAGATTGACCTGGGGACCAACTAATGACCCTCTGCTTATGCCAGGCATAACCATCCTCTGTCTTCTGTAAAGTTGACAACAGTGCTGCCTATGCTACACCATTTGTTAAATATTGTTAATATTATCTCTAAATGTAGGCATCATCCTCATTTTATACATAGAGAAACTGAAGCTCAGAAAACATATGTGACTTGGCCAAACTTTCACTGTTACAAGCAGTAGCTCTAGATTCCAGTCCATTTCTTGTTATCTCTATGACCTTTCCTCAATGATTTTAAAACTTATCTAAAGCAGTGGAAATCTTTCTTTAGAGGCAATCTTATATGAAAGTTCAAAGAGATAAAAATAAATGCTAATGGAGCTACCCTGAATGAAGGAGTGGGTTCCCCTTGAGTCCTGCACATATAGCCTCCTCCCATCAGCTGCTCTCAGTGTAAACAACTGCCCTTTACTGCACTGCCTCCTAGAGAGCCTTGAGACAAATGAATCCATCTGCTGTTCTTTATTGTGAAGCCCATTCTCCATCCTGGTATTTTCCTACATGCTGGAGAAATGTCTGTGGCCCAAATTGACAGTAGTCTCTGCCTTCTGGAAGCGGGCCTTCTTGCTAAACAAATGGAGACTCCCCTGCCCCCCAAAAAGCAGAAAGTAATTGAGAAAAGTGTACTCTACATTATGAACTAGAGCAAAACAGAACTGGGCAATAAGGTCTGTGGGAGAGGCAGTAGCACAGTTTTCAACAGGGTGACCAAAAAAGGCCTCACTGGAAGATGATATTTGCCTAAAGGGGGAATGGTAGTTCCAGGCCATGAGAAGAGCAAGTGGAGCGGCTGGTGCAATGGAGAGCACACCAGAAATGTTTGGGGGAAGGGGACAAGGGGACTGAATCCCAATTTGGTGGGGAGCAGAGTAGGAGAACAAGTCAGGGATGTAGCAGGGACAGGTCGGAAGGACCCCATGGGCAAATAATTCCCGAGTGAGTTGTGAAGCCATTGAAGGTTTGAAACTGGAGAGAGACAAAATGTGACACATCTTCACAAGGTCTATGTGTAGAACAGGCTAAAGTTGGTGCAGAAAGAATCCTGGCAAAAATCAGGTTTGCTTTGAGAATGATGTCTTGGGTCAGACAGCCCCATATATCAGATTCCTTTTGTCTCAGTAGCCTCATCATCTTTGGGGTCCATTTCAGCTTGAATATGAGGTTGAAGGGAAAAATAAAAGCACAAGTATGTACATTTGAGTGTACACTCACGAATGTGTGTGAGAGTGTGAGTTCATGAGCATGTGAGCATATGCATATGTGAGTTCATGAATGTGAGTACATGTTTGAGAGAGAGAGAGAGAGAGAGAGAGAGAGAGAGAGAGAGAGAGAGAGGAGAGAGGAGAGAGGAGAGAGAAAGGAGAGAAAAGAGAGAAGAGTGTTTGGGGAAAATGGGAGTATAGCCTCATCGCCCAGGACTATCTCGGCCAGATCACATGATGGCAGGAACATCCTGGCATGTAATGCATAGTGGTGAGGGCCCCAGAGGGGACTGTGAGATACAGGAAATTATGAGGCCACTTAGCCCAAGCTTTGGGTCTATCCCAGCATTCTTCTCTGCCTGACAGCATCTGCTTCAAGGTCAATTATCCAACTTTCCAGGGTGGGAAGCTGGGTGGTTCTCTCCTGGTCTCCCTTGGCACTGTGTCCCATGGCGAGTTTCTTGTTTCTCAATATTTTGAACTGTTTGTTATGAGGTGTTTCTGTTGCCTCTGTGACATGATGGCCTTTTTGAGGATTTCAACAATATCTCGTTAATTTTGTTAACCCCAGGGCTCAGCCAGTGCCCAAGACTTGGAAGAAACTCAATATTTACAAGATAAATGAGGATCTTTCTTCTTCTTGCATGTGTTTTTTCCAAAGCATATCTACTATGCCCCAAAGCTTGACTGTGCCCACCAAATAGATTTTTCTTTAAAGCTTTCTTAATGATCAATCACTAACCAGTTGGTCACATCAATTTTCCTGGTCTAATTTGATTGTAAATTTAGATGGTGGAAAGAGACGGCTTTGTGCTTCAGTAATTGGGCTTTCTTAATAGCGATGTCAGATCTGAGCTAAGTGACAATGAAACAGTCAAGGGTCATTGCTTAGGCCTGGTCTGAGCCTTAGATGATAGTGTCTGATCAATGGGGAGACTGTCTAATGCTCAGGATTGAATAAACGTTATGGGAGAGCTGAGTAAATGTCCCTGAAGAGGAAGTAAAAAAAAAAGTCATTTACTTATCACAGATTTGGGAGAGGAAACATGATAACCTCAGGGAGTCAGTGTGATAGAGCAGCTGGGTGGCAGGTGGAGCCTTGGTCATATCGGGCTGAGACTCTCACAAATCCTGAACCGCTCTTCCAGAGTGGCTGTTCCAGGCATCTTGGGCTCCTGAGGGGATCATTTGGGCTGTGGATTTCTAGAGCGCTTGTGCACTGCCTCAGGAGCCATTTGGAAGAAGGATGCTCTGTGCACATGACATAGCAGAGAGGATGATCCCCATGCGACTCACAATGGAATCTGAACCACTGGAGGAATTGCATTAATGAGATTCAAGACTGGAGAGAAATTGGGTCACATGCTATTATTCCAGGAAGTGGGAACTGAACTGTCTGGCTTGGCCATGATGCGTGGGCAGAGGAGAGAGGAATCCCTGCCATGGAAGGAAAGGAGGCAGTGTGGGTGGTCCATTGTGGGGAGGTGGTTGTCATGTCTGGGGTTTTCTTGGGGTAGATGGGAGCACAGTGAAGTGGGATGGATGTTGTTTGGAGTCAGGAGACTCACATTCAAATTATAGCTCTGCCACATGCTTGCTATCTGTTATGGGCTGAAAAATTATATGTTGAAGAGCCCCCCATACCTCAGAATGTGACTTTATTGGGACATGGGGCCTTTTTGGAGATAATGAAGGTAAAATGAGGTTATACGTGTGGGCCCTCATCCAATCTTGCTGGTGTACTTAAAAGGAGAGGAATTGGACACGGGTACACATGGAGGGAAGATTATGTGCAATCCAGAGGGAGAAGCCTGGAAAAGATCTTTCCCTCCTGGGCCACAGAAGGCACCAACCTCACCAACACCTTGGTCTTATACTTCTAGTCTCCAGAATTATGAGGAAATAAATTTCTGTTACTTAAGCCTTTTTGTTTGTGGTTCTTTGTAATGGTGACTGTAGAAAACTAACTACCTAAATGACCTTGGACAAGCCATTTCACCTCTCTGGACCTCAATATCTTCATTTGTAAAATGAATATAGCATTATTAATCTCACAGAGTTCTTTAGAGGAACTAGTGAAATAGTGTATGCACATGTCCTCTGATTGCTGTGACTTACTGTTTTTCTCAGGATTGCACCATTTATTTGTCATTCATTCCTCAAATATTATTGAATACCTACAATGTGCCAGACACTGTTATTAGGGCTGGATTGCAACTACAGAAAAGAAAAACAAACATATCTCTGCCCTCCTGGGACTTTGTATTCCAGAGGATATTGGGCGGAGATGTGGAAGAGTGAGAAACAGTAAATAAGACAAGTGAAATATAGGGCAAGAAAAAGATAAATGCAATGGAAAAATAAAAGCAGGAAAAGGGGTAGGGGGTGATGAGGTGTGAGTGGCAGTAGTCAAGTAGTGTGGTTGTAGAAGTCATCCTGAGAAGGGGAAATCTGAGCAAAGACAGGATGTAAATGATGAATTGAGTCAGGTGGACATCTGGGAGAAGAGTGTTTTGAAAAGAGAACAGCATGTGCTAAGGACCTGGGGCCTAGATTGAAAAAGTTTCAGGTACTTGTAACCCACAGAGCCCTGATTTAGATGGTCTGGAGAGTGTTGGTCAGAAGATGTGCAATAAACACCTTTCTTTACCACATATGTTAACCCATATAGTATCAAGGATGGTACTGATAGGCCATGTACCTGATTGGGAGGTTGGTTTGGGGAGACGATCTTCTTGTTTGTTGAGGAGGGGATTCAAAGAGGAAACAGAACCAGCCCAGAAAATCTGTAGTTATCAGTGGGCCTCCATTCTGGGCCTGCAATCATATGGTAAATAGCATCTCTCTGGGCTGAGAAGCAGAAAGAGCAGAAGGCCCACATGACCTGAGGAGATTATAATGAACAGGGTTTGCAATTTAAGAGAAAGCAGAGAGCCTGTATTAGTTTGTAAGCTCAGTGAGAGAATACTATTATAAGTGGATCCTCTCAGGGAAATTGCACCTCATGCATATGTATTAAAAAAAATTGTGAATCACAGACAAGTAGGAAGTAAAAGAAAATAAAAGTCATCACCTAGGTGCAGGCCCAAGTAAGTATTTACTAAGTGTTATATGGTAGGAAGAGTAAATGATTGTTTAGTGGGAATCATGACCATGAAACAAAACATAAACTACTACGTGCTAGTATCTTTTCTAGCTATTTTTCCCTGTTACATGTTTAGAAAACTTTTGATCCTATATTTTATATACTGATTTTTAATCGTAATAAAATAAGAACTTCTTTTGTTATTATGTAAATTTCCATAACTATTGCAGCATTATATTTTATTGAGTGAATCATATAATAAAAGCCTGAGCAGCCGTTACAGCAGAACAACCAGAACGACTGGAGAGAGGACCAGAGGGAGAGAGAGAGATACAAACATCAAAGATGAGAGAGAATCACTGATCGGCTACTTCCTGCATGCCTCACACTGGGAACTAAGCCCACAACCCGGGCCTGTGCCCTGACCAGGAATCGAACCAGTGACCTCTTGGTTCATAGGTTGACGCTCAACCACTGAGACACGCCAGCCAGGCTCCAATTATCTTGTTTAGAGAGGGCTGCCTAAGAATAGCCATTGATGTCTAAGTGTGCAGTGTATGTTTTCCTAGAAATGAGAATTTCTAAGCTTGGTGTATTTAAAGAGAGATTTAAAGGAGCATTTAGCACTGGTATCAGATTTATTTAGTTTTAATTGTTTGATGTGAGCTGAATTGGTATGAGTAGATTTGTGATGTTCTTTGCAAAATTCATCCCTTTTTTTAGCAGGACACATTTTACAAAATAATCTCTAAATGGCTAGACATCCTTATCTTTTTAAATAGTTTTTAGCTCCTATTAACCATAATGGGATTTCCACAAATAAATTGCTGCATTTTGTTGAGGATACCAGAACCCCAGATGACACTCCCCCAATCTTGGGGGCATTTTGGTCCATGCTCTCATATGCACCATTTTTCTTTTCCTCAATAGAGCACAATTTTAAAACTCTATGAAAGAGCAGGAACATATTTACTGGACAACAATGTGATTCTGATTTTTGAAGGCTGACAGTGTGCTTCCATCATGCATTCGGTTGACCGAGAAAAACAATTCTTTAAAAGCTCCCAGTAAATGACATAAATAAACCAGTGAGGAGCCAGGGGCCTGCTCAGACTCGGCTAAATTATATGTCCTGATGAAATCCTGTTATTTGAGGCCAATGACAAACATTTCAGACCATCCACAGAAGCCACTGGGGGAACTTTTGTTTCTCTCTAATAGCCCCTGAAGCCTTTATAGTTAATAGTGTGTATAATGAGAAAGAGACTGGGTTGCTTTAGTGTGGGCAGGGAAGGCCTCTGCAGGTTTGCCTGGCAGTGATGGAATCTGATCCTTTGTAAGAGAGGCACACAACCTCCACAGCTGGGGAAGCTGGAGAGAGAGGGAAGTAAGGTGAGGGTCATAATGCCAGGCTAGAGCCTCAAATATGGAGCCTCAGTCAGAATCAGGTGTGAGGTTTATTCAGAGCCTCAGAGCCTGAGAATGGAGAACAAATGCAGAACCAGGATACTAACTCAGGTAAAAGAGGGAGCTTGCCGATAGAACACTCGGACCTCTAGAGATCACTCCAGTCATCTTCTCTTCCTTGTCCCACTTGGGGATTCCTATGCACCTGGAGGTCTGGGTGAGATTTCAGATCTTCATTTTTATTTTTCTTGATTAAATTCATTGGGGTGACACTGTTTAATAGGGTCATTTAGGTTTCAGGTTTACATTACTATGATCCATGATTTGTATATCACATTATGTACCCAACAAGCTCCTTAGGCAATTCTGTCATTCTGTTCACAGCCAAGTGAGATGACTACTGCTCAGGTTTGGCCTGCCTTGGAGTGGGATGGTGGCATCTGTTCCCATTTCTGCATGGATCTCTAAACTAGGAATTGGGAGGCCAGAATCCTAGTGCCAGACCCCAATATCTGTCCTTGGAACTTTGACATGTCACAGTTCTTTCTGAGTCTTGGTCTCTTTATTTGTGAAATTAGGGGGCCATTGGCTGTCAACTATGGTTACATAACCAAGGAGGCTTTGAGAAAATGGCAATGCCTGGGTTTCTTCCCAGCTCTATGAAGCCAGAACCTGGGCATTAGATTATTTCTTCTAGCCCTGAGACCCAGAGAAGTAAAAGCATTTGATGAATTCTTCCCAGATAATTTATACTTTTGAGTTTGAACTGAGACCTCTTATCTGGAAGAGCACTTATTAATAACAATAATTGCAATAAAATAAAAGCAACTTAGCAGTGCAGGCACCAGAATCAGGTCAGCAGCCTGAAATCTATGCTTCTAGGAGTAGAGAAAGGTACAGAGGGTTGGAATACTATCCTGTTGGCTTGGTTACTACATAGGACCTCAGTATTGGGGCTGCAGGGCAAGAAGAGAGCCAGGAATGGGTGGGATAAGGACTAAGGGAATTTAACCCAATTCTAGGGCAGACACTGAGGCAGTAGCAATAACTAAGTTACCGTGTCCCAGAAGGTATGGAGGATTAGTCTTTTTCAAAGTTGATAATGAAGTGATATTTAAGTAGAAGTCTCACAGTGAACCAACAGGAGTCTTGAAGCAAAATTAGGCTAATCCCTGTGTCATGATCTTTCTGTTTTGGCCAACTGGGATTAAGACCAAGGTCCAAGGAGGAAGAAGGTACCAACCAATAAGACTGGGATTCAAGAAAAGGCTCAAGGAGAACTCTAGAGTTGTGCTTCTCAAAGGATGGCCCTCAGGCCAGCACTACCTGGCAATCAGTTGCAAAGCAAATTTTACTAAATCAGAACCTTTGAGAGTAGGGCTGGTAATCTTTGATATGAGAAGTCCTCAAGGTGATTCTGATACATCTGAAGGCTGAGAACCATGGTATAGATTTTAAATAAAGAGGAAAGACAAAGCTAGTGAGGCTGGGGAGGAGCTTGGGGGAACATATGGTGCAATAGGCCCATCTTACCTGATTATTGAATTTGAGAAACAGGAGGAAACTTGTATCCCCTTGTTGGATATAGACCTCCATTGCTGTAGTTGAGGGTCACCAGAGTCCACAGCAAACCAGAGCTGTGAGTATCAGAGACTACAATAGGCAGGGGAGGGAATGCCTACATCCAGGGATGCAACTAGGGATATTAAAGTGACAACTCCTCCTGCGGAGCCAGGACTGAACTCTGGTCACTATATCATCTGTCTCGCTCACTGGTCCTGCTAGATCCAAGTAGAGAATAAAACCAAATATTTCCAAAAGGTTCTGTGTCCAATCATGCTTAGATGATTGTCCTGCCACACAGATAACATCTTCCTTGTGGTCAATAAAAATGATGCACAGCAGACCATGGAGTTATTTACCACACAGTTTTCAAAGATCTCTTTTATTGCCTGTGTATAAAACCAAGCAGAGACTCCTTTTCTGAGAGGGCGGTAATGATACACTCACAGTGATTTGTTAGAAATAAATGAGGGAGAGGCAGATATATGTCAGGCTCCGGGGCCCTCCCTTCATGTGGATTATTTTGCTGCTTAGAAAGACCTGGGCTTAAATCAGGCATCTTTCACCACCACACAAAGAATCCTTGAATGCATTATTCTAATGTGATTCTGATGGCTAATTTTACATGTAAATTTTTCTGGACTAAGAGATGCTCAGATTGTTGGTAAAACATTATTTCTGGGTGTGTCTGTGAGGGTGTTTCTAGAAGAGATTAACCTTTGAATCAGTAGATTGTGTAAAGATCATCCTCATGAAAGCAGGTGGACATCATCTAATCCAGCGGTTCTCAACCTGTGGGTCGCAACCCCTTTGGTGGTCAAACAACCCTTTCACAGGGGTCGCCTAAGACCACCCTGCATATCAGATATTTACATTATGATTCATAACAGTAGCAACATTACAGTTATGAAGTAGCAACGAAAATAATTTTATGGTTGGGTCACAACATGAGGAACTGTATTTAAAGGGCCAGAAGGTTGAGAACCACTGGTCTAATCTGTTGAGGGCTTGAATAGAACAGAAAGGTAGAGAAAGGGCAAATTCACTCTTTCTGCTTGAGCTGAAACATTTATCTTCTTCTGCCCTAGGACATCAGTACTCCATGGTTCTTGGGCAGTTGGACTCAGACCAGGATTTACAACATCACCCCCATTATCAAACTTGTGGGATTAGACTGAACTACACCACCAGTTTTCCTGCTTTTCCAAGCTTGCCGATGGCAGATCATGGGACTTCTTGACCTCCATAACTGAGTAAGCCAATTCCTATAATGAATCTCCTCTCTCCTCTCTTTCTCGCTCTCACTCTCACTCACTCTCGTCTCCTACTGGTTCAGTTTCTCTAGAGAATCCTGACTAATACAATGATGAATATGTTTGAAGTAGTAATATTAGAGAAGTGTTTGGTGGCATTGAAAGCCCACATTATGAATATCAAGTTTAAACTGCCCACTTGAGAAGGATTCGAGTAATTCCTAAAGTTTTTATGGTCATTGGATGGATTTAAGGTGCCTGTCTTTCTGCCTCTAATTAGAAACCACACCCTTTCTTTGACTCCAGTTGGTGAAGATATAGTGGTTTGACTTGAGCTGGGATGTTACTAAAATTTTTGTTTAGTTTGAATATAAAGAAACATTTTCTGGATCTTTGTGGTTTGATGGATCATCACTTCGTCTAGCTTGCCTTTGCATGATGTACAGAGCTTAACTTTCTTGTATATTTTTGATGGAACTAGATATTTTAAAATAGTTTCCACTGCACAACTAAGTTTCCTGCATCTGGGAAATGCTAATGTAGATATATCCACTTGCTTACAGTGAGGAGACTCTAGAACCCAGCCTCCTGAGATGTCTGAAATTATTTTTTATTATGAAAATGTTCAAGTATAGACAGAAGTGGAAATAATAGTACTATAAAACCCCATGTAACATTAGCTAGCTTCAACAATTTTCAGCAGATGTGTTTTATCTTTATTCCACCTACTTCTCTCCACCTCTCAGCTTGACTGGTTTATTTTGAAGCAAATCTCAGTCTTCATATCATTTCATCCACACATACGTTAGTATGTATTGCTAAAAGATAAGAACTCTTTAAAAAGCACAATACCAATATCACATGCAAAAAAATGACAATATACACTTATTAACATCAAATATCAAGTCATTATTCAGTTCCCTGATTGGATCATAGATGGTGTTTTTATTTTGGGTTTGTTTGAATCCAGATACAAACAAGTTCTACACATCATGCTTAGATGGTATGTTTTTTTTTTTAAATATATTTTATTGATTTTTTACAGAGAGGAAGGGAGAGAGATAGATAGTTAGAAACATCGATGGGAGAGAAACATCGATCAGCTGCCTCCTGCACATCTCCCACTGGGGATGTGCCCGCAACCCAGGTACATGCCCTTGACCGGAATCGAACCTGGGACCTTTCAGTCCGCAGGCCGACGCTCTATCCACTGAGCCAAACCGGTTTCGGCGATGGTATGTTTTGAGAAGGTGACTTTAAATCATTCCCCATACTTAGCAAGCTTTGTCTTCTGTTTGGGCTCAGAAGTCTCAAATAAGTGCTGATGGGCCAAAGCTGTAAGTCATCCTTCCACAGCCCAGTGATTGGCCCAGCAAGCACTTCATCTGCCAGATTCTGGAAGCAAAGGCCAGAGAGGCAGGTGGCAAAAAAACAAAATGAGCACAGGTTGCCAGGACTCCTAACCTGTGTTCATCCTAAAGTCTGCACATGCTTTAGGCACTACTGGGGAAAGACCACCATGGAGTGCGCTAGATGGGAATCTTAGGAACTATTTTGGAAAAGACTCAGATGAAGGGTGAAAGAGTTGCTCCAAAGAATGGGTCACAGGATGGAGCTGGTTATCACTTGGTACAATGACATGACCCCATTTACCTCCTGGAAGTATGCAGTGTGACCCAGTTCACATCCTGGATGTGTGCAATGTTATGGTGCTGGATTTGAAGGCTGGTGGAGGACAGTGCCTACATTATGTCCCTTTTCCTGCTCAAGGGGCTCACTAAAATCTCCATGGGACTTTGAGAATTCAAGTTGTTAGTACTTGGAAACCAAGTCAAAGTATGAATTTGATTAGAGCCCATGTTCTTTAAGTGGTGTATCAAATTAGAAAGAGACACATTTATGCTTTGGGACACAGTTTTTGGCACCTCTTAAAGAAAGGTAGGGGAGAGCTCATTCATCTACCATCTATCCATCCTCTCATCCATTCATCTGCCCATCTGTTCTTCATCTATTCATCCACCCATACCCTTTCTGTTCTCTCTGCTTGTTTCTGATTCTCCTCATTCAGCAGGTACGTTCTTTCCATGAGTCTGGTGACAATGGATATTAGCAGCTCCAGATTATTCATACTAACATAAAGGGAAATTCTTCCATCATCTGTATGTCAATTCCAGTGAAGAAACCTGATTGGCCTTTCTTAGATCACATGCTCTCAATCACTGTTATCAGAAAAACAGGACATCCCAATAGGTAAGCTCATGTCAGGTGTCCATCCAAACCTGTGGCCAGAGGAGAAGGGAAAAAGAGAAGAATATGTAAAGCAGGAAACAAACAAACAAACCACAATAACTATCTCACTCTACTCATTACTCCCTCCCACTCCCCAGTGACATGAGTACAATTCCAAGTTAAAGACTCCAAAATTGATGAAAAGGCAATAGAGATAGGGATCATTTCCACTTTTCAAGTTTTGAATTTTATTGTTCAGCTTATTCAATTTTATTTTGTGTGACTATCTCATTGCCCATCATATTGATTTATTTATTGGGTCTGTCTCTAGTAGAGAGGAAGTAGGAGGTAGAGAAAAATACTGTAGTCAACTGGTACAAAAATAGTTATATCCACATAATCAGCCAATACCAGCCACCTTTTCTTTATCCTTTGCTCTGCAAGCTATCCCCAAGTTAAAGCAAGTACCCTTCTCCTCTTCACATTTCTCTATGTAGGACTTGCACTACTGTGACATTAAGACATAGAGGAGTGAGGAGTTGGGTGGGTGGGTTATGGTGAGTGTGGAGGAGTAGGCAGGGAAATCTGAAGAGGAGAAAGTGAACTTCTTGTTTTCCTATGTGTGTGCACACACATGCACATACATATACATGCACACTAATTAGTTGATTCAATGCTTTGTTGTAAAGAAACAGTTCTGGAGTTGAGAGTAGTTTAATGATAATTGATATGTTTCTGAACATTATCCTTTGCTCTAGGAATCTTACGAGAGGGGGTAGGGAGGGAATGGCATTTGGTCAACAGTTCCTAAGATACTTTAAACACAAAATAGACCATTCACAACTTTTGAAAAAAAGTCTTTCTAAATCTAAAGAAACAAGTCCAATTGTTAACAAATATCCAATATATTGACTTATATTGAACGCAATCATAATCCATATATGTGGCATGTTTATGTTCATTTTATGGAACAAGTATAATTTCTCGAAAAGTTTTTAATTATCCAGAAGAGTTTATGGTCAATCTATTCTTTTACGACATATTTGTTATAACTATAACTTTTCTGATGCTAATCATTGGTCAGAACTTTACCCCTTTACAAAAATGTTTTCAAGAGAAAAGGAGTATTTTTGTGCAATGATCCATTTAAAAACAATTTGCAGAAGCATTCTGTAGCAGACAATTGGAAAATGCCAGTACTCTTCTTTAGATTCTAATATAAACATGGTCAAAAGTCTGGGCATGAGTTAGAAACAACTGAATATTAAAAATGCAAATGGTACAGCTGAACTCAAGGGAAATGCTTTACAGGCAAAGTGCCATAAAAAAGGCTGTAGTGGTGTTATGAAATTTTAATTTATGATCAAAACATCTTCTCCCAAGTCCCAATACTTCTTTTCAATATATCTTTCAAATTATACTGGGACCTAGTGGATAACTTTTTAAATATCCCTCAAAATTGCAAGTAAATGAACATTTGGCCCAAATACTTTAAAATTCTGACTCTGGCTACGCTTGGGGATCCAGTAGGAAAAGTTACATCAGCATAGAGCCACCCTGCCACTTATATCTTACATCTTCTAGCAACCAGAATGTATTTCAGGCAGGCATTCTGAAGTCATGTTTAACAATCCTGAGACATCATCTCTATTCAGACTCACAGACTCTGGTGGAGATGAACTGAATATTAAATAACCTGTGGAATCCTGCTGTACCCAGGTGAAGTTCAGCATTAGGATGACTTTTTTTTTTTTACTGTATTTGCATCTTGTTTTAGAAATTATATGCTTTAAACTCTTAAAATGAGCATTACTGGGTGATTAGGGTTAGGCACAACCTTGAGTATTAATGGAGTGTTAAAGGAAAGTGTGGTTTAACTCTGTAAAAAGTAAATTCCTTTGGTTTTATGCTGAAATAAATTAATTCAGGTGTGACCGAGCTTGCAAGACCTCAGGTAAATCATCCATACTTACCGGGGGGTGGAAAGAAAGTGGGGATAAGTGGAAAGTAAATATTTGGTATTATCAAAGGGCTGAGGTGTTTGCTCTGACTAGAGGCCTATTCATGGTTGTATTACTTTACTGCGGCTGTGTAACAAATGAACACAAATTTAGCAGCTTAAACAACACCCATTTATTAGCTTAGTGTTCAGAAGTCCAGTCCATAGGGTCTCACAGGGCTGAAATCAAGTTGTTGGCTGGACTACGTTCTCATCTGGAGGCTCTAGGGATGAATCTGCTTCCAATCTCATCCTTGTTGTTAGCAGAATTCAGCTCCTTGTGGTTATAGGACTGAGGTTCCCATTTTCTTCCTGTCATCTAGAGTACACCCAAATTCCTTGCCACATGGGCCCTTCTTCAAATCAGCAATGGCATGTCAAATCCTTCTTGTGCTTTGAAGCTCTGCTTTTCTCTGTTACTGACCTATAGACCCAGATTCAAAGGGTTCCTGTGACCAGGTCAGGCCCACCCACTGATTTAAGGCAAAATTACATATGTAAAATCTCTTTATAGTGTAACATAAGCATGGGAGTGATCTCTTATTATACTTACAGTCACAGGGATTATACAGGGCATGCATCCCAGTGGATGGAAAGCCTGTGGGGAGTCAGACTTCTGCCTACTACCATGGTGTTTGTCAAGATCCTCACCCTGCAACAACAGACATTGCCTCTTAGAAGGACCGGAGCTTTCTGGTGAGGCTATTGGAAGGTGGAGGACAGAAATGATGCTTAGAAGCTAATTACCCACTATTCACATGTCCAAACTTATAGAGAGTTTTTATGACTTTGAGCCAAACTGATGACATGCCAGGATACTCTGGAGAATGAGTTTCTTCTATTCATGTGGAATTAAGGAGGGAAAGTAAGGAAGTTTACATAAAGGTGAGAGAAAGCAAGGTACAGGATAGTTAGGATTATGTGCTCCCTTGAGGGTGGTTACACCTCTGATGGTTCTGGAAAAGAGAATTACTTCTGGGATTTTGAAAGGTGTGTTAACATAGGCGTAGAGCTTGCTTAGGGCAAAGAAAAACCTTTTCTAGCTCTGAGGCATGACTACCCACCATGACCTACCCAGTTAGAAATTTATGATCAGAATACTTTGTGAGGTTACTTTCATTCACTAACTTGTAAATAACCCCTTTTTATCCATACACACGTGCCATCTACCAGGTCTGTACACTAATACAACAGGTCATCATGCCCTTCTTAAGACCTCAAAGGATAGCATGAACTATCTAGAAACCTTAAAAATAAATATAAACTTAGCCACGCATGCAGGAAAGAGCCTGGCTTCCTCTTCTGCCACTGCTGGGAATCCATGAGAATGGGGAAAGGACCCTCTGTGTTTGGACCAGTTCCGCAGGCACTCCTGATCAGTGTGACCCAAGTTAGCCCACTCACCCCTCTACTGGACACACTTTGTGCACAGTTGTGTGTAGCATCCCTGTATATACTATGTTTCCAAGCCAGGTGGGACCAGGCTAGTTTGGGCCTGGGCAGCAAACTGAGCATTTTGTTGCATCTAATGGAGGAGAGAAATATGTCCACTGTGAATTCACATAACAAGGGGCTCACCTTAGCACCATTGACATTTAGAGCCAAATAATTCTTTATAGTGGGGGCTGTCCTGTGTATTATTAGATGTTAGCACCCCCGGCCTCAGTAGTGTACCTCCTAAGTTATGACAATGAAAAGTGTTTCTAGACATGGCCAAATGTCTGGCTGAGAACTACTGCCATAGATGTATAATTCTGTAACACATAAGGAGTAAAGAATTTTGAAAGCCATCCAATATACCAAAAAGACTATCTTTTAGGACTGGAAGTGAGAAGATAGAAATATTGGAGAAATGACAAGCATTTATGAGATTGTAAGGCAAAATGGGGTAGGGGAAGATCTTTTTTATGAAGTTCTAATCAAGTAGTACCTAAATACCAGAAGTCAGTAGTCAGTGCTATCCATGGGCTTTTCATTTACATGAGCCAATAGGTTTCTTTTTATGTTAAGCCAATTTATGTCATTACCTTAGCTTTCTGTCTCTTACAACCTAAAGAGTTCTAACTGATACCAGGGTATTGCAGAGAGAGAGAAAAAGGATTAATGATCATGACACACAAGTACCTTGTATGTCATTCATGCATGAGAGGGATGAAACTGGGGAGGCTAGCTGGGATTAGGTATTCAAAGAACCAGTCTTGCATGCCAGGCTGAGAGGTTGGAGCTTTGTCCTCTATTCACCACAAAGACTTGGCCGAATAAAGCCTTTCAGCATTCCTGAGATTCAGAGCCTGACTTTTATAGCCAAAAGTATATTGGAAAACACTCCTATTCTCATTGTTTTAGATGTCTCACTTCCATTGTAGTAAAACAATGGGACTGGTACTAGGAATGAAAATCCATAAACATCAAGAAGAATGTGAATCCATGACCCATAAACCTGATTTATAAAGAAAAATTTGCCACGAAAACTTGATTGCTTTTATTGATAGAATGGCTAAATTAAAAGATGAAAGGATCAGAGTAGAAGTCATAGATCTTATTTAAGTAATGCAGCTGATATATTATCTCAAAAAATTTTCCTTGACAAATTAATTCAAACTGTGTTGGCAGAGGAGCTGCCAGCATAGATTGAGAGCTGGCTGAAGACTCATAAAGCCAAGGCCATGGACAGAGCTGCTATAAGCTGCCTGATGTGCTACTAGAGGGGTGATCTGGCTCTGGCTTCACTGATCTCTTAATTCCTTATTGAGAAAAAGGGACCAGTAAAAGCAGGGTAGTCAGCCTTGGCTGCCATATCACTTACTGGATAGGCTGGGGAGGTCACTAAGAATGGAGGAGGGCATGGAAGAGGAATAGGACAAATTGAGACTTTTTAGGTTGAAGCTTCATGGGGATATCAGCAAGCTGAGTTCATGGTGCAGCTGTGGAACAAGCTGGGAATCTTGGCTGGAGTGGTCAGAGCATGGAACATGCTTATAGTGGTAATTATTTCTCTGTATCAGGGGAGCCTATGTCCTGATATAAAAGCACAAATGCAGATGCGTATAATAGGACTAGGTAGACAGAAGACATAGAGTGAAATTGAAGAGTGCATGACCCACACAGCAATGAAAAGAAATGGAATCTGTCAACCCTGGTGAATCTCCTAGCCATGATGTTGAGTAAAAGTAGCTAGGCCCAAAGGAAGACATTTGATACAAATTTGTGTACATACAGTTCTCCCATCTTTGTAGTTTGGGGATACATACCAGCATGGTAAAATATAATTAAAAGCAAGAAAATGATTATGGCAAAGATCTGCATGGTGGTGACTCCAGAGAGAGGTGGAGGCTGTGATTGGAAGGACATATGGGTTTTCTGGGGGTGCCAGCCAGGACTTGGTTACATAGATGTTAGTCTTATAATTACTCTTTAAATTGTGTGTATATTTTATGTACTCTTCTGAATATATGACATATATCACAATGAAAAGGGAGAAGAAAAAAGGGTTCAGGAACCCTCCAAAGGGAGTGCCACTGGATTGTTGCCATATGGGAATAGGGCCAATGCTGTCAGATCAATAAAGAACCAAGGTACATGGTTTTTTTAAAATGTGAACTAAGTTTGTAATTAATCCTGAATTATTTAGACAATGTTCAAGCCAACAGCATGGGCCAAATAAAATAGGTATAAAGGTGAGATTGAGCCCATGATTGCCAGTTTGTGACCTCTTCCCTAAGCCAATGGATGGGGAGAAGAAAAATATTTTCACCTGGCTATATTTACCAGTGTTTTTTGCATTGCTTTTAAACTAGGGAAACTTATGATAATTACTAACAAGTTAGTGGGTCATTACCAAGCACTCCCCTTATCTTTATTCTCACAACTATTCCATTTCAACTGAAACTCAGAAAACTTAAGAAAATTTCCCAGTATTATATAATTAGTAAGGGATGAGATTTTAACCTAGGCATATTTAGCTTGTGCCTTTCATGGATTTTGTAGCGTCTGTGAGTAGGCAGCAAGCTTGGTGCCTCTTTTCAAACCCCTTGCCCCTGGCAGACATCATTAATTGATTAGTGCTCTTCCTGCTGAACTGAGACCTATCTTCTAGTTTATTTCACCCAGAACTCCAGGAGCTCACTCATAATTGATTGGAGTTGACGACTTAGATGAAATGCATTTACTCTTCGACATCATGCTGTGCTACTCCCCTGGTGGTTCAGGGTCAGGGTGGACTGTTCCTAAAGAGAGTTGCTAGAAGCAAGTATTGCAGCTACACTCTGGCTCTTCTTTGATAAAGAATAAGAACTAGTCAACCTGGATTATTAACCTGGTTATATTGGATTATTTCTGCTGTTGATGTTGGCCTCATGCATCTACCTGCTGCAGAACAGGATGCTAGCTGGGTTCTCTCTAGAGCTTGACATGCCCTCTGATACAGAGAAATCACCATGGAAGCTGTTCTTTCTGTACCTTTGGAAAGAAGAGCATTATCAAGGGGACTAACGGGGTGTCAAATGATCATTAGAAAAAAGGGAGAGATAATGATATGCATGATAGCAGGAGGTTAGCATGGAAAAGAAAAAGACTATGTTCATACATGCTAACCAGCATCTGTCTTCCATATCATGGTTAAAGAGGGACCCAACCAGAGCACGGCTCCATGAAACTGCAGACCATTAGGTCCTGATGGAGCCTGAGGGAGCACATTTCACAAATGAGGGCCAGGGATGTGACGCAGTTAATCCAAGGAGCATCTCAGTAATTCTCACCATGATAAGAACGAAATGTAATGCAGTAATTGAGAAAACAATCCTTGGGTTTACATCCCAACTTTGTTATATTCTAGCTATGTTAACTTGGGAAAATTTCTTTTTTTAAAAAATACATTTTTTATTGATTTTTTACAGAGAGGAAGGGAGAGGGATAGAGAGTTAGAAACATCAATGAGAGAAACATCGATCAGCTGCCTCCTGCACATCTTCCACTGGGGATGTGCCCACAACCAAGGTACATGCCCTTGACCGGAATCGAACCTGGGACCCTTTAGACCACAGGCTGACACTCTATCCACTGAGCCAAACCGGTTAGGGCTTGGGAAAATTTCTTAACCTCTCATGTATATGCAGATAAAAGCAGGACATATTTATAGAGCTGTCAAGATTATAGAAGGAAATGCAGGTAAAAGTATGTATGTCTAATGCCTAGTATGAGGCAAGGACTCAAAATTTATATATTTTAATATGCACATGTGTATACATTTAGATATAATCTTCATATCTAATATTTTGTTAAATAATATGTTGTAAGATATATTTCTTAGGGCTTCAATAGTTAAAATCTATTCTTTTATAAAGTTGAATTTCAGTCCTGGTATGTGATCCTAGAAGGACAGCACAGTATCTTGTAGAAAGAAATATTGCTTAATTGTTGCTGTGAGAGGTAACATATCTCAACAGACTGCTTGACCTTGTGCTGGCACCATTCTCTAGAATGCCATGCTTCTTAGTACCAGAATGGTGACTATAAGTGACAGTCTCCTGCTTTTTGTATCTCCTATTAATAGTGGAAAGAGTTGTTTGAAATCAGGTCTTTATAAAGAGAAAAGATTCATTGAGAACAAAATTGAACCTATTTATAGAGGTAAATGAACTGTGTCTTGATGACTTTCTGGGGTCTTTCTCAGACAGTCGTGACCTTGGAATACTGGTCGCTGGTTAGGGTGACTGAGCCTGAACTAGTTAAGGATGGGGTAATGGGTACTTACCTCTTGGGTAGAGTTGAGCATCCTGGAGTGGTCAGGACCCAAGGGCTGAACAGACTATTTGAATGAAGGTCAAGCAGAGGGCAGAAGCTAGCTGTGATTCTATAGGAAGAGACAGGGATACCAGGACAAGTGCAGATCAAAGAGGTTCTCACAGCCTAAGGAGTTACCATCTAGGCTTTCTGTTGATTGCCACAGCCTTACCTAGAAGGAAAGTATGTGTGTTTGGGTCAGGGATAGAAGGTCAGGGAGAGAAGGCTGTTATTAAGGGAACTGAGCCAATTCAGGTAACAAAGTAGATGGTTGGATGGATAGATAGATAGATATATAGATAGGTAATAGGTAAATAATAAATCCTATATAATAAAACCCTAATATGCAAATTGACTGAACAACGGATGACCGGAGGAACAACCGGTCACTATGACATGCACTGACCACCAGGGGGCTGACGCTCAACTCAGGAGCTTCCCCCTGGTGGTCAGTGCGCTTCCACAGGGGGAGCTCCTGCATTGAGCACATCTGCCCCCTCCCCCACCCCCGAGAAAAAGGCAACCAGTGGTGGCGATCGGGGGGGGGGGGGGGCAGGGGGGGCCCAGTCGGTGAGCGCCCTGCCAGTCTCCTCCTGCAAACCGGCAGTCAGACATCCCCTGAGGGCACAGGCCGGGCTGAGGGACTCCCCCTCCCCCGTGCACAAATTTTGTGCACCGGGCCTCTAGTAATATATAAGTGATAGAAAATAGCAAACATAAGTGATAGGTTGATAGATAATTAAGTGTTAGAAAAATAATAAATAATAATAGATATGTTATAGCTAAATAGGTAGCTAATAAATTGATGTATGATGTATTGGTTTTCTATTGTTGCTGTTACAAGTTACCACAAACGTAGTGGCTTAAAACAACACGTATTTTTATCTTATAGTTCTGTGGTCAGAAGTCTTGTCAGCTAGTTTGGTTTCTCTGCTCCCAGTTTCATGAGTCCAAAGTCAGACTGTGTCCCTTGCTGGAGGCTCTGTAGCTGAATCCCTTTTCAAGCTCATTCAGCTTTTGGTTGAATTCAGTTTTTTGTGGTTGTAAGACTCTATGTTCCCTGCAAACAAGGGTCAGTCAAGTCTCTCTTACTCCTGGAATCTCTCCTGTTTCCTCTTCTGACTCATATCTTCTGATTCCTCTTCTGCTTTTTAGGATCTTGTGATTACATTGGGCCCACCAGAATAATCCTCTCCCTATTTTAAGAGCAACTGATTAGAAACTTAATTACATCTGCAAATTCCCTTACAGAAGTACCTAGAATTGTGTGTGATTAAATAACCAGGGGATGGAAATCTTGAGAGATATCTTTAGAATTTTGCTTACCAGGCTGGCTGGCTGGCTGGATAAATGTATGGATGCATAGATAGCTAAACAGGCAGACTATTGATAGATAATAAATGGATAAATAGCTGGCTAGATAATGGGTAGCTAGATAGATTTATGGACAGATGAATAGGTGGATAGATAAGTTAGGTATACACCAGTTCACGGTTGTTATGCAATTACCAAAGCCTCCATCAATAGAGTTTGATTAGTGTTCTTATCCAGTATGAGTGTGACGACATCATCATGATTTGGACCTGTTATTTCCTTTTTCACAGTTCTATTTTTTGGACTCAGTTATATAACCACTTACTACATCACATCCTGGTCTTGTGACATTCTATAATTGGAGCTGATATCAGAATTAAATAGATTTTGTTTTTGTTTTTGTAAGCAATCATCCCATCTTCAATCTATGTTTATTAATTCTTAATACTCAAAAACATTTATTGAGCAACTACTTTTGTTAGGAATTGTGAGACATACTAGTGATTTGATGTATAAGACTTGCTCCTACCTCTCACAAAGCCTACAGTCTACGGAAAGACTGAAAAGTAAATTGATAATACTGTTTCAGGCAGGAAATGCTATGAGAATGAGATATACAAGGTGAAATTCATCAGATGAGGACATGGCCTAGACTTTGGGTCTGGGAAAACTTTGTTGAAAGAGCAACATCTAATCTGAAACCCCAAGAATGTATAGGGATTAGTCATATAAAGGAAATGCTGCCTCGAACATTAAAACCTCATCAACTCTAATTCAGTTGCACTGGTTATTTCTGTTCCTAATTGCTATTGCACAGATCTATGCATATGCTGCACATTTAGGATGTGTTGGTACTTTCAAATGCAAATGTGTTCTGCAAAATGTCTTCTGCTTGTACAAGTCAGCAAAAGTTCTCTGTGGCTTTGGTGGTGGTGTGGGCTTTTTAGGTTTTCATTTTATTTTTTGCTATAGGTAGGGAAAGGATTTAGTGTTTGTTAGGCAAGGGACTGCCCAGATGACTCCTCTCCATTAATAAGAGGGTCTTGCATTCTTCCTTCCATTGTCATGTTACCCAAGTACAGAGGCTGCTGTTAAAGCCATACTCATAAGAAAAATGCTGAAGCAACAGAGGTTTTTGTTTAGTTCTTCTCTGCTTCCTAAATGTGGGGTCACACTCTGGAGGGCAGAGCTGAAGAAACTAAGCAAATAACTACAAATTCAAGCTCTCATTCCTTCTCTCTCTATCCCTCATACGCTAGTTTGCAATCACTTCCTACTCGACCCTACCTCCCCCATCAGAATTCCAATGGTTTCCAAGGGAAAGTGGACCTTGAGAAAGAAGCAGAGATGATTAGAAGCCATCTTTTCCTCAGATGCTATGTCATCTGGTGGGTGATCTAGGTTCTTGCAATTAACAGTGAATGTGAGCTTGCATAAACCACTCACCTCTCTGCACCACCATGTCCTTATTCTTAACTCAAGGGAAAGATTTAAAAAAATACATAAAGGAGGAAATGTTGCTCTGGTTAAGATCATTTATTGGAGTTTAGTATTATTTGAATCACAGCTTTGCTCCTTATTGATTGTGTAGCCTTGGGCACATTACTTAACCTCTGTGAACTTAGTTTCCTCATTTGTAAAAGGAGGCAATGTTATACCTTTCAGAACTAAAGGAAACAATGTGCACAAGTAATTAGGCTAGTGCTTACTAAAAGCCTTATAGTTTTAATTATTGTCAAGTGTTCTGCATAGTTCTGATTCCCTAATACAACCTCTTGCTCTAAAGAATCCCCCATCATGATCTTGTTTTATAGACCATGAAGAAATGGTGAGCCATAAAAGAATGTAAAACATAAAGAGCTGGTAAGAGGAATTAATAACAAGCAAACATAAGAATGTGTTCTAGAGATTGGACTTCTGGTTAACTCAAGTGGTATTAACCCAAGATGAAGATTAAATTTAGATAGGCATGTTGGTATTATTTAATTTTGACAATAAATTTAAAAATGGGGAGAAAAGGCATGCTTCTAAATTATTTTTGCCACAGACTTTAGCCCATCAAACTTAATTTTATTTTTAAATTACAGTTTACATTCAATATTATTTAGTTTTAGTCTTAGTTGTACAGCATAAGGATTAGGCAGTCATATACTTTACATAGTGATATCCCTGATATTTCAGGTACCCACCTGCCACCTATACATAGTCATATTATTGACTATATTCCTATGCTGTACTTTACATCCCCATGACTATTCTGTAACTACCAATTTGAACTTCTTAATCCCTTTACCTTTTTTACTCAATCCCCCAACCTTCAGCCCCTTTATCAACCCACCAGTTTGTTTTCTGTATCTATGAGTCTGTTTCTATTTTGCTTATTTATTTATTTTATTCTTTAGATTCAGCATATAAGTGAAATCATATGGTATTTATCTTTATCTGTCTGACTTATTTCACTTAGCATAATACTCTGTTTCCTTCCATGCTGTAACAAATGTTAAGATTTTATTCTTTTTTTATAGCCCAGTAATATTCCATTATATATATGTACCATTACTTTTTAATTTTTTTATGGATTTCAGAGAGGAAGGGAAAGGGAGAGAAAGATAGAAACATCAATGATAGAGAGGATCATTGATCAGCTGTCTTCTGCACGTCCCCCACTGGGGACTGAGCCTGCAACCCAGGCATGTGCCCTTACTGGGAATTGAACCATGACCTCCTGGTTCATAGATCGACGCTCCACCATGGAGCCACGCTGGCTGGGCTGTACCACTATTTTTTTGTCCACTCGTCTATTGATGCGCACTTGGGTTGCTATTGTAAATTAAGCTGCAATGAACTTAGGGGTCCATATATTCTTTTAAATTAGTAATTTGGATTTCTTCAGATATATATCCAGAAATGAAATTGCTGGGTCATAAAGCAATTCCAATTTTAATTTTTTGAGGAACCCCCATACTGCTTTCCATAGTGGCTGCACTAATCTGTATTCCCACCAATAGTGTACAAAGGTTCCCTTTTCTCCCAATACTTACTTGTTGAATTGATGACAGTCATTCTGACAGGTGTGAGGTGATATCTCATTGTGGTTTTAATTTGAATTTATCTGATTAATGACATTGAGCATCTTTTCATATCTGTTGTCCATCTGTATGTCCTCTTTGGGGAAGTGTCTATTCATGTCCTCTGCCCACTTTTTAATTGGAGTATTTTTGATGATGAGTTGTATGAGTTCTTTATACATTTTGGATATTAACACCCTATCGGATGTATCACTGGCAAATACCTTTTCCCATTCGGTAAGTTATCTTTTCATTTTGTTGATTGTTTCCTTTGCTGTGAAAAAAAACAACAACAACTTTTGGTTTGATGTAGTCCCATTTGTTTATTTTTCCTTTGTTTCCCTTGCCTGAGAAGATATATCAGAATACATACAATATTGCTAAGAGAGATGTCAGAGATTTTACTGCTTGTGTTTTGTTCTAGGAGTTGTATGGTTTTGAGTCTTACATTTAAGTTTTTATTTTATTTTCAGTTTATTCTTTTATATGATGCAAGAAGGTGGTCTGGTTTTATTTTTTTGCATGTATCTGTCCAATTTTCCAACACCATTTATTGCATAGACTGATTTTACCCCATTTTATGTTCTTTTCTCCATCATATATTAATTGACTGCATATGTGTAGGTTTATTTCTGGGCTCTCTGTTGTGTTCATTGATATATGCATCTGTTTTTATGCCAGAACCATGCTGTTTTGATTATTATAGCCTTGTAGTATAGTTTGATATCATTTAGCGTGATTCTTCCAATTGTTCTTCTTTCTCAAGATTGCTGTGGCCACTCAGAGTCTGTTGTGGTTCCTTATACTTTTTAGATTACTTGTTCTAGTTCTATTAAAGAACAAACAAATGGAAGTGGTATTTTGATAGGGATTGCATTGAATCTATAGATTGTTTTGGCTAGTATGGACATTTTAGTGACGATAATTCTTGTCTATGAGCATAGCACATACTTCCATTTCTTTCTTCAATGGCTTAGACTTTTCTGAGTACAGGCCTTATACCTCCGTGGTTAAAATTATTTCTAGGTATTTTATTTGATGTAATTTTAAATGGGATTGTTTTTTATAGTTTTTCTTTCTGATAGTTTATTATTTGTGTATAAAAATGCAACCATTTCTGAATATCTATTTTGTATCCTGCTACTTTACTAAATTCATTTGTAAGTCCTAGTAGTTTTTTAGTGGAATCTTTAGAGTTTCCTATATGTAGTGTCATGTCATTGCCTTGTGTGTTTTTGTAAAAAATGTATTCATGGATGGATAAGCTTAATTCCAATGTTTGCATAAATATGAGATGATGTCAAACAGTAAATGGGCTCACACTTGCTTATTAGGCAATAGGACTTGTTTTTGCCTGTCAGTTTGTCTCTGAATTCAGTTGATGGATACCTTATTATTAGTAATCCACTCTCAATCATTTTTTTTATTACATATAGGATCTAAAATCTTCAGGTAGCGCTTCACATTTTTCACCTGTGTGTTTTCTTAATTATTAATGAAATATTGATAATTTTATAAAAGAGACATAAAATGATTACATATATTGGCAGTGATGAAATGTGGCAGCCTATTTAGGAGAAGGAAGGAAGACAGTTAAAGTATATTGATAAATTGAAAGCTGTCTGTAAAGACATTACAGATAGATTAAAAAATAACTGATAGAGGAGTGGAAGGGAGAACATTAGTGATGGCATTAGCATTAAAGAGAAATGAGGCTTTTTTTCTTTGAAAAAGTAAAGGAAGTAAAGATGGTATAAACATGGAGAAGGAAGAAATTACTGAATGGATTTCCTGTTCTTTGGTGAGTTGAGGTGAGATTATTTAACAGAGAAGTTTGAATTTAATTGGCTAAGGATTAGAAGAGAGCAGTCAAATTTGTTTGTCAATGGAAATGAAAAAAAAATGTAGAAAACTAGAGATGACGAATAGAGTCTTACATTTATTCTTTGAACTATTACTTATTACCTATGGTATACTGGATGCTAGAGATAAAGGACTGAACAAAACAGAGGACCCCTGATCTCCTGGAGCTTATTAAATGCAGTTGGTATATTTTGCCTAGAAGTAAAACCTATAGAGAGTACCAAGGATATATCCAAATATTTGATGAGTTACCAGGTATGTACTGGGTGAGAATTCCCTGTCCTGTCTGCTACCAAAACACAGAGTTAAGACAATAGGTAGAATTTATATGAAACAAGTTCTTAACTCAAAATAAGAAAGAAATATCTTTAGAAAGAGTGAGTTCCCTGTCATTCTGAAATATTCAAGCAGAGAACAGGTGGCCATTGGCCATGATTGATAGAGATGGTTCAGGCATTGGGAGGAAAGGTGCAGTCAATGAGCTTTTAAGACTCTGTGAGTCTATGAATCACTGGGTGTCATCTTATGATGTCACTTTCAGAAATTATTGTGTAGATTGTCATCCTGCCTAAACTGCTGTCAATGTGCATTTATTTTATTTTAAGGATGGGAGGAACCCTGAAGAAGGTCCAAGTCTATTTCCTTTAAAGTAACTACTCTTCTATTTTCTCGTGATTAAGACATTTATTTAAAACCAGCCTTGCTAGTAAAAGGGCATATAATCACTGGTTCTCTTCAGCCACTGTCATGACAGATTAGCATTAATAATTTAGAGAACAGCAGCATTAAAAGTAATTACAAACTGTCAGAAAGATACAAGAAATATGACATAGCTCATAGCTTCTTTTCAGAGCTCAAATATTATTTGAGGGGAAAAATAATTACATTTTCCTGTTCATTTTATAATACAAATAACTTAGGAAATCTCATAATTCTTGAAATTTGCAATTAATTCATTGCAAAAGTAATGTCGGTTTGAAAAAAAGGCCTCTTTAGTCACAAATTTCTACTGTGGAATGATTCCTTAGGGCACATTCCCAATTGCCTTGTCAAGTTCATTTTTAATGCAACATGAATAAATCAACTAGCATATAAAAATATAAATTGTCTAAACTCCTTTTAATTGTGCATGCATTTAGCTTTTTCCCTTTCATCTATCTAAATACTACAGCCTCTTGATTTAGATCTTTCTCCTTACAAATTTCCTAAGATATCAGAACCTAGTAAAATTTTTCCCTGTGAACTTTTGTCCAACCCAAGTCTATTTTGTTCTATATTTGTTCTATATGTTTTATCCTGTGCTGCTTCTTATATGAAAAATAAGAAAGGTGGCAGTATTCATATCTTCATAAAATATATGGCTTTTTCTATACCCTTCTCTTTCTGCAACTTGTCTTCATCATGTGTACTTTTACCCTGAGGAGAAAAAGAACAAAAACGGACACTGTCGCTTCAACACTTATTCTCTATTATTTCCAAGAAATAAGGGGAGTGGAGGGAAAATGGCACTTTTTCTTATTTTGAAGTATCATTCACTAAAACCTAGACACTAATTTATTACATTTAAAATTTACAATTCATGCAGTTGAACAGATGTACTAGACACCTATCTAGTGGTAGTCATGTTATCTTATATTTTGTTGTTTTATGAAAACAGAAAACTCTTAGCAAAATAGTTGTTCAGATTTCAGTGGAATAATTTGACCTCAGGAAAAGATTGTATGTGGTCAGAAAATCCAAGCAGATTGGAATGGGTATTTTGAATTGATGTCCATGATCTTTCTACCCTTACAGTGGCTGACATATTGCAATACACAGAATGGCAGGAGCAGGCCAACGATGTCATTGGTAGTTGCAAAATAGTTTTGGGGATGTAAAGTACAGCATAGATAATATAGTGAAAACTATTGTAACAACTATGTATGGTGCCACGTGGGGGTATCACTTTGTAAATTATATAAATTTACTATGCTGTACACTTGAAAGTAATATAAAATAATATTGAATGTCAACTGTAATTGAAAAATAAAAAGGATATAACAATACATAAAAATAATAAAAAAAGGTAGAAAAGGAGAAAGGATGTTATTGTTTTCTTAATATTTGTTGGCCCTAAAAAGTCACTATTTTATATGGCATACTATTTATGTAAAAGGTCATATGGATTAGTCTACATTGCTATCATGTGAAGTACCAGTTTATATTTGTGTCAAACAATGGATAGACATTGTTCTGAAAAAGAGCTAATTTGACTCATCAGTATTTACTATAATATGTACTTATACTCTTGTCCTTTCTTTCATTCTCTCTTTGACTCCTCTGTGATAGCCTGTCCTCTTTGAGAAAGTTACTCTTCATATGAAATACTTTATAATGAAATGATTGCATTATTTAGGGGCAAGTATTTATACTACATTCTTCTTATAAAAAGCCTTATATTGATATAGATGCATAAATTATGAGACAAAATCATGTCAACCTCTTCAAACAGCTAATATAACACAGCTCCCTACAAGGGAAGCCTTTTTAAATGCCCCATAATAGTATTTATTATTTAGGTTGTCCATACCCACCATGGAACAATTAGGATAAGGAAAACCAGATGATCACAAAAAAGAAAATAAAAATTCAATGTCCAGTAATAGTAACTATTATTAAGTTGATGTTTGTTCTTCTAAATTTTTCATGCATTTATATCTTTTAAATCAATAAGTTATATTGTACATTCTGTTTAGGAGTAGCTTTTTTCTTTCAATAATATATAATGGATGTCTTCCTTTATTGCCAAATATGCAGCATTATCTCCATTTCTAATGTCTGCAGAGTATTCCTTTTGTGGAATGGCTTTTAATTTAAGCCATTTTATTTAAGCATGCCCTATCATTGAGAATTTAGATAATTTATTTGTTATAATTTAAGAATTTGTGATGGACATCCATGTAGTTTCTTGGCCCACCCCTTGCATTTATTTAAGACACTGTCAAACAGAGCCTCTGAGTGTCCTCCAGGTTTACCAGAGACTAGCTGCCCTCCAAGTCAGAGATAGGGTCAAATCTAATCTTTAGTGCTATGTGGGCAATGTCTGATCAAAGGAAAAAAGATGAACCAAAGGATGAAGTTGTGAGCAAAGGAGAGGCTATTGGACATTTTTCCCTTTCTGCTCAGCATCTTCCCCTTCTGTTACTTCTGCATTAGCAACGGTGGCAGCCTACATAATCCTTTCTCGAGGAAAGTCATGGGTTTCTTCAGGCATAGTTATTGAAGAAGTTGCCTTTACCGGAAAGGACACTTAGCCTTGTTAAATCTCCTCTCCTCCCCTCCCCTCCCCCCTCCCCTCCCCTCCCCTCCCCTCCCCTCCCCTCCCCTCCCCTCCCCTCCCCTCTCCTCCCCTCCCCTCCCCTCCCCTCTCCTCCTCCTCCTCCTCCTCCTCCTCCCTCCTCCTCCTCCTCCTCCTCCTCCTCCTCCTCCTTCTTCTTCTTCTTCTTCTTCTTCTTCTTCTTCTTCTTCTTCTTCTTCTCTCTCTCTCTCTCTCTCTCTCTCTCTCTCTCATCTATCTATCTATCTATCTATCTATCTATCTATCTATCTATAGATTTGTAAGTCTGTCTAGCTGGAATTTGGAAATTAAGTCAAAAGATCCCCACCTATCCTTTTTTTTTTGTTTTTCCAAGGGCAAAATTTTATTTTATTTTGTCAGCTTTATTAAGATATAATTGACAAATAAAATTGTAAGATATTCTAAGTGCACATTGTGATGATTTGATACCTGCATATCCTTTCATTGTCATACTAGAGTACTGATTAACAAGCCCAACTAAGGGTTGTTTGATGTTTTAGGACAGGGAAAAAAGTTTTTGGCAAACTTTTTCTGTAAAGAGCCACATAATAAATGTTTTAGTCTCTGCTGACCATGTGGTATCTTTCACACTTACTCAATACTGCTGTTAATGCTTGAGAGGAACCGCAGACAATACATAAACAAATGTATAACTATATTCCAATAAAACTTTATTTCCAAAAACACGAGACAAAGTAGATTTGGCACTGGGGCCTTAGTTTGCTGACCCCTGCTCTAAAGAAATGTAACTTTGACTTACTATTCGCTAATAACTGACAAGGTACAATTGATTTTATGTGGTACAGATGCAAATAATTTATGTGAAATATAAAAATAACCCCAGTGATTATAATTTTATTGCCTTGTGGGACATTAACTAGTTTAGAATCTAAGTTAGTAATCTTCATTCAGCAATCTCCCTCATATATATATTGATTTCTATAGCCAACTTTGACATCTTGCTGGTTTTCTCATTGAAGTTAAATAAAACTTTGGCATGTGCTCATTGTTTATATGGAAAGTATATATTTAACTTTTTGAAAATTATACTTTGATAGCCTGTACCCCACAGGCAAGACAATCCTTAAGAAAAGAACATGACTTTCAAAGACCAGTTCAACCTTCTATCAGCTGCATTCTGCTAACAGATCTGTCTTTGTTTTCTGTTGGTCTCTCCCTTGCTGTGTCCAGATTACTTACTGTCCCCATAGCATCACCCTTTGTCCCTAAGAAGCTCCACTCTTCAAGCATAGGGGCATCCTATCAATAGAGGGATATCCCTGTTTCCAAACATGTGTGACAGTGTGCTAAGTACATGCTGTGCCAGTGGACAGTTCCATTAGCAACTTCGGAAGAGTAACACATTTAGCTAAATTATTAAAAAAAGTCTTCACACTTTTTT
>NW_005871083.1:3352969-3375224 GCF_000147115.1 Myotis lucifugus | reverse complement strand
CCCTGAGGGTGGGTTCCTGCCTGAAACCTCACCCTTCAGGAAACAGCTGGGGGAGGGCACAGCCGTTTCCAAGATGACCCCTGCAGGACTGACTTCCTTCTGGTTGGTCGCGGTTCTGGCCGTGATGTTACCCCAGGGTTTTTATATAAAGGAGATGTTTCTAATTTTAAGGAGATGTTTCTAATTTTAAATATATATTCATATATATATATATATATATATGTGTGTGTGTGTGTGTGTGTATGTAAATGTATATATGCTTTAAGCAGTTGATATCTTTTACAGATATAAACAACAGAATTAAGTAATAAGAAAAAATTTATTGTTTTTACTCAGGCAATTACAATTTCTGAAATCCAGGTTTATACCTGGAATAACTCTTCTGCTTAAAGGATTTTAATATTTCTTGAATTGCAGGTCTGCTGGTTCTAAATTCTATTCGATTTTGTGTGTTTGAAAGTCTTTATTTGGCCTTTGTGAGCTTTTCTGGAACTTAGTAAATTACTAGGAAACAGTTTAATCCATGTAGGTCTAACTTTTAAACGTTGTTATGTGGGACCAGAGCAGCCTTTAATGTGGAGTTAATTTTTCCCTACTACTGAAATAAGAACGTTTTTAATAATATAACCAATGCCCCATGTTTTATGAGATTGTTATTCTGGTGGTTGGGAAAAATCACTAATAGAGGATATTCTAATTCTTTAGACTGCTGCTTTCCCTGCCCTTAGGGATGTTTCCTCAGACATTCATTGATTAGTACCCAAGGTAGGCTGCATGCCTCCTGAGTTCTCTCTCTGTGCATCCTTTCCTCTGGCTATGGGCTTTGAGAATTCTAGCTGCCTTGGCTTTCCTGGAGTTCCAATTCTATCTCCCTCCCTTATGGCCTGGAAACCTCCAGGCAGTAAGCTAGGGCAGTTGGTAGACTCATCTCTCAGGGATCATTGTCTTTTTCTCTGATATCCAATAACTTGAGAATCATTATTAAATATATTTTGTGCATTTTAAAAAGTTGTTTCAGGCAGGTGGGTAACTTCATTCCATATTACTTCATCTTGGCCAGAAGTAGAAATGAAACCATGATATTTTTCAGAGTAAAAGGGAGCTTTACTAATATTTATATATGGTAAATGCATAAATTAGACTGTCTCAGACAAACTAGGATGTAAGGTTACCCTGAATATTAAGGACCTTACCTGAAGTAATTAGTTTAATTAGTCTGTACAGTAACTCTATGAAGTAGGCAGTATTAATTAGCTTTACTTGCACTTGAGATGAGTGAGGTAGGTAGAAGTTAACTGTCTGATATTTTACAGGCAAGTTTTGAATGCTGGAGCAGGGATTTGAATTTAGGTAGTTTGATCCTGAACCCAGGCTTATTGGCACTGCTCAAGATTACCACCATCCTCTCCCCTATCATTCAGTCTCCTTTGGGGAGCTTAAAATTAGGTGATGTTTCCTCAAGACCCAGTTTCCAGTACACCCTAGATCAGGCACTGGGAGGCCTCTGAGGACCAGCTCCTTTCATGTTTCCTTCTCCATTTATATCATAGAAATCCTGGGCTCTGTTCCCTTCCCCTTCTTATCCACAGTAGTTTGCCTAATTATCCTACCAGTTAATATAAGCACTGGGGCTCAGCCTGAAATCTCCACACCCCTCTTCTTTGATTTCAAAACTGGCATCCCCTAATGAATCCTGTTGACACAGTACGTGATGTGCCCAATGGACTGTGAGTCTCTTCTAGAGGTGCTAGGCCCCTGCCATTGGCTCCCCTGCCAACCAGCTCTGCCTCACTTTACCCTCTCTACCAATTCTCCTGTTGTCCTCCAATTCCCGCATGCACCATGCATACTGAAACAAATTATATATCATAGACAATCCTGCTTCTTATAGTAATCCCTAGAGATGAGGCCACCTTGATGTTGAATGGGCTCATAAAACAAACCTCCCCACCTGCACTCAGTCCTGTCTTTTCTATCAGTCCACCAGTCAGGGGGAAAAAGCCACACCAAACAGGCAAGTTTAAAGTAGTACACTGATTATATACCCTTAAGCACTTTTCCTACAAGTTCCCCCTTCCTCCCTCCTAGTATGTAACTCCCTCCTCCCTCCCTGCCCATTACCTCTCTGGAGGCCACCCACAGTGATCTCTTCTTTGTGCCCCTATCTCTAGTCAGCTAAGGATATGCCTTTGTTCCCTTATCTTGCCTTGTTCAGGAATGTTATCTATGTGGAGGCCTAATTTGTTTCATCACCTCCTTCACCTCCCCAGGACCTTCACTCCACTGCTTTCTTACTAAGGTCAACTTTAGTCCCTTATCTCAGGAGTTTGCTCCTTATCTATGTAGCAGGGATACACAACACCAAGGGGCCAGAAGTGTCACATTCTTTTAGTTCTCTAAGTCAAGCTTAATTTACTGTAGCAGGAAACTCAATCTTTGTCCTTACCTGAGCTATTTCTACTTTCAAACCTACCTCATAGGGTCACATAGGGGCTCAGGATGTCCTTGCAGGGCAGTATTTTGGGAGAAAGGCCCACATCTCTTTGGCCTACATAGGTTGTCACTTATAGGCTCATTGTCCCAGCTCTGATGTTCACTTGAAGACAAAACCCTGAGGCTTCTGCATCAACCTTGGGCATGGAATTGTGGTTTTCATTGCTTAAGCTCTTACTGTTCAATTACTAACCCAGCCACTGACAACCACCAGGCATGGACCAGGCTTTGTGGGAACCCCAAAAGATTTTGTCCTTGTCATGTTGAATAAGTCTTCACTTATCCTCAATCTAAGTTACTTGTAAAAGTCCAAGCAACTTTCTTTGCTTCTTTCTGTCCAATATAACTCACAATAACATCCCAAAGAGAGAAAAGGCTTTTGGAAAAAATAGTTAGGAAGAGCATTATCTTCTCTGCCTGACAAGCCTACTTTTGGTTCTGGCCCACAAAAGCACACCCAAGGCAATGTTATGCAAAGACATGGCTGCTTTTCTGAGCTTGCAAGAGAAACCTAACCTGAAGCAGGAAGAACAAAATACATTATATCTTAACATCTTGGTTCCTGCACTTATTAGTTGTGTGACCTTCTTCTAGAATCGGGGGGTCATAAAAACATCTGCCTTCCTACTTATTAGGATTGTTTTTAAGGATTAAATGAGTTAATAGAGGTAAAATGCTTAGAACAGTGCTATAAAGTGTTAGCTATTGTTATTATCGGCTACTTATGCAGCTGGTGACATTTTCAGTGCTGTCCATTTTATACAGTGCCGTCACATCTTAGTTAGAGCTTTCAATGTCAGCACTTAAGGTGAATGCCTTGTATATCCAGAATTACCTCCAAATTCCTCTGGAGACTAGCCATCATATTTCTTGATAAGTCCCACCCAGCCAGCCTTTCTGCCAGCATTAAATCCAACTGTGCTGTCTATGGGTGAGCTACAGATACAGGCACTGCTTACAGATTTATACCTCCCCTCACACAATCTGGAGCCAGGTATTCATTTAATGAAAAACTGAAGAATTACCCATACTGCTTATTTTTTCCCTCTCTCTCTCTCTGTGTTGAGTATATGTGGTCAAATTCATATTATTTAAAAATAAGATCTAACACCAAGGTTGCCTGAAGTCCATCCCATCCTAAGCATAACCAGATAAGAAACTGAAGTCCCTTTCTATTTCAGGGGGCCTTCATGATACCATTGGCCAGACAGGTCAGAGAATGAAGAGTCCCCCTCATGATGCTCACAAAGGCAAATCATCTTGCTCCTCTATTAGGATATGGTAGTAGCCAGTGAACTTCATTGAAGTTTCATGTCTCCCTTGTCACAATCTTCAGTGAAATCTATGAGTGCTTTTTACTGGGCATTAAGGGGTGTGTATTATATGGGATGTTCTTCACCCTTGGCAGAGGGTATTCAGGGTTTATTCAACTATATGTTGCTGTAAAGCATCACCTACAGTTTCTGCTCATATCAAGATAGCCTCTTCTAAAAGAGACAATGCAGGCAAATATTAAACACATACACTTGAATAGGGGGGAAAAGTACACTGGACCAGGTACCCAGAGATTTTGGTTTTCTCCTGCCTCTGTCACTTAACTGTGTGGTCTCAAGTGAGTCCCTACCCCTCTTTGAGGCTCAGTGTTTTATCTGTAAGAGGAGGGGGGTGTACATGATGACTCCTCAGCTCTACTGTTCTATATTCTGTGATTCCACTTAATCAGCATGAACCCTTCCTTGAAACCTTCCTATTGCAGGAATGATTTGGGGGAATGGGCCAGAAAATGTTAACTGTTTCTTGGAAAAAGTCACCTGGTGTAGTAGGCAGTATGGTAATTTCAGTTTCCCTTGGGGAACCAATTCTGCTCTAATTTTTATTTGTGTTATCAGGTGGGGTTGAATTACCATCTCAGCTATAAGGGCTATTCTGTGCCCCTTGTCACACTGATTGGTTTAGGCATAGGCATGTGACTCACTTTGTCAATGAGAGACACTCCTGGGACTTTTGATGAAATTGTTGGAAAAGAGAGAGACACTCTCTCTCCTCTGGCATTAGTAAACAGGTAAGCTTGGAGGTGGTGATGGCCATCTTTGGCATAACATGGAGAAAGCATGCAGGACAATAAGGCTTAAAAATGAGATACACACAGACAGACAGACATAGAATTAAATAGTGTCCTCTGGCATGTTGAGTCCCTTGTTCCTGCCTTTTCCCAGACTTTACAGTTATAAGAGCCACTAAACACCCTTTTTGCTTAAATTGCCTTGAGTTTGATTCCTATCAATTGCAACTGAACGATGCTTGACTAACACACTCAAAGTTTCCATTGAGATGTTGGACAGAAGAATTTGCTTGTGTCCAGATGGCATGGATTGAGGCTTGGGTGTGAGAGAAGAAGGTGTGATTTTAGATGGTAGAAGGTTGCACGGAAGAGGGAAAACACCCACAATGTGCCAAGCACTATGCTATGCTTTTCATATGTTTTTCCCCCATTTAATCCTATGACCCTATAAAGACAATGCTATTTTTATTATCCCCAGTTTCAGAGGAGATAACTGGGAAACAGACAGATTAAAGACTTGCCTGAGGTCACAGAATAGGTGGCAGAGCTGAGATTTAAATTCAGGCTATTGGTCCCCAGAGCTTGAGCTCTTAATGGTTGAACTAAAATTCTCTGGATGATTTTTCTTTCCTAACTCTGCCCAGCTTAGCATATAGCTGTGGTGGAGTTGTAATATGAATTTAGGTCCACTGGACTCCAGTGCATGAGGAAGTGAACTGTAGGAGAAGGGTAGATGGAGGAGATCTCTAAGGGAATGAGTGATATGGTTAACACAGAAGCATGGAAGACAATTATCCCCCATACCCTGGTATTTATATTTAATATTCAAATACCAAGAAGGAAAATTATTCAAGGAAATTAATTTTTAATAGAAACAGTTTTTTGCAACTTTGACAACATTGTGATCTATATACACAGTTTTAAACTGTTAAATAATTTAGCATAAATTTTGAAATGAGGATATATTACATATAACCACATCAACATTTTATGAAGCACATTGCTATTTATTAGTTATCATGCAGTGTGTTTCAGCATATCTGTTTTTGATAGTCAAATATATCATTTGAATATTTCCTTTCACATGTAATATACATAAACTCACACGATACTGAGGCAACCTCTGAGAATTTCTATTATTTCTCTATTTTCCTTTTCCCTCCTCTGCTTCATCTATTGTACATTTATTTTTATACACTGTCCCTCATTTGACTATAAAGAAAAGATCCACAAGGGGAGGGTCCTGCGCTACGTATTAACTCTTATATCTTTGTGGTACCTTGCACATAGTAGGTGCTCAATAAAGTCTGTTAAGTAAAAACATTATATAAGAATTCAGTTTCTCTCAAATTATAAATAATACCAAACATGTTGTGAATAAGTAATTTTAAAACTAACCGTATTAATTGAAGTTATAATGCACCCTGACAATAGCATAATTCATAAGTATACAGATTGATGGATTATTATAAATTAAACACACTGATATAACCACCACTCAAATTAAAAAAACAAAACCAACTCCAGCTTCCCAGCAGCCATCTTACATGTCTCCTCCAGATAACCGCTATTCTGACTCTTACTTCTAAATTAATTTTGTCTGTTTTTTAGCCTAATGTAATTAAAATCATAGAGTATATTTTTCCATGTCTGTTTTTTTAAAACTCGATTTTTGGGAAATTTATCTGTATAGTTTAATGTAGCAGTAATTAATTCCCTTTTATTGTGTATAGAGTTCTAGTGTAACAACATACCACAATTTATTTATTCTATTATTGATGGACTTTGGGGTTTTTTCTAGTCACTTCCCTATTATGAATAGTGCCACTATAAATATTTTTGTGTATTTTGTTTGATACATACAGGTATTTATTTCTGCTGGGTTTATACCTAGGATTAAAATTTCGGGGTCACTGGGCATGCATATTTTCAGCTTTGGTAGATATTGCCAAACAGTTTTCAAAGTAGTTGTATCAATTCATATTGTTGATGCCCTGCAGTAAAAGACCACCAGGAATACACTTGTAGTCAAATAAAATTAGGGTTATTGATTTGTTGCAACAAGGGAGAATTCACAACCTGGGGGATTGTGGAGTGTTTCCTAAAAGGTGTTACAAAGACTTTTTGTAATATTTGGGTTTCTGTTAGGTGATTTTTGGGGAGGGTTTAAGAAAGCCAGGCTTTGTTCTTGATTGGATGCTGTCAGGAAGTGGGGTTAATTCTAAGTGAGCTTTTAAATTATTTTTTAAAAAATATATTTTATTGATTTTTTACAGAGAGGAAGGGAGAGGGATAGAGAGTTAGAAACATCGATGAGAGAGAAACATCGATCAGCTGTCTCCTGCATACCACCTATGGGGATGTGCCCGCAACCAAGGTACATGCCCTTGACTGGAATCGAACCTGGGACCCTTCAGTCCGCAGGCCGACACTCTATCCACTGAGCCAAACTGGTCAGGGCAGGAAGTTAAATTATTTTTATCCAGAAAGCAGGAAGAATGAAGTGAGGCTAAATTGGAACTTGTGAGGAAGCAGAGTTTACTCATATTAGTCAATATGTTATTTTTATAGGGTGTTGTAACAAATTTTCACAAACTGGGTGATTTAAAGCAACAGAATTTTATTTTCTAACAGTTTTGGAGACCAAAAGTTCAAAATCAAGGTGGCATTCCTTGGCATAATTAGCTGATAATAACAATATCTGATACTTTACAGCACCTCTCCATGTGGTCATTCTGCATTGCCAATGGTGGCTTCCTAACAGCATGAGGCTAAGTTCCAAAAGCAAGCTTCTCAGATTTTGCCTTGTAAGAAATAATAGAACATATATAATCATGTGCTGATTAATGGTGGGGATAGATGTCATTATGTTGTGAGAAACATGTCATTAGACGATTTCGTCGCTGTGCAAACATCTTAGACCTAGATGCGATAGCTTACTACACACTTCGGCTATATGGCGTAGCCTATTGTTTCGAGGCTGCAAACCTGTATAGCATGTTACTGTACAAGAGGTTAAATCAACACAAGATTAAATCAAGCACAAGAGAAAATGATACAATCAAGAGCGGTGGTAAGTAAACACAAGATGTAAGAGGCTGCTGTCAGCCTAACAGAGCATACTGTTTTACAGTAAACTTTTTAAAAAAATATTTTTATTTATTTCAGAGAGGAAGGGAGAGGAAGAGTGAGATAGAAACATCAATGATGAGAGAGCATTATCTATCAGCTGCCTCCTGCATGCCCCCTACTGAGGATTGAGCCCACAACTCGGGCATGTGCCCTTGGCCGGAATCAAACCTGGGACCCTTCAGTCTGCAGGCTGATGCTCTATCCACTGAGCCAAACCAGCTAGAGCCAGTAAACTTTTTAAAAAAGTAGACAGAGTATACTCTAATGATAAAAATATAGCATCCTGAATATATAAATCAGTAAAATGGTTGTTTATTATCATTATCAAGTATTATGTACTGTACATCATTGTATGTGCTATACTTTTATATGACTGACAGTGCAGTAAGCTTGTTTACACCAGCATCACACAAAAAGTGCCCTAGCTGGTTTGGCTCAGTGGATAGAGCATCGGCCTGCAGACAGAAGGGTACCAAGTTCGATTTCGGTCAAGGGCACATGCCTGTGTTGCGGGCTCGATCCCCAGTGAGGGGCGTGGAGGAGGCAGCCAATCAATGATCTCTCTCATCATTGATGTTTCTGTCACTCTCTCCCTCTCCTTCCTCTCTGAAATCAATAAAAATATATTTTTTTAAAAGAAAGAAATACACAAAAAGCAAGAAAAAAAATCCTAGAATTCCCAGCTGTGAAGTAAAAGGAAAGCCCAGGATGGAGCTGATTTCAAGGGAAAGTGAGAGAAATAGAAGCAGGAACCGTATTTCCCATGGACATTGCTAATTAAAAATGGCAGCTTCATCACAGTTTCCAATTTAGACTATAACTAATAGATGACTTTCTTTTTTTACCGTGGACTTGCATTTGATAAGAAAATTTAAAATATAAATATAGCTTTGTCAAGGGACAAGGGGGATCACTGGGTCAGATCATTGGGAAATAGTTGACCTAAGGCCTAAATATTTTATAGCTTCCCCAACTATAAAAGGCACAGCAACAAAAAGTGGTACTTTTTGCCTAAATACTGAAACCTAAAATGCTCAAATGAGCATCAGCTCACAAGCAAGAGAATCTGGTGGAACAGTAGCTGGAAATCAGATGTTCCACTCAGGAGAAACTTCTAGAAACATGGGCACAGGCTCCCAAATGCAGATGCAGGTCAACCACCAAGAAACAGGTATAGGCTATATTTCAAAAGGCCTCACAAGTGGAATTCATTCCTTTGGTGAGTTTATTGGCCTCCAAGGGCTGACCTCTCTGTCTTAGCATCTCAGGAAGCTGACTTTTCAAGCACAGAAAGATCAGTGGAGCTTTCCTTCTTTCAAATGTGGAATTACTAAAGCTCATGAGACTTATTAAAAACTGGAATGTCAACATATTCATGCATAATAATAAATGACTGCCATAGGAACTTTAAAAAGTTCTTCCAATTAATCCAGTCTTACAGCACCCCTGTGAAGTGGGTCCTCTTATCACCCCCCAGTTTTGGATGAGGAAACTTAATTTTAAGGAGGTTTATTTAAGGAAGTTAGGTAACTGGGGTGCAACTGGATTGAACTGGGGTTGGAAACCAGAGAGTCTGTCTGCAGAGCTGACTATGTAACCACTCTATTAGAGTTGCCAATGGTGCTTAATTGAAAGTTACATGCTCATAATTAATAGATTTTGCTTTTGTACACAATTGTGGTTTGGAATTTCATAGTAATGCAGCTGGGAATGAGGTGGATTTGACAGCTGCTTTCCTGGCCTTGGAATCACTCTTGCACTTGGGAATACAGTGCTAATATTCAGGTTGCAGCCTCACAGAGCCAGCTGGGTTCCCACGGAAGACCATTGGTGAGAACTATGAATCATGGGGAACAGATCAAGGAGTGTGGGTAGGTCCCTGCAAACCTTGACATGTCATTAGACGATTTCGTCGCTGTGCAAACATCTTAGACCTAGATGTGATAGCTTACTACACCATACACCATATAACCGAAGTGTGTAGTAAACCCTGACATGTCCCTTCTCCACTTTCAGAAACCTGACTCCTACTGGAGGTGCTGCTGTTGATGGGGCCCTCATGCTCCCTTCACACGTGAAGATGGCCTTCATTATATGGCCAAGGGGATGTGTCACCAGTCCTCTTCCACAGGTTCCAAGAGGGGCTCAAAGCAGTCAGTAAGCAGCAGTAGCAGGTCCCTGGAGTCCCGAAGGAACATTCCCTTAGCATTTTTTGATTCTTACTGGGTTTCATAAAAGATTCAGGGATTTAGTTCTCTTTAACTCAGACTTTCTGGACCCAGTTCCTTGTGTTTTAACCCACCAGGTATTAAAAACTAAGATGTATTGGGCATTCACAATGTCTCAGGCAGTAGGATGAGCACTTTATTGTCACAAACTTATTCAATACTAGTGGCCTGGTGCACGAAATTCATGCACATTAAAAGGGAATTAATTAGAGGAAATATTTTAATACTGCTATTTGCCCTTTCTCTATAAAAGAAGTGTCAGAGATGAAAGAAAATTAGTAAAATGTATATGAAAATCTCCCTCCTGTCAGAGTCTGGGGCACGCCATAGGACCCAGAGTCAAGTCCCCGCCCACCCGTGTACACTTAGAAATCGCATGAGACCCAGACCCGGCCGGCCCCACCCCCATTGTGCAAGATCCAGACCCAACCGGCCCCACCCCTATCAAGCTCTGCCAGGTGGGGGGCACAGCCTCAGGTCCCCCATCAAACCCCGCCAGGTGGGGGGTGCAGCCTCAGGGCCCCTGTCAAGTCCCGCCGGGTAAGGGGTGCAGTCTCAGGTCCCCTGTCAAGCCTCGCTGGGTGGGGGGCACAGCCTCAGGTCCCCCAGCCTGGTGCCTGGTTGGGGGGGGTGGCCTGAGGTCCCCCGGCCTGGCGCTGGGGCGGGGGCTGCAGCCTGAGGTCCCCCATCAAGCCCTGCATGGTGGGGAGACGCAGCATCAGGTCCTCTTCCCCAGCCTGGCGCCACACAGCCTCAGGTCCCTGCTGATCACTCGTTACAGCTCGTTACAGAAACCCCGCCTCCGCTGTGGCTGCAGCCATCTTGTGGTGGAATGATGGAGTGAGGGTCAATTTGCATATTACCGCTTTATTATATAGGATTTACAATAACCTTATGGTGGAATTACTTTTATGATACCCATTTTGTAGATAAGATTTCTGAGACCCAGAGTGGTTAGGTAACATGTCATAGGCTAATGCTTCTTTGATTTTAATGAGTTTATGAATCACTTGGGGGGTCTGGTTGAAATGCATTTCCTGATCTGGTAAGGCTAGGGTAAGGAATGAGATCCTGTATTTCTAATCAGCTTGCAGCTGTTGCTGCTGTTGGTTGGGGGACTGCACTGAGAGCTGAGATTCTCTTACACTCCCGGGCTTTCCCTCTTCATCGCCATGTGCTACTGTTTCCTGTTATAGGTCTGACAAGTCCAGGATACCCTTGTGTCCTTGGTTCCTAATATGAAGACCCACAAGTACTCTCCTTTCTATCTGTGGCCCCTGGTCACTAGCCTACTTGTCATTCCGCTCACCTCCTGCCCTTGGTCTTTCCCACACATCCACAAGGCTTGTCCTGCCATGTGCCTTACTGGTCTCTTCTCCTCAGAGAGGATGCTATCTGAAAAAGCCCCTGTAATCTGCCCATTTCTTCTCTTATCCTCCTATAAGTGTCTTCATAGCATTTAGTACTACCAGATAGAATAGTTCACATACATACAGTTTATTGTTAATTGTCTATCTTCCTCCCTAGCATGTAAGCTCCGTGAAGACAGAACTTTGTCATTTTTTCCCACTATTTTATCTTTAGCATCCTGACCAGTGCCTGCAACATAGTGAAGCTCAATAATTATTTTTGAAATAAATGAATGAGATTATGAATAAATGAGTGAATATGGTCTAACTTCCTAATATATTATAATAACAAGAGAGGTACCTAATATTTTCTGAGCACATATAGTACCAGAAAATATGATCTCATTTGATTCTTACAAAAATGCTTAGAGCTGTTATCATTAGTTCAATTTTTTAGATGAGAAACCTGAGACTCCAAGAGGTACACTAATGTGCTCAAGCTCACACATGACAGAATTAGATTTTTCAACTAGATCTAATTTTAAAGTCACCAAAATGTCCCTGTGCTGGGCATATGACTGTACCATTGTTTCCATGGCAAAGGTCACGTTGATAACTCTGTTGCAGGATCAGCTGCATGGAGATTGAGCTTGGAGAGTGGGATCCTATGTTGGAATCCACAGATCTGTAAACAAGCGAGAAAAAAAATGGAATGACTGGCTTAGTAAATTAATTCTTATTTTCTCCACTTTTCATTTTTATCCTGTAAGCTGCCTCCTGTTCAGGAAAAATGATTCCATTTGATGCTTGCTTTTAATTTTACAAAAATGACCTCTGCTACATGAAAAAATATGTTTCGTCATCAAGAATATGCATGTTTAACCCCAGTACCAGGGGTTCATGCTACTTCTAACAGCAGGGATGTTATCTCAGAGTGGAAGGAGAGAGAATGGGGAGTTAGGATTGTATTTTCTACCTGGTGCCCTGAGCAATTTCTGATACATTGTAAATAGTTAAATAAAAATAACTTCTCCCTAATCTTGGAAGCAGGCTAGTGGATTTATTTAATCACTCACAAAAGAGTATATTTTCTAGGCAGAAAGGAGAACAGAGAGGGGCATGTGATCAGCTAGAATGGCAGAGGCTCAGGGCTGAAGCTTCGGGCTTTTACATGTTGACAATGATCCTGAAAGTCCTGCTTTAAAGGGGAGAGTACCATCCCTTCTACTGCCAGTAATCAGAGACATCCTCTTGCCCATGAACCTTTGTTCTCTGGCAGCTGGGTCAGTCCTGGGTCTCCAGAGTTCTGCCAATGTCACCACTTGGCCCATGAAACTGGGGATCACCAAGGCTTTCCATTTATTGAAAGTCTTTATTTATTGAAGGTCTTGCTTATTGAATGTCTTTAAATCCATTCTCTGGCCTAGTGTATTAGTCAGGGTCCAAGCAGGACAGTATATTAAAATTCATTTGAAGAGTGTTCAACAGATGGGTTATTTACCAAAAGTAAATGACAACCAGGCCAAAGTCCAGGGTCCCAAGTGTCAGGCTCTGAGGTACCATCAGTGATCCTAATGCTCCTTAATAATGCACACGATAGCCATCAGAACATCCCCAGAAGCCCAGTGACAAATCCCTGGATAGCTCTGTCATTACAGTAATAATTTGAATCAATAGTGTAGTAAAGCAACCATACGTTTATTTCACCCAAGAGATTAAGCAAACAATCATATAAATCATTCTGCAGAAAAAAACAAATGCTCCAGATGCAAAGGGAGACAGTGTGCTTGTCCCTAACCAAATGCTCATCCTTTAATACATTTAATGTTTGCTGCTTTATCATCAGACCATGAATTCCCACATTCATAAAAAATCAAGTTATAAATTTGCTGCATTTTATCTTCTAGCTGGGGAACTCAAAGCTTGTGTGTTTGTGTGTGTGTGTGTGTGTGTGTGTGTGTGTGTGTGTGTGTGTTTCTTAAACATTCCAGGATGTACAATGCCAACCTCACCACCATATACATAGCAGAAGCTCACTGTCTGCGGAGGTGGCTGCAATAGTTATTGTTTAAAATAATTACTATGGCAGGACTGTTGAGCACAATGGGTTTGTCCTGATGATGAGGTTTCACTTTGTTCTGCCTTTTCTTTACAGCATATTGAACCATAAGCATCACCTTAACGTGTTTGAAACTTCCATTGTAATCGTTTTATTTTCACATTTGTCAGAGGGAGAGGTAGCCTGGAGCATCTCAAGCATTGGAGGCAGCATTAACTTCCAGAGGCCAGATTTCCCTTCCTCTCCGTGTTATATAGAGGGTTCTCTAATGTACATTCAGTAGTTTGAACTTGGCCATAATTACAGTCTTATTATCCTCACTAGCTTTACTTATCTCATTATTTCCTCCCTCCTGTGTTAGAGGTCAGTAGAACATCCCATTCATTAGCCACTTACTCCTTCTCTCTAGTAGTTTAACCCTGATTGATCCACTTAAGGCCCTTCTTTGTAGTTAACTTTGCTGACCTTTCCTTTGAGATTCCACCCTGGGGTTCTTTCATTGGGCACAAGCAGCCCAGTTCTAGATCAGAAGTTCATTATCATTAATTTTATTAGAAGGAGGTTGAGTTTCATCATTGCTCAATGAGCACTACTTTATTTTTATGCTCCCTTTCCCCCTACTTGTGTTGGAGGTTGGCTCTTCTATCTTTGCATACATTTTTTTTGTACTCTTCTTTCTATTTTATTTTTTTTTCATTTTTTTTTATTTCTTAAAGTATTACAAAGAGTATTACACATGTCTCCTTTTTTCTCCCCCTTGACATTCCCCCGGCTTCCCCCAACCCCCAGTGTCTTGTGTCCATTAGTTATTCTTATATTGTACTCTTCTTTCTAAAATGTTTGTAGCAGCTAGAAGAGCTAAGACTGACATATAAAAATGTGTACCTTCATAAGAAAGGACATGACCTCATGCCCAGGCATAGATAGATTGGCAGAGCTTATTAAAGTGAATGTGTGTGTGAGATGAGACACAGGTATGTGCTGTGAATGGCCCATTTTATTGATTCATTCAACAAATATTTATTGGGCATCTCTCCAGTGTTCACTGATAAAGGTACTAAATCATTCTAAACCATCATTTCCTGTTACTCTTAACCCTGTACAACCTTACCCAGGAGAATATGCTCACATTTGTTTTTGTACTAACTTCTGTCCTGATGATATATTTACAGTATACATACCATTGTGTAAGAAACCCCATAATTTTCATTTTATCTATTTTATAATTTAAAAATAAAATAAAATAAAAATAAAAAGATGCTTTTATATCATTTTGATAGTTCTCTCATATTTCTAACAACCACTGTTGGATATTCCCTGTCTGGGAATGACAGGATGGGGGTGGGGAAGACAAGTGTTACTACCCTAAGCTACATTTAAGGCTCAAGGGTTATTGCTGGCATCTTTTTAGCATACCCTGGTGGTGGTTGTTTAGGGGTGGTGGGGTGCAGGTGCACTGAGAGAAGTGGAAAGATGTCTTTGAATGAACAATTAAATATTTTGGAATTATGGTCAAATATTGCCCTACTAAGAGAAATTTGCAAGAGGCATCCCCATCATTTAGTCAAGCCCAGTCTACCCCAGTCCAGGGAGGGTTGGGAAAAGTGAGATTGCAGTTTCTCCTGGGCATGCTGATAAATTAGTTCTCCCAGCTCCTCCTTTGTGTCTAATAGGTTGGTTAGTAGGGGAAGTGAATTCCCCCATGATGCCCCAATTCCCCAGGCAGTTGTACCTTCAATATCAGAGACATTCAACTGCAAAAGCTATTTTGGGATCTCAGGCCATGTGGTTCTTCATTTGATCCTCTAGCATTCTAGCATCTAATAACATCAGAATCCTCTGGAGGGAACATCAAAATATGGACTGCTGGGCCTTAGCCTCAGAGTTCCTGATTCATTGGATTTGGGGCAGAATCTGAGAATTTGCATTCCTAAATTCCCAGGTGTTGCTGGCCCTAGGACATACATTTACTCTGTCCTCCTCTTACGAGATTCCTTCCTGGTTTCATAAGGGTTCATTTCCTTGTGAGAAGGATATAACCAAAGGAATATGCCTTTGGTTGGGGAAAGCTTATTTTTTTTAAAAAAATATTACTGTTTAAAATCTAAGAACCTTATAATGAAAATCTCTGTGCCACCTACCATGTTTAACAAATGTTAGCATTTTGCCATATCCATATCAGTAGCCATTGCTTATGTAAGTGACTTACATGGCACAGCTTATTTACTTCTAAACAACTGTATGCCAGTGGTACTTTTATTGTCTTCATATTACGGGGGAAGAGACTGAGGCCCAGACTGCTTTAAAGTCACTTGCCCAAGGGCTCTCAGCTAGCAAGTGGGATTCTAGATTTGAGCTCAGAGAGCCTGGCTTCAGGGAACCTATGTTCTTCACTACCAAAGTAAGTTGCTCCTTGAGATTTTAGCTGTTTTTTAAAAAATTTAAATTTATTGAATTTATTGGGGTGACATTGGTTAGTAATATTATATACTAGTAGGTTTCAGGTGTACAATTCTATAATGCATTATCTGTATATTGTATTATGTGTTCACCATCCAAAGTCAAGTCTTCTCCCATCACTATTTATCCCTCCTTTTTCCTCTTCTCCCTATCCCTACCCGCTTTTCCTCTGGTATTCACCATACTATTGTCTGTGTCTATGCATTTGTATTTTTTTTTTTGCTTAATCCCTTCACCTTTTGCACCTAGCTTCTCAAACCCCTCCCCTCTGACAGTTATCAGTCTGTTCTCTGTATCTATGAGTCTATTTCTATTTTGTTTGTTAGTTTATTTTGTTCATTAGATTCCACATATAAGTGAAATAATACAGTAGTTGTCTTTCTCTGACTGACTTATTTCATGTAGCGTAGTACTCTCCAGCTCCATCCATGCTATTATAAAAGGTAAGATTTCCTTCCTCTTTATAGTCAAGTAGTATTCCATTGTATAGATAAATGTACCATAGCTTTTTTATGCACTCATCTACTGATGGACACTTGGGCTGCTTCCAAACTTGGCTATTGTAAATAATGCTGCAATGAACATAGGGATGCATATATTCTTTCAAAGTAGTGTTTCAGTTTGGTTTTTTTTCAGATATATTTCCAGAAGTGGAATCACTGGGTCACAAGGCAGTTCCATTTTTAGTAGGTAACTCCACACTGCTTTCCACAGTGGCTGCACTAGTCTGCATTTCCACCAGCAGTGCCCAAAGGTTCCCTTTTCTCCACATCCTTGCCAACACTTGTTTGTTGATTTTTTGATGATAGTCGTTCTGATTGGTGTGAGGAGATACTTTATTGTAGTTTTAATTTGCATTTCTCTGATTATTGGTGATGTTGAGCATCTTTTCATATATCTATTGGCCATCTATATGTCCTCTTTAGGGAAGTGTTTATTCAGGTCCTTTATTTTTAAATTGGATTGTTTGTCTTTTGGTGTTGAGTATAAGTTCTTTATAAACTTTAGATATTAACCCCTCATCAGATGTATAACTGGCGAATATGTTCTCCCATTCAGTGGTTTGTCTTTTAATTTTGTTGATGGTTTTCTTTTCTATGCAAAATTGTGTATAGTTTGATATAGTCCCATTTGTTTATTATTTTTTGTTTCCCTTGCCCAAGGAAATATATCAGAAAAAATATTGCTAGGAGAATACCTGAGATTTTCTTGCCTATGTTTTCTTCTAGGATATTTATGGTTTTGAGTCTAACACATAAGTGTTTTATTCATTTTGAGTTTTATCCATATTCTTGTGTATGGTGTAAGAAGGTGATCTAGTTTCATTTTTTGCATATACCTGTCCAATTTTCCCAACACCATTTATTGAATAGACTATCTTTACCCCATTGTATGTTCTTGCTTCCTTTGTCAAATATTAACTGACCATAAAGGTGTGGGTCTATTTCTGGGCTCTCTATTCCGTTTCATTGATCTATATGTCTGTTTTTATATCTTTACCAGGCAGTTTTGATTAATATGCCTTGTAGTATAGTTTGATATCAGGTATTGTGATATCTCCAACTTTGTTCTTCTTACTCCAGATTGCTGAGGCTATTTGGGGTCTTTTTTGGTTCCATATAAATTTTTGGAATATTTGTTCTAGATCTGTGAAATATGCTATTGGTATTTTAATAGGAATTGCAATGAATCTATAGATTGCTTTGAGTATTATGGACATTTTAATGATGTTAATTCTTTCAATCTATGAACACCATATGTGCTTCCACTTGTTTGTATCCTTCTCAATTTCTTTCTTCAATGACCTATAATTTTCTAAGTACAGGTCTTTTACCTCCTTGGTTAAATTTATTCTTAGATACATTGTGTTTCTTTTTGTTGTTGTTTCAATAGTAAAAGAGATTGTTTCCTTAGTTTCTCTTTATGGTACTTCATTATTTGTGTATAAAATCAATTCAATTCTACCTGGAGTAGCACTGATATTTTTATAGGTACTACATTGAATCTATAGATTGCTTTGGGTACATATTATTTGCATCTTCTTCAATTTCTCTCTCTCTCTCTCTCTCTCGGTGTTCTTATAGTTTTCTTGAGTTAGAGGTATTTTATCTTCTTGGTTAAATTTTTTATTCCTTGGTTAAATTTTTTATTCCTAGGTATTTTTTTAATGCAGTTGTAAATGGGATTGTTTTCTTAGTTCCCCTTTCTGATAGTTTATTATTGATCTACATAAACCGAATTCGATTTCCTGGAACTTCTACCTCCCTACCCCGCTAGTATAACTGAATTACTTTATCAGTTTTTAAAAGGTTCTTTGGGAAGAGTCCCTTGGGTCCTGGTCTCACCCTGTTCTCCCCTTTAGTTTCCTGGGAATCTTTTTAAAATCCTGATTTCTGGGCCTCATTCTCCGGAAATTGTTTCTTTGTTACTAATGTTGTGGCCCCACCCCATAACAAAGAAACAGAATTTCTGGAGGATGAGGCCCAGAAATCAGGATTTTAAAAAGATTCCCAGGTGATTCTAATGTGCAGCCAAGGTTGAGAACCACTGCTTTAGGGTTTTCTATATACAGTATCTTGTCATCTGCAACTAATGACAATTTTACTTCTTCCTTTCCAATTTGGATGCCATTTATTTCTTCTTCTTGTCTGATTGCTGTGACTAGGACTTCTAGTACTTTGTTGAATAAGAATGGTATCCCTGTCTTGTTCCTGATCATAAGAGAAACACTTTTAATTGTTTTTCCTTTGAGTTTGTTGGCTGTGGGTTTGTCATATATGGTCTTTACTACCTTGAGGTATGTTCCCTCTATTCCCACTTTGCTGAGAGTTTTTATCATAAGTAGGTGCTGGATTTTGTTGAATGCTTTTTCTGCATCTATTGATATGATCATGTAAAACGTTACAGATTCAGTCAAAGTCCTGTTTGTATCCTATCCCTGACCTCATTTCTACTTGGTATTGACTCTCCTGGAGATGGTTGAATTCTAGGCAGAAAATTTTCAGGGTCTTCTAATTGTGGAACTGCCTTACCATTTCCTGCATGCTTGGTCATTTTTTCCCCCTCTGGGTATAGAGAAAATGGTCAGACTTTGGTTTAAAGTTCGATACCTTCAACAGCTCCCTTCTCACCTATAGAGACATTCTTAGGTGTCCTAGAGAATGTGGCAGTCCCTTTCCCCAAGTCTCTGTTTCAGTTTCTTGGGTGGTCTCTCTTAGCTCCAATCACTCCCATCCTTTTCTTCTCACTGGCTGGCTCCATTTAACCATTCCAGTCCCAGAGTACTGACCTCTGGCTCACCCTTGGATATGGCCTCTTCATTGGTTTCTGCCACTGGTGCCACATTCATTCATTTATTAATAAACATTCATTGAGCAGCTACTATGTGCCAGGTACTCTCCTAGGTCCTGGGGATGCAGCATTGAGTAAACAAGACACAAAAATCCCTGCCCTTATACTTATACTCCTGGTCCCCCTACCTTTTTTCCCCTGCTGTCTTCCAGATTTTTCCAAGCCCTGTGCTCTGTAGTCTCACCACCAGCCTGTTGTCCACCTACATCTAGACCTTTTTCTCTAATCTTGGCCTCCATTTCTCCAAGAAGACATTCAGGGTATAATTTCCTCTCTGAGCATGGGGGCAGGCATGAGCCTCAGACATTATATAAACCTGAAGTTTTCAAATTAGATATCTGTTTAGTAGCAATAGGAGTGAAATCATAGGTGGAAGGCCACACTATAAAGCAGATAAGAGAGGAGCTGCTGAGGCACAAGTGAGGTGGGAAGCTAGGAATCCCCACGTTAGGCTGGCCTATTATTTTCTATGGTGATTCTCAAGGCTCTAGCACAGTAACCTGGGGTTCCATAGAACATAGTTAAACAACCATTCCAGCACCAAGTTGTATGCTCACTTAAATGGAAAGTTTGGGTTCAGGCTCTGCCTATTGGATTCCAAAGGCTGAGGGGAAACTGGTGAATGCCACTCACTAGTTGCCTGGGCCCAGGTCAGTTTTCTGAGGCCGCTGTCTGAGCCTGCATTTATTTATATGTTTTTTTCCTCCCATTGACAGACTTCCTGGGCTGCTCATTTTGTCATTGTGTTTTTGTTGTTGTTGTTGTTATGCTTGTCAAGACTTATGTTCCTGAAGAAAAAAAGCTCAACCCACATATTATGAGAAATTGGCTCTGACATATATTTCTATTCCTTTTCCAAAGAAGTTTCCCTATACATTTTCTCAAAGTGTCATTAAGCTCTAATAGGCTTTTTCCAATAACTCCCCCCAACACCCGAGTCTGACTTTAGCATTTTCTGAAAACAAGGTGACTCTTATTTACAGATTCTGAATGTATTCCAGTTCTTGGCAGTCTTAAGCACACAGCTGAATGCATGCTAAGTCTAGCATGGATAATTACACCAGCTGTGACCTTTTAGAAACATGTATTTGGACTAAAGTGGTGTTTAGTCACTTTTGATTGACTTAGGTTTTACTCGGGTTATGTTTGGTAAACTTCAAATATTTGCTTCCATATAAGCTGGTTAAACTCCCAAAGACAAGTGCCGTGTGTGGCTTTCTATTTGGAAGAGCAACTCTGTGATGTCAGTGACAGAAGAGACTGTGTGTGCTTGTGCACACGTGCATGAACACATGTCCACACATGGTCAGAGGCAATGTAGAGAGGCAAATGACACCTGGAAGTAAAAGTGGCATGACATTGCCATGCATGGGGTGTGAAGTCTGAAAGTGCACTGGCTGTTGGGAGACAGGCATGAGCTGTTATTGCTTTAAAGACATTTCCCTTGTAGCTGCAGACGTGGTAGGAGAGAGAGCTTGGAAATGAGCTGCTCCCCCATCTGTGCTCTCCAGCCTAGGGTGACCTTGGACAAGCCTCTTAAAAAAGCCTCTTAAATGCCTCGAGCTCTCTAAGCCTCAACATTTTCCATCCTCAGAATGGGAGTGATGTGACCTTTCTTCCTCCCATTGACCGTGCTGTTGAAGAATTAGGGATTCTGCATGTTAACTGGCACACAGTTGGAATGCAATAATGATGCAGGACATCCACATTTTGGTTTCTTTCCATCCATTCACCCTTCTGAAGACTCTGAATTGGGCACGCCCCTTTTGCTGTATCCCCCCACTCTTAATTGCTTGGTGAAGCCCAAGTTACCAGACCCTGCTCGCATGCCCTTGTCCTTATCATCTCAGTGGAAGCTCTTCTGATTTCCAACTGCCAGACCTACATTTCTTCCCCTGACTTTCCCTTTTCAACAGAACCCCCTCCATCAGACTGGCAGTTTTGAGAGATTAGCATCCTCCCCTCCTCCCCGCCCATGCTAGGGCTATTCTCCCCCTCTTCCCCCCCACCCCAGTGACTGATGGGAATTGGTGTATACACTCCAGCCCTCTCAGCCACTCAGGTGGGGTGATGCTGAGGTACGTATTCTGCACTGAATGCCAGTTTCCTAATGCGAAGAACTTCAGTAGTGTATGTGTGTGTGTGTGTGGGGGGGCAGGGAGTGATAGCTGGCATGAAAACATACTCTTTCTTGCATCTCGAGTGTCCTCACAACATGGCAGCTGGCATTTGTATGATCCAAGAGAGCAAGATGGCAGCGGCGATGTCTTCTATGACCTATGTGCTCTCTGTGGCTGCTGTAGCAAACACTTGGTGGTTTAAAACAACACCGATTTATTTTCTGTTATGGTTCTGTCTGTCAGAAGTTCAAAGTCAGTTTCACTGGGCTAAAATCAAGGGGCCAGCAGGGCCAGGTTCCTGACAGAGGCTCTAGGGAAGACTATTTCCTTGACTTTTCCAGCTTCTAGAGGCCATCCTCATTCCTTGGCTCATGAATTCTTCAGTAGTCAAATCCTCTCGGCCTTTCTCTGATAAGGGCCCACTTGGAAAACCCAGGATAAGCTCCCCATCTCCAGATCCTCAATCCTATCTGTAAAGTCTCTTTTGTCATTTAAGAAAACATTCACAGATTCTAGGGATTAAAATATGGACATTATTCAGCCAACCACAACCTGCCCTCAGAGGCCACATACTGTCATCTCCTCCACATTGTCTAGAAATGAGGAGGTCCAACACACATTTGAAGGAGGGGGATTAGGTCCCCTTTTTTGAGGAAAGGACTACAGACGTATTTTAAAACCATTAAAAAGAGCAATCCCAGCTAAGAGACCTTGGTACTAGCATACATACATCCCCATTTCCGAAGCTTAGGTGTTAAGAGAGCTGGGGTCTCCCACTGGCCTTCCTGCTCTCTCTGGACTCAGTGGGTTCTACTCTAACCCAGGACACAGTGCACCTGATTCTCAGCTGCCCTTCCTGGGACAGAGTGTTTATAAGGACACCAAAGTAAAAATAACACATGTAATCTTAAGCTCCACTGTCTGTTGCCTCTTTTGCCTTGTGTGTGTGTAAAGGGCGGGGGGGGGTGGGGGTGGGGAGGAGGGTGATGTCATAATTCATA
>NW_005871083.1:3249472-3352665 GCF_000147115.1 Myotis lucifugus | reverse complement strand
AAAAGCTTTGGAACTTTCAAAAGTATCCAGAAAAGGGGGTCACTAGAATGCCCTTTTCTATTAGTACTATAAGCCTACCCCCATTTCAACAAGGGTCCACAGCCCAGATTCTTGAATAGCAGAGAGATTGAGAAGCTTATTGCAGACGAGGTGTAAAGCTACCGTGCAACAGAGTGTATTTGGGCAGTTCCGTTTAGCCACTATAGGAACTGACCTCCTCTGGTCTCAGAAAGAGACCATGCAGCTGAACACCTTTTTTTTAAAAAATATATTTTATTGATTTTTTTACAGAGAGGAAGGGAGAGGGATAGAGAGTTAGAAACATCAATGAGAGAGAAACATTGATCAGCTGCCTCCTGAACACTCCCCACTGGGGATGTGCCCGCAACCAAGGTACATGCCCTTGACTGGAATCGAATCTGGGACCCTTGAGTCCGCAGGCCAATGCTCTATCCACTGAGCCAAACCATTTAGGGCGCAGCTGAACACCTTTGAACCATTGACTTAGCTATGCCAGATTCCTCCTATTAAGAGAAGCAAGGAGTGGCTGCCAGCCTTGATAAAAATCTTTAAGTCTGCTGACCTTTAATAGCAAGAGTTGTCCCAGATAAACTTTTGTGGCATCCCCATCAGCCAGTGCTTGCCTTTGTTCAGCCTGGAGCCTGGCTTGGGTGTTTTATGCTAGTTCTGGTTGCATTTATTTATTTTTGGTAACAGCTTTACTTAGATTTAATTCACATACCATATAATTTACTCATTTAAAGTATATACTTCAATGTTTCTTTTTGTTTATTTATAGAGTTGTTCAACCATCCCCACAATTAACTTTAGAATATTTTCTTCACCCACCCACTCCACCCCTTACTCATTCTCCCTAATACTCTCATCCTTACTCCTCCACCTCCACCCCTGGCACTAGGGGCCTAATTTGCTTTCTGTTTCTATATATTTGCCTATTTGGACATTTCATATAAATGGAATTATATGATATGTGGATTTTTATGTTGGCTTCTTAGCATAATAAAAATTTCCTTGGTTCTTAAGGTTCACCATGTTGTAGCATTTATCAGTACTTCACTCATTTTTTAAAAAATATATATTTTTATTGATTTCAGAGAGGAAGGGAGAGGGAGAGGGAGAGAGAGATAGAAATATCAATGATGAGAGAGAATCATTGATTGGCTGCCTCCTGCATGCCCCCTAGTGGGTATTGAGCCGCATCCTGGGCATGTGTCCTTGACCAGAATCGAACCTGGGACTTTTCAGACCCCAGGTTGATGCTCTATCCACTTAACAAAACTGGCAAGGGCTCATTCATTGTTATGACTGAATATTTCTCCATTTTATGCATATACCAAATGTGATTTATCCATTTATTGGTTGATGGACATTTGGTTTTTTTCTACCTCTTGATTACTGTGAATAATACTGCTATGAATATTCATGCATAAGTTTTTATATGGACATGTTTTCATTTCTCTTGGGTGTATTTCTAGGAGTGGAATTGCTGGGTCATATGGTAACTTTATGTTTACCTTTCTGAAGAACTGATAGGCTGTTTTCCAAAATGGCTGCACCATTTTACAATCCAATCAGAAATGAAGGAGGATTCCAGTTTCTCCACATCCTTGCCAACACTTTTTGTTGTCTGTTGTTTGGTTACAGGCATCTTAGTGGGTGTAGAGTGGTAGCTCTCTGTGGCCTCCTTGGAGTCTAGCATCTCTTGAAGTTTGACTTTCCATGCGGGTGGTAGTGCCCATGTCTCCTTTGGCACTATCTCTGCACATCTCTCCCAGTGCCCAGCTCATGGTAAATTCTCACACACCACGTGGGTTAGATGAAGGGGTGGTTTTCCATATTGCTTTATCCAGTGATGCTCCATCTCACCTCCTGCCCCACAAATAAGATTTTTCATTTTCTATCCGTCAACTCTTTTTACCATCTTAATACCCACCCTAATCTTTGGGTTTTACATGTATGGTCCTCCCTTGAAGTCCAAGCAAGCTCAGTTGCTTGGGAAAGAATTGTACTACAAATGCCCAATAAAGTAGCTCATGTTAATTCCCCAGCCCACAGAAACACTTTTTTCCTTCCTCTTGCCTTGTGTACTAGTTCCCTATTGTTGCTGTCACAAATTACCACAAATTTGGTGGCTTAAAACAATGCAGACTTCTTACCTTAGAGCTATGTAGGTCAGAAATTAAATACAGGTAGCACTGGACTAAATCAAGGTGCCAGCAGTGCTGCATTCCTTGTGGAGGCTCTAAGGGAAATAATCCATTTCTTTGCCTTTTCCACCTCCTGGAGGCCACTCCCATTCCTTGACTGGTAGTTCCTTTTTCCATCTTTGAAGCCAGCAACATTACATTTCTCAGACCCTACTCCTGTAATCAATCTCCTCTGACTCTCTCCTGCCTCCCTCTTTTACTATTGAGGACCCTTGTAATTACACTGGGCCCACCTGGAAAATATAGGATAATCCCCTTATTTTAAAGTCAGCTGATTAGCAATCTTAACTCCATTTGCAACCTTAATTCTACTTTGCCATGTAACATAACATATTCACAGGTTCTGAGGATTGGATATAGATATCGTTGGGGGCAGTTATTCTGTCTACCACACTTTGCTTTGCTTTCCTCTCCCTCATTCTTTCCCCTTCCAGCTTTTCTGCTTTCCTTCTCTCCCTCCCTTACCTCATATTTACTCCCCCCACATTTCAATAGGAGAAGAAATGGAGCAGACTGTCACTTTACCAAGTGTGTCAGCAGGTCAATGGCAGTTCTGAGGTCATTACTGAAATGCCAAAGGCAGTAGAAGCTGTCTGTCAAAATTGGTCTTGTAACTTGTAGATCTTTCAGAGTATATTTTTTTAATGGAACTTTAACTCCACAAGGTTTATTTTCTTCCTGAATATTATGAATTGGCAAATTTAAGAATGCAGTTCTTTCATTCTTTAATCAGAAGCATTCTAAAGGCAAGTTATTCAGGCATTGTAGACAAAGAGGATAAATTGCTGGGTGGTACAATTAGATATTGGCGCTGGGAAGAAAACTGGGAGGGAGAGAAAACTGGGAGGGAGAGGCTGGTGGCAGAGTCCTTCCATCCTGTGACCTTCACTCCAGTCTGTGAGCAAAGGCTGATGGGTGATGCTTAGGGAAAGGTCATCAGGGCCATAGTTGGCTTAAACCTTGAGAAGGATAAACTTGAAGGGTGAATGGAGGAAGGGAAAGGAAGTAAAGGAGTTGCAAAGCAATATAGACTTAAATAATTTTTTTTTCTTTGAACACATTTGCAAGATGAAGGATGAAAACAATTTCATTCATTTAAGAAATCTTTACTTGGTATGTACAGTTTGAAAGGAGAAATATTATGCAATGGGTATGGGGCCTGAAGGCAAAGAAGCAAAAGGCAATAAAACACTTGCTTTCATGGAGCTAATACTTGCATAATATAAAAGTCTAATATGCTAAGTGTCCAACCTATCGGTCGACCGTTCAGTCGACCAATCGACCAGTCACTATGATGCACACTGAGCACCAGGAGGCAGATGCTCTGACCGGTAGGTTAGCTTGCTGCTGGGGTCCGGCCAATCAGGACTGGGTGAGACAGGCTGGACACGCCCTGGAGCCCTCCTGCAGTCCCTCCCCGGCCAGCAGCCACCATTGGCCCCGATCGGGACTGGGCAAGACAGTCCTGATCGGCCGATCGCCGGCCAGGCAGAAGGACCCCACCCATGCATGAATTCGTGCACCGGGCCTCTATACTTACATAATAATACTCTGTGCACCACACACTGGGCAGGGCATGCTGATGTTGTCTGTGGTAGATGATTATCATTTCCTGCACCCAGCTCCTCTGGATTGTATCATACTGGTGGTGACTAGTACCCTAACTCTTACTATGGAAGCTACAGAAAGGCAATTCTCTGGAAGTGGACAGTGGACATATGCCCTAGGCCTGGTCAGTCAGGATTAAGTGGGGACAGAAAAAGGGATATGTAGAATTTATTGAGGGCAGCTACCACTGGTTCTGATGCATGCATGGCAGTAGTGTCCTTGTCTAGCTGGTTTGGCAAAAGATGCTGACCCTTGGTCCTCTAAGATTCGCTTGGTTCATGCCCATTTTTCAAGTTGGGTCCTCAATCTTCTTATCCATTGTGTGAGCCCCAATTGCCTTCTTAAATTACTTGTCTGCTTAATGTAGCAAAATATGGTTTCTGTTGTCTACAACTCAGAAACCTGGTATATAATACTGTTTATTAGCCTGGAGGAGATAAGCTTAGTGGCTGCTGATTAAAACACACAGGAATTTTGGGCATCAAGGCTTATGAACCTTTGCCAGGAATGGTCTTCCTTTGTATCTTTGTGTATCTGCTCCTTCTGGACATTCAAGTCATTGCTAAAAGCTGCTATCTCAGAGATGACTTTCATAACTAGGCTGCCCAAGTCAGCCACTTGGTCCCTCTCTATCAAGGAGGTTTGCAGCCCTGGCTATATATTATATTAACCTGGGAGTTTAAAAATACTAATGCCCAGGTACTGCCTACCATGGATTTTTATTTGGCCTGGTAATCAGCCTGGGCATTTGAATTTGAAAGACCAATCCAGGTGATTCTAGTGCACAAGGTAGAGAATCCCTGATCTGTCACATCACCCCATTTTAATTCTTTGCAAGGCACTTAACACCCTTTAATATGTACATTTTCTACTTTTACTGACTTGAATGCTTGCTGTCTTCCTGCACCAGAAGGTAAGCTCAGTGAGAACGAGCACTGTCTTGTTCATGCGCTTATAGTAAATACTAACACAACAAATATTGGATGTATGAATGGAAAATACAAACATTTTTTTTCTTTTCTCATCTGGTTGCCTTTCAGGATACTCAGATTTACTTTGGGTGGTACCTAAGCATCCTGTCTTCATCTTCCTTCCCTCTTGATTTCCTTCTCTATTCTTATCCTGGCATCTCTGTTCTTTTCCCTGCTATTGCCCCTTGGACATGGAGACATGTACGCCGACATCCGAAGCTCATCTTGGCAGGGCAATGGTAAGGCCTTTTAGATTTCTCAGGTGAGGAGGGATAGGGGAGAGGCTTACCTTCTCAGATTCTTCAGAGGAGAATTGACAAAACAAGGCACTCTCTTTGGGAATTAAGGATGATTGTTTTTTTTCTGGCCTGAGTATAGGAGTTAATTGTGTGGCTCTATGAAAACGGCCTGGGTTTAAATTCTGGCTCTGACACCCTTAAGCTTTGTGCCCTTGGTCAAGTTACCTCACCTTTCTGTGCCTCGTTTTCTTTATGGGTAAAATGGGGATAATAATAATGAAACTTTTCTCACAAGGTTGTTCGTATGAACTGATTTTACTGTTTTTATAGCTTAACTCTTAAAGGTTGTAGGTTATGCTAAAAGAGTCACCAGCTCTGAAGTTCAGAAGGAATGTGGGGGGGGGGGGCGGAGTGTAAGGCAACAAGGTCATGTGGAGTAACTGTAAAGGTTAATTTACTGAGTGACGCCTAGGAATTAGGCATGGTGCTAAGTGTTTTTTGTGGACCCTCTTATTAAATGTTCACAGCCAGATAAGCCAGCCCTATGATTAACTCCCACTCTGTAGACATATGAACTCGAATCCAAACCCCAGAAAGTGTGCCTGACTTTAGAGCCCACGGTGAGATATTGCTGTTAAAACCTGAACCAAAAGGCATCTTTCACAGTAAACGCATTTCCTCAACTTGAGGGACTGAGCTGGAGGAAGGATTTGGGAAGTTGGGTTAAAGGGAGAGTGGAAAGTCTTGGAGAGGGCACTGTGAGTGGGGCCTTCAAGGAAGCTGAGAAGCCGGAGAGAAGATTGCAGGCAGTGATAGTGACACCCAAATAGGCAAAGATGGGCGTGAACCAGAAGAGGAAGCTATTCCATGAATAGCCCTTGACTATGATGGGAATGACCCTGAGACAGGCAGACTTTACACAAAACCTCTTCTGTGAATATTTACCTTTCTTCCTGGCTTATTCTCTCCCTTCCTTCCCCCCACCTACTAGTTCTCTAGTGTGATGATAGACCAGTTAATGTCTTAATCCATCCATTCAATAAATATTAAATATCTTGAGGGCCTGCTTTAGGCCAGGCAGTTGCTGCAGGTGAAATTGAGCATCCCACCATTTCAGTCCTCACCATCCCCCCACCTCCCACTGGTTGCAGGTGCCTTGGTCACAGTGAGCTCCAACAGACCCTCCCAGTCTGTGTGCTCACCTGGATGAGCCTTCTGTTCCACATCAGAAACCCAGCTGGGAGCCAGGAAAATGCAAGAAGGAAAAGAATCACAAGCTGCAGATAGACCCTGGCCAGTTTCTCTCCCAAGGCCCCCCTCAGACTCATTATTATATAATGCTATGGATCACAGGGTGCCCATATCTCTAAATGCTTTCCAATTTCCTCAGGAGTGTGCTGGCAAGCCTGGACTAGGTAGGTTGAACTACAGATCAGAAAATAATTGTTTATCTTGCCTGAAGGCAGCATCCCACAGTGTGGTTCTCCCAAGAGAAAGCCCTTGCTTTGCACCCCGGGTGTTTCAGGGCAGGCTGACTCTTTTTGAAAACCACCACTTTCCTTCATTTTCACTGTCATTCCCCCAATCTGCAAGACCACCTGCTAGCATGAATTTTTGCAATAACCTCCACCTGAAAGGCTCCTTCCCACATCCCATGGGTAGCCAGAAAGTTTTCAAAGTGGGAATCCGCCCATGGAATCCCTGTCTCTTCTCTGGCAAATGCTCCCCAAGGCTCCTAGAAGGAGCTAGGAGGTCAGCACCTTTCACCTGCAGGTGAACAGAAGGCTGCAGAGCCTTAAGGTTGGCCTCATTCATACTTCCCTCTGCTACTGGAAAGTGCTTTCTTCTTTCTCCTCCAGCCCAACATCAATTCCTCAGCTCCGCAGTTAGAGTTCACCTCAATTGCCAAATCTCCTTACTACCGATTCATCTAACTTACCCAGCTGTGATTTCACCGGTATTGGTGTGGTTCTTTCATTAATATCTATCTCTCCTATGGGCCCAGTGAGGGCATGGAACTCCTGTCTCATTTTTTCTTTCTCTTAGCAAAAACTCCTAGATTTTCATCTACTTTTCAATATTCATGTATCACTCCTACTTTAATAACTGCACCCCAAATTCTCTCAGAGCAGCAGTGTGCCCAGCTGAAAGACCACTTTTCTCAACCTCTCTTGCAGCTAAATGGGTCCAGGGAGTTCTGGATATAAAGCATTGTCTTTCACACATGGGGAGGCTTTCTGATGGGATATGATGCCACTGGGAGAGGCACTTTGACTGTCCCATTGCCTGGGATGTGGAATAATGGCTGGAGCTTGAGTAGGCACCATTAGATCATGAGGTGAAGCTGCAGGTTGGTGGAGGAGTAGGATAGAAGGAGGTTGGCTTCCTGATAACCATGGGAGTCTCCATGTTAACTCTGGACTGCTTCACTTTATACTTTTTTCTTAGAAAATTATTTTGTTGATTCTTTTTCATACAAAATTTATTCAGATTACATCTATTTGAAGTGTTAAGATCACAGCTAGGGAACAAGTCGTCTTGTAAGAAATGTATTTATAAAACCGGTCATAAAAGCTTTTATTCCTCTTTTTTATTGTATTATGTACTTTCCTTTTTAAAGGAGCATACAACCCAAAGCTAAACTTATTAATACTTGACCTACTCCCAATTTTGTGAGAAATACTTTCTTATTCAAAATTTTTTACCCCATAGGGAAAAAATTCTCACATCCTGGCAACTAACCCCTGACTCTCTCTAAAGCATTTCCTTCACATTTCTCTTCTCATATACCCCAGTTGTCCTGCACACATTTAGTTCTTGTATTCTTTTTCCAGAAAGACAAAGCTTTAACTACTGAAACTTTATACAGTGCTTTACACTCAAAACAGAAATGAAAACAAGAGCCACAACAAAATATGGAAATAAAACACACTCTCAGAAATCATAAAGCAGCCAGAAAATATTCTGGTGGTGTTTACAAATTAATTGTTATTTTTGTAAAAAAAATCTTAGATGCTGAAAATGTGAGTAGACTACACACCAATGTAAATAAACACATCTATCTACAGGGTTTGTACAGATAAACTCACACCTGACACTGTTGGACAGCTCACGTGTTACCATTTATTTGCATGGTTGATGTTCTCAAGGTCGCTCTGTCATGATTTCCAGCCAGTAACATTTAACCTTTTCGTGTGTGAGCTGTAATAGTAGCAACTCAATGGTACAGGAAACCTGCATGCTTAGTACTTAAAGCAACACAAATACTGAACTACTGACTCCCTTTGTGTGCCAAATGATAGGATAAAAATAAAAAGATACATGCAAGCAGAATACAGAATAGAGTACCTAACTAATGGACATTTGTTAAGCTATTTACTAGAGAAATCTTGTGCATGAAGGGACTTTTAAGATGTATTAGGATTTCTTTCAGTTTCAAAACCATGAATGTGGTGTTTCTTTACCAAAAGATTTACGTAAGAAAGTAAAGACAAAACACACAGCATTTAGCAAGGTGAACTTATTCATTAGAATTTGGAGAAAGTCTGCTTTGTTCAGAATCACACAAAGCTGGAAGCAGGGGCCGCTAACCAGATGAGGTCAGTATGGGGAATGGGGAAAAGCTTGTCAAAGCTGTTTTCCATACAGGAAATAAACCCATAGTGCATTTCCAGAAGGCTCCCCACACAAAGCTCCCACTTCATCCCTTACCTCAATGCTTCATCTTGGAGGACCACATCAGTATTGGGTATCAAGCCCAGTGTGTGCAAGAGGAGGACGATGGGATGGAGGCTGACAAAGAAAAAGGAAGATAATCTGCAATTTGTCTTTCTTCCCAAACATCTGCTTGAGGACACCTGCACAATTTAAAGCACTGATGTCAATTTGCCTTTAGTGGAAATAGATCTGTAGCAAAAGGATAGGGTTCCTTTTGAGTGTCTTCACTTCCCCCTCCCTTTTCTCCCCTTCCCCCTCCCCCTCCCTCCCTCCCTCTCCTCCTCCTCCTCCTCCTCCTCCTCTTCCTCTTATCCCTTTCTTCTTCTCCTATCCCCTTCCTCTTCTTCTATACCCTTCTTCATTCCCATAGTCTTTCGAATCCAGGGAATGGATTCTGAGGTAGTATGAAGCCAAACCAGGGACATTCCCAGTGACTGACACCATAGTCATCTCCACCTCCCAATGGAAAAGTCATTTTTGGATATTACCTGCAGGATTGGCAGTTGGCACAGAGCTTCAAAGTTGAAATGCCTTCCTGAAGAGTAAATTGGGAGATACCCTGGCATGGCATCACTTCATTTTCTAGGCACTGATTTCCCTTGACCCAACAGACTACACAGATGAAGAGGAAAGTGCTCTGGCCAGGACGATTGCAGCATCTAACCAGTCATAGGCCTTCTCCCTAGCAGCTTCTCATCTGCTTCCATCCTGAGAAGTGGTCCCCAGAGAGCAATATCACATAATCTTTCCCCCCAGGCCTGAGAAGTTCAAGGATGGAAGGTCCATACCTGACGTTTGGGACTGCTACCTCACCTTACCTGGTTATTTTTCCCAATGGGCTGCCTTGGTCAGTGAGTTCTAAGCTGTCCCTCTAGAGAAAGGACCAAGATGGGACAAAGAATCTTGAGGAGGCGGATGAAACTTCAATCACACTGGGTGAGATATTCTGATTGGTAGAGGCTTTCTCAACCTTACCACTCACTGACCTCTGCTTAACTCCTTTGAACTAGCAAAACTCTTTAAAGTAAACAAATAAATTAAAATGGTGATGGGTGTCATAAGAATGCTTACATGGAAGCTATAAAAATGAATGAGAAGAAAGAAGGAAGGAAGGAAGGAAGGAAGGAAGGAAGGAAGGAAGGAAGGAAGGGAAGGAAGGAGGGAGGGAGGAAGGGAGGGAGGAAGGGAGGAAGGGAGGGAGGGAGGGAGGCAGGGAGGGAGAAATGCCTAAATAATTCACAAAGAATCCCTAAGTAGGCATTTGTTTCAAATATACTGTAGACCTAGAAATTCATTGGGAGCAGGGAGTAGGATGGTTTACGGAATCAAAAAATCCACAACAGTTTACAGTGATAGAACTCTACATTATTTTCTGGATTTGCAACAAATGTTTTAAAACAGTTCCTTCATACTAAAGTCTTTGGGGAGTCTCTTGATCTCCTAATGTGACAGACAGTACAAAGCTTAAACTGAATCATGGCAGTAACATAATACTGTAGAGTCAGTCCTCATTATTCACGGATTCCGTATTGTGAATCTGCCTACTTGGTGAAATTTATTTGTAATTCCTCAAATCAGTACTTGTGACACTGTGGTTATTTGCATGCATGAGCAAAGAAGTGGAAAATTTAAGTCACTGACATGTTTCCAGCTGAGGTGGAATATGGGGACTCTGCCTTCTTGTTTCAACTCTCATAGTACAAACAACTGTGCTTTTTGCAATCTATTTAATGCTAGGTTTTTGCATTTTTGTGCTTTCTGTTTGTGATTTTGCTATTTTAAATGGCCCATAGGTGCTAAAGTGCAGTCTAGTGTTCCTAAGTGCAAGAAGGCTGTCATCTGCCTTATACAGAAAATATGTGTGTTAGATTAGCTTCCTTCAGGTATAAGTTATAGGCTCTTGTCCAGGCATTCAATGCCAATGAATCAACTATATACTAAATAAGGTGTCATTAAATAGAAACACACAAAAACAAGGCTATGACTAGATCCGTTGATGATAATGTTGTGACCAGAGGCTTGCAGGAACCTAACTCTGTATTTCCCCTGGAGCAGTGGTTCAGTGTTTGTGTAATTTAGTATTTGTTATAGAACATAAGTACTATGGGTAATGAGAATTGACTGTATTCCTAAGAAGAGTTAAAAACATACATGTTATATTTTTGCTTCAAATTTATGTTTCCTGAAGTCCCGTTCCATATTAGCAGACCACAAAGACATACTTTGTGGCAATTCCAGCCACAAATTGCCATTGGAAAGATTGGTGCCATTCTACAGCTTGACTGTCAGACATAGCAAGGCAGCCCAGGATGGAGGGGAAGGACATGTGTGAGACATGTGATTGCTCCTTTCTCACTTTCTGAATTATCTGTAAGATCTTAGAGCCTGGGCAAAGTAAGGCTTTCCAGAGGAAACCTGCAACTGTGCATTTAGATAATTCTTTTTAAAGAAAACATTTATTAAAAGTCATTTTTGTTTTCAAATATGTAGTTCACTTCATGATAATGTTTTGGAGGAAGAAGGGACAGCATTGCATTACAGATGTTCTGCTTCCATAATTCAAAAAATTGTCAGTTTATAAGGATGATTCACACCAAGCATAATCAGGTTTACACCAAGTCTTTCACCAATTAGAGCAATTCTGGATAATAAGCATCAAATCTCAGGAACATGGACGCTCTTTGTTTTCCACAAACCATTCAAAGGATCTAAATGAGAAAAGAGCTGTAGCAGAGAACAAAGCCTTCATCTGGAGATTGCAAAATGTTCCATCTTGTGGGTCATTGATTGGTATGAGTATAAGGAAAGTGTGCCCAGGCTCAGCATTGTGTCATGACATGATTTATTAGTGATGTCTGCTGTGGGTGAGGATGGAGATAGCACACATGCCGTGTATTTGCCTGTGTAAGTTAAAGCAGTAGAGCCTCAGTGTAAGAATCCTTCTTGCACTAGATCATACTGGGATCATGTCTGGCTTGGTGATCTCTCTTAATGCTGTGCTTAGCATGTTTCCTTGTGTAGAGTAGAAGCTCAATAAACAGTTTCTAAATGTAGGTATGTACTGATTTACCAGTAAATGTACAGAGGTAGGGAGGATAGGAAGGCAAGTTTTTTTATGCCTCTGAAGTAGCATAAGGGCAGCAGTCTGAGGCCACAAAGTCTTCCTGTTTGATTAGACATCTGCCCCAAGGGTGGCAGCCTCTCTTGCCTTGATCTAAGGCCATTTAAGGTTATAAAATGTTGCAGGTGTCACCAGCATCACCCTTAAAGAGCAGGCTGTGCTACTGGAGGCCACAGAGACTCAGCAGACCAAGCTAGGGAATGGATTTTCTGATTTTTTTTTGAGTGCTTAAAACTATAGCTACCCATGTGGCATTACATAGAAAGAGTCACCACATGAAGACTTCTGTCATTGATTTGTGTCCTTTCAGAGCCTTGTTTAAAATCAACATAACTGACTTGTCTCCTAGGAGGTACATTAAGCCTAAACAGAGACAACCCATCCATTTCTACCTAGGTGCCCTGTAGGGCAGAGGGTCATACCTGCAGCTTCTCTTCACAGATGCTCAGGAGCCACACAGAAGGTATACATCTGAACAGAAAGGATACAGGTTCCTGAGGGGTATCTGTGGAACACAGCGGGACATAATGGCAGATAGTAGGAGGGAGGCCCTTTTCTCTACTCCTTGAATGGAATCCAAGCAGTGGTTTCTAATCTGTTGCACAAGGTAATTCATAAAATTTCATTTTAAATTACTTTTTTAAAATTTCATTTTTAAAATATTGTATGTGTGTTTTATAATATGCATGATACATTACCCTAGTGATAAAGTGAATACACACACATGTACATTGCATATTCATATATATTTGGGGACCACTTCTACCTATTCCTCTCACTCACTAAGTATAGCACAAACCTCAGGACATTATCCATAAAAGAAACATAAGAAGACTCTGAAAGGTGGAGAGAAGAAAGTAGACTAGCTAGGGATCTTGAGACCGAATACACAATGATGAGTTCCTTGGGTTTTCTTTTTTGCCTCAAATATCCTGCACTGGGTTCTAGAGAAGCCAGCAAACCTAGCAATGCTAATAGGTGTAGACAAAAAAAAAATTCCTAGGAAAAGCCTGCTCTCTCTAGCCAAAGGACCAGGAAAGGGGCAGTATAGAAAGACATTCAGATACCACACACAAGAAATGTGCCCCACTCCAACCCCCAAAGGCCAAGCAGTGAGCCTAGATTTCCACCCTCATCACAGGGGGAGCAGTAATGAGGTGAGGTGCCCCTTACTAACCAGCCATAGTGGGATCAGTGGAATCTTAATGAGGAGCCCGGAGCCCCACCCTCCAGCAGGAATAAGGCACCCCTCCACTCCTAATGAGGCTGAGTAGGGAACTTGGACTTCATCCCCACCTAGCAATAATGAAATGGCATGGATTCAGAGGAGGACTGCTAAACAAGAAGATTTAAATAAAAAGGAGAGTCTTATAATATAATAGGAAAATGTTCAGAGTATAAGTGAAACTCATTATACCAAGAACTGGGAAAATCTCAACGTGAATGAGAACAGACAATTGACAGATGCCGACATCTAGATGCAACATATGTTGGAATCATCCTAACAAGGATTTTAAAGCAGCCAACATGAAAATGCTGCAGTGAGCAATTATAAATATGCTTGAAATAAATGAAAAATGGAAATTCTCAGCAAAAAAAATTATAAAGAAGAACCAAGTAGAAATCTCAGCACTGAAACATACAATAACAAAACTTAAAAACAACCCACAATGAATAGACTCCACAGCAGAATGGAGAGAACAGGGTCAAGAATCAGTGAACTTGAAGATATAGAACAATAAAAATTACTCTATCTGAAATAGAGAAAAGAGACTTTAAAAAATGAACAAAGTCTCAGAGATCTGTGGGTCTGTAATAGAATATCATGTTACAGCCACAGAAGACAGGAGAAAAAGGGTGGAGCTGAAAAATTATTTGAAAAAATAATAGCTTAAAATCTCTCAAATTTGGCAAAAGACACAAACCTTAGATTTAAGAAGCTGAGAAAGTCCCAAATAATATAATCCCAATAAATCCATGCTAAGACACAAGGTAGCCAAACTTCTGAAAACTAAAGACAAAGAGACATTCTTGAAGAAAGCCAGAGAGAAATCATACCTTACCCATAGGGAAAGAACAATTTAGATGACAGCATATTTCTTCTCAGGAACCATGGAGGACAAAAAGAAATGGCATACTATTTTTCAAATGCTGAAAGAAAAGATCTGTCAATCCAGAAAATTTATATCCAGTGAAAATATTCTTCAGGAAATAAGGAGCAATCAAGACATATTAAGAGACCTTGTTACCAGTAGACCTACCCTGAAAGAATAATTACAGGAAATTCTCTAAACAGAGAAGCAATGATAAAAGGAAGAATTGTGGAACTTTAGAAAGAACAATGAAAAGAGTAAAAATGTGAGTAAATACAATGGACTTTCCTTCTACTATTGAGTTTTCTAGATTATGTCTGATGATTGATGCAAAAATTATAATACTGTTGTGGTTTTTAAGGAGAAATATTTAATACTATAAGTGGGGGAGAGTAAAGTAACTTAAGAGGAAGAAAGGTTTTTATGTGTCTTGTGAACAGGTAGACTGTGATAAGTTATATATGTATAATGTAATATTTAGAGCAACTACTAAACATTTTATATGAAGGGATATACTCAAAGACACCCTGGATCAAGCATGATGGAATTCTAAAGAAATTTTCAGGTACCCAGATGAAGGCAGGAAAAAGGAAACAAATGAAAAACAGAAGGAACAAACAAAAAACAAAAAAATAAAATGGCAGACTGAAGCCCTAACATGTAAATTAATACATTTAATTTAATGGTCTAATGCACCAGTTAAAATACAGAGATTGATAGTGGCTAAAAAATATGATAAAACTACATGCCATCCATAAATACTTACTTCAAATGTAACATTGGTAAGAAAAGTAAAGGATGAAAGTAAAAGGATGGAAAAAATTGTATATCAATAATCAAAAGAAAGCAGGACAGGAGTGACTATAATAACACCAGAAAGAAAGAGACTTTAGAACAAAGAAAATTTCCAGGGACAGAAAGGGATTTACATGATAAAAGGGTCAGTCTACCAAGAAGACATAGCAATTCCAAATATCTATGCACCTAACAACAGAGCTGCAAACCATGCAAAACAAAAATTGATGGAACTGAAAAGAAAAACAGACAAATCCACAATTTCATTTGAGCTCTTCAACATCCCTCTCTTCATCAATTGATAGAGCAATTAGAAAATCAGCAAGGAGAAAGAACTCAGTACCATCAGTCACCAGGATCCAATAGATAGAGCACTCCGCCCAACAACAGTAGAATACACATGCTTTTCAAGTACCCAGGGGATATGTGCATACTAAGATAGACCATATTCTGGGCCATAAAACAAACCTCAACAAATTTAAAAGGATTGAAATCATATAGAGGGTATCCTCTCACCACATGCGATCAAACTAGAAAACAATAATGGACAGATAATGGGAAAATCTCCAAACATATGAAAACTAAACAATGCAGTTCTAAATAATCCATGGATCAAAAAGAAAGTCTCCAGGGAAATAAAAATATATGTTGAACTGAATGAAAATAAGTAAATAAAGCAGGATAAAATTTTTATATATAAGTATAGTGTAAAATAGAGGGAAAAGACTTAGGAAACGGTCCCTACATGTAAGCAGTATTTGTTTCTCTGAAAAACAAAAACCATTAGATGAGGATGACAGAGAAAATGCTCAGTGTGCCAAATCCTAAGCCACATCCCTCTTTGTTGGGCACACAGAACACTCTGCCTATCAGCTCTCTTTCCTGAGTATCAGTCCTGGTTGCAGCAGGAAATAGAAGACACATTCAAATTAGTATTATCCAATGGTGTTTAATTAAAGGGCTATTTATGAATGCATGGGTGGGGTTAGGGAAACCCTCTCACAAAAGATTAGTAATAGTAGGGCTATTACTAATCTGTGGCCTGAAGGGGCTGGAGACAGTGAGGGGTGTGATGTATTGAGAACCACTAGAGAGAGCTGTGATCTTTGTCAAGTGACTCAGCCTTCTCAAGGCGAGTTGCTTGACAAACATCAATGGGGAAGAAGCTGGAGAAATAAACCTTCCCCTTCTTTTCCCTGCCTGGATCCCCATTGGCCAAACTCAACTGGAGGCCAGAGATGAAAGGGTCCCAGTGATTTGCAATCCAAGAGTAGATTCCCAGGGCTGAAAACAAGGTAGAGAAAAGTAGATCAAGGATGTTTGGGTGGTGTTAGAGATAAATGGGGAGCCACTTGGGGACATAGGGACCCAGAGATTGGGTGACGGTGTTTAAAATGGCAACATCACAAGATGAGACTATTTGAAGGCAAGCTGCCAAAAGGAGCCACCCAATTCCAAGTCAACTATGATATGAGTGAGAAATAAAGCTTTATTATATTAAGCCATTGAGATTTGGATTGTTTGTTAAAGCAGCTAGTGTTAATTACCCTGACTAATACACCCAATAAAAGTCAGGGTCTCAAATTCTGTGTGGAGTGGAGTCACATATTAAACACACAGTCTAGCACTCAGCAGTAATTAAAAAGTGATTCCAATTTTACTTGTATCTCCTGGAAAACACCACTAGGGATTCAGTTTGTAATCTTAGTGACTCCTCTTAAAACCTATTTTATCATGAATACAATCCTCTTTTGTCCAGATACTCTCATTCGTCAACCCTTGAAAACTTCCTCCAACTGCTCGTCTGTGCAGGATTTATTCTTATTCATCCCCTCTCTCTCCCAGCCCTTTATAAGTAGGTCTTTTAGCCTCTCCCTCTGTATTCCCCATCATCCCTTTAGTCTTTCTTTTTATCACAGAAGATCCCTGAATCTGGTTGCCTAATATGGAGGGATGTGTAGAGCTTAGATAAAATTAAGGTAGGAACATCAGAGGAATCTAGGGATAAGGTTAAAACACAGGCTTGAAGCAGGCTGGTTGCCCTGGGGATTGGTCTCTGAGGCAGAGTTGACATGCAGTGTGTTTATTAGGGAGAATACTTCACATCAACATTGGTGGAAGGGAGAGGGAGGAAGTAGGATAGACAGAGGGAAAGCCACACTGCCACACAGGAGCCTGGAGCCAATACAGCCCATCAGACTTGCCCTGCTTTGTCTTGGCCTTTATCCTGCTGCCTCCATCTGACATTGATGTGTAAGTTTGGGCTAGATAATTCCTAAGAGGGCTGACAGCTGAAGGCTGCCTGCTGACAGCTCTTCCAGTAGCTGGAGCAATGAAACCTGCCTTGCAGGGAGACCTGGGCATCTGATCTTGTGTCCATCACTGTACAGAAGGCTTGGGAATGTGTGTGAGATGCACTGCAGCTTTGGCTTTGAGCTGTCTATAGTTTTGTGGTCATCATTCCTTCTGTACAATGTCTCGAGGCCCTTCTACTATGCTATATTCCCCACTTCCTTGTGGAACCATAACAAAATATTTTTCTTCCAAGAGGCCTTGATGTCTGATCCTTAGCCTCTCCCACTCTGTCCCTTCGCTGCTGGGCCTGTTGCTTGGGAGCTGCAACCACAGAAGGTTCTCTCTGGGCTCTCTGGGTTGTAGGATTATAGAGGAGTGTGTGGTTGGCCTTGCTGTAATTTATTGATTTCTCTTTATTGTTAAAGAACAGAATAATCATTACAAGGACTTATTTATGGCTCTAGCCCTCCTGATTGCTAGTCTCAGACAGCACTCTGGTACTGTGGATAACTTGCTGGTCCTTGAGCTGACTCTTTTTCCTGATTGTATATAACTAGGGCCTGGGCAGCAATAGCCTTTTAATTTCTCTTTTCTCAATGAGTCTGATTTTTCAATTCTTGTGATGGGCTACACCAACCTTGTATAAGCTTGAGAGTGGAGCCCTGATAAGCAGAGAAAGGAAGGGAACTAATGCTATGGGGCCCTGAGCAATGATTCTGCTTTGGTTTAAAACCCAGCTCAAACATAAACTACCTGTATTAACTTAGCCAAGTTTCTTAATCCCTGTACACCTCAATTTCCTCATCTGTAAAATGTGGGTAATACCGAATACAGTTATTGTGAGGAGAAAATCTCACATCATGTGCTTAGCACTGTGCCAACACCAGAGCAGTGTCTGTTCTGTGGTTGTCATTGATGTTCCATTTTTTCCTATGAGAAAAATGAAGCTCAGATTGCAATTAGTGATTCTGATTGGTTAATGCACACCTATTCTTTCACCAACTTTCTTTTGACACCTTCCCTCCACACCCCTCCACCCACCTCTAGTTGTGATAATATAGTAAAATCCTGCAGCACCAACTGCAATGCCCTGATGAGCTTGCTGAGTTCTCCTTGGTTCAGGAGTTTGGTTGTTCTCACTTCTTGCCAATGCCAACACTCATTAACTGTGGCCCTTTTGAGCCCCCAAATAACAGATCTTTGAGGGGCACAACACAGACTCTGGCAAAAGGTGAGAAAGTTTTCAAGGGAGTAGTTTCTAGAAAGTTGCCAATATTTAATGAATGGCCCTCTACACATCTCTAGTCTTATTTCTCATTAGCAAGTTTCTTGAACTCTATGCTTTGACTATTGCATTTCCCTAAACAGTCCATGCTCAAAATCTCTGAGCATATGTGTAGGCTGGTTTTCTCTGTCTGTAAAACTCTTCTTTTCATTCCTCTGTCTTCACATGGCTTCTTTCTACAAGACAGTTCAGGTCTTCTTTTGCTTAATGCCCTCCTCCAAAATTGTCAGGTGTTCAGATTTCTAGGGAAAATAGTCATATCTCTTCATGCTCCATTCAGTCTCTTTATTCTTCATCCTGCTGCTTTTCAGCATTTCCTTTAACTGCCAACATCACAACCTAGATAGTAGTTATCCAGGACTCATGGGTGTGAGGAGGAAAGGATTACTATGAACTCAGGGCTAAAGGTTTGATAATAGAACCTCTGTGCTTCATGGTTTTGTGTGTGAATTCTGTTTATACAGTCATCAATCCAATAAAATGTTAACTTAGTAATAAAACCTGAATCAGAGCAAAGGTGAGAATCCCTGCCTTCAATAAGCTTATGACCCTAAATGGGTTATAAGCTCATTGAAGTATATGTACAAAATAAAGTATATGTACAAAAATCATAGATGAAGCAAAAGTCAATTGGTATTATATGATCAAAGTTTTATGGGAAGACAAAACAGATTTTCTGACCGGAATAATGGGGAAAGGGATTTTTAGAGCACATGGTATTTTAGCTTTACCTGGAAGGAAGGGTAGTATTTCAGTAGGTAGCAGTGGAGATGGATCTTTTCCAGTAAAGGAAGGGACAGGAGCAATGGTACCAGTGTAATGTCAACACATGGGAAGTGAGGCTAAGTAGCTGGTTATCACAATGAGAGGCAAAGCTAGATAAGAGGTGTAGACTCCATTTGGTAGGAGACAGATTGAATAGGTATGGACCTATTGAAAGGTTCTGATATCAGAGTGACATTAACAGAGCTGTGTATTTGGCGATGTTATGCAGAACTTATTTCAGAGAGAGAACAAAAGTATTCAGAGAGTGAGATGTCTGGCTGGACCAACCTGTTGGCCCTGGGCTACCTAGGAGAGAAGGTTATGAGGGTGTTCAAGAAGCCAGATGCATACAACTTGGATGCTGGGATTGAAGAAGGTTTTGAATGCAGATAAATGTGGAGATAGACCCTAATAGAACAGCCAGATTTGGAGAAAGATGTTGAGTTTAACTTTAGAGCAAGGGATTAGAAGTCTCAGCAAGAGCATCTATGGAGGAGGTCAGCTGCAGTGGGGATTGTGGGGCTAGAGCATAGGGGCATCATCAGAGTTGGTGCCACAGTTTGGATTTATTGTGTTAAGAGCTTGAAAGGAAAAAGAGCAAAAGGATGGAAAGCTGATGATCCTGTTCTTTAGTGTGTAGACTTATTTTATCTTGCAAAGGACCCATTAGTTAACTAAAACCTTTCCTGGCCTGAAGACAAAGTGAAACCAATTACCTTGATAGAGTGATTGAAGCATCCAGAAACACCCAGTGTGGACTAGCTTCCCTCCACTATGAGGCTAGAACAGGGACTCGAGGTGTTTGCTTTACTAATCAGATTACTTCTTCTGACCACCCAATTAGTGTATCCAGATGATAGCATCCTTCCTGCCACCCCATCCTCCTGAGATAGATGATGAAGAACCAGAGTGTTATTTCAAAGCATATCTTTATTTTGGAGTCCTGGGAGGGGGAGAAACAGACCAGAGCTGTGTGTGATCCAGAAAGCATGATATCAGACAAAAGAGAGACCAGGTCTTGAGGCATATAGGAATCATAGATCACTCCGTCTTCTCTGGAGACGGGCTGAGACCGTTGTCCCCGAGTCCTTGGGAGTTTACGGTTTTGTATTAAATCTAAAGTGTTTCCTTTTGATGGAGTATTTTATGATGGACATTGTAAATTACTCTAAGGAAATTTTTTAGTTCAGAAAGAATTTATGACAGTGATAAATTTGGGCAATGTCTTTTTAAGTGTCTCTATGAATGAATACTTTCAAAATTTCCCCAGGTTCTAGTCAAAGATAGAACCTATTGGTGATTATTTTTGTACTTTTCATGTCTCAAGTGACTTCTTTTATTAGGATTCCCAAGAATAAGACTTATGATTTATCCTGATGACATATTAACAGCCAGTCATACCAAATACATTTTTCTCCCTTATGTACCAGAAAGTATATACTTGCTGTCAGCCTTTGGGGTACAATGAATTTCAAAAAGTTCTCTGGTGTTTTTCTTCAACATTGAACATTTCTTAGCTTTGTAAGTTATCAAAATATTTAGAGGATCTGGAGAGAAAAAGAAACAGAAATAAAGATAGAATGGTGTCTTATTGACAATACATCAAAAAAGATGAAAGTCATTCTGTGGCTTTCAGTTGTAAAATGATTGAATTGGATCGATATTTTAGTGAATCCCATTAATCCTATATAATAAAGAGCTAATATGCTAATTAGACCGGATGGCAGAACAACCTTCTGGATGACCTTCTGGAATGACCAGTGGGCGGGGCCACGAGGCAGCCGGGGTTGCTAGGGCCAAGCCCCTTGCATGAATTTTGTACATCGGGCTGCTAGTGAATAAAAAGAACCCACCCACCCAAATGTACTCAGCTCAAATCAGTTGGTTCAGTGGCCACACTTAAATATTGCCAATATGAAAGAAAGCTCATATTTCACATTAAAAATCATTTTCAGGATGGTGTAATTTGGGAAAAAAACACAATTATTTTAATTTCTCAGGATCCTTTATTGTTTCTTTTAGGCTTCACTTCTTAGATGTGTTTATAGCAGAAGAAGCAATCAAATAACTGGCCACTTCAGATTTTCCCAAGAGTAGATGAGTCATTCATGACTCATTAGAGGAGGGAAGTATCTTTCATCTATTGCAAAATAACTAACTAACTAAATAAATAAATATAAAGCCCCTTTCTTCTTTCACATAACATAATTTGTCTTCATCTTCTGTATGCAATACCTCACATTTGAATTCAGAGGTCTTAAGAGCAAGTTAAAAATATACAACATGTCCTTTGGGTATTTCATAAGTACCGTCCTCATACTAGTTATGAATTTTCATGTCTCTGTTAGATATCATTTTGACCTTGAAATTTTAATTTTAGTTCTGATAAATAGAAGCCAAAAATGCATGAGGACAAAATGCATGAGGGAAAAATGGGCATAGTACAGAAATGCAAAAGTGTGTAGTAGAATTTGGATTTACTCTCATATCTCTTGATGTGTCCATAACCAGACTGTTAATCTCTGTAAAAGAAACTGCCTAGATTTGTGCACAGAAAACAAGCCCTGGCACAAGTTTTTGACATAAAATTGCTGTTCTATTGATATTTGTTAAATAAATCAGCTCATTAAAATAGTTTTGAATGGGTTGGAGTTAAATTATAATTTTGTACTGAATAGAATACATATATAAATAAATAGATGACGGAGTATATGAGCCATTCTTCTGAGATGTCAGGGAAGGGGGATATTGACACTGACTTGGCAGCTTTTTAAAGGAACCAGGTGGATGCTGTTGGGTCTCCAAAGTCACTGTAGTTGGCTGGAAGTTCTAGAACTCATTTGAATGAATTAGAACTATTTTGAAAGCTGTAGAGTTCATCTTATCTGCTTATTGTTCATTTATCTATTCTTCATTTACTAGTTCTACTCATTCAACAGCTTTGGCACTGAGTTGCTGCCCTGCTGGTGCTTCCCTACTCATCCTTTCTTGCTCATGAAACGTGCATGGCACCTCATCCATTTCAGACTGGTGGCGAGCTGGTGTGTGTGTAGAGTGGACTGGGTCCTCTAACAATGACTGAGTGTGGGACACTGATGTGAGGTGGTGGGTTTTGTGTAAAAGCCAAAATGCAAATCCACGGCAAGGTGGCCTTAGGAAACAAAGCAGATAATGGAGTCAAATCCAACTCCAGGTTTAAGGTCTAAAATCAGAGCATGAAACATACATCACATGGAGTTTAAATGACCCTTGGCAATCCTTCAAATGGCTTATAAAGTTCTGCATATGTCACTTCCTTTGAACATAATGGGTACCAACCTAATGTTTCTCAACAAGCTACCCCTGGCCAATATTCCTTTAGGGGTCGGTCTCTCTCTCTCTCTCTCTCCTCTCCCCCATCCCCCCTCCCTTCTTTTCTCTCTCCTCCTTGGTCAAGTGTATAAATTGACTATGATGCTGGACCCCGGGAACTGGACTATAAAGTCCAAAAATACTTAGAAAAGTGTGGGAAACAATTCATGAGCAGCAGACCTGCAAATAGGGTTAGGGAGATTGATTGTTTGACTTGATGTGGCATAACATAAAGGGATGGTAGGACCAGGTGGAGCTCTTTGTAACATGTGTAGTCACTGGCCCTCAAGTGTCCTCATCCACAGTCCCAAACCGATTGAGCAACAAGGGTGAGGAGAGAAAAGATAGTGGAAGCAATATGTGGAGAGTTGTGCACACTTCCCAGAACGTCCCTTCCTTGTCTCTGGAACTGCACACTATTCATAGGTTTCCTCACTTATATTTTTATAAAATTGAATATTGCAAAGTTTTACTATATTTTGAGATTCTTATTTACAACTAGAGGCCCGATGCACAAATTTGTGCACCATTGGGGTCCCTCGGATGGGCCTGCGGGATCAGGCCCAAACTGGCTCTCTGACATCCCCCAAGGGGTCCCAGATTGCGAGAGGGTGAAGGCCAGGCTGAGGGATCCCACTGGTGCATGATCAGGGTCAGGGAGGAACATAGGAGGTTGGCCAGCTGGGGAGGGACTGCAGGAGAGTTCCAGGGCGTGTCTGGCCCATCTCGCTCAGTCCCGATTGGCCAGACCCAAGCAGCAAGCTAACCTACCTGTCGGAGCTGTCTGCCCCCTGGTGGTCAGTGCACGTCATAGTGAGCAGTTGAGCAGCCTTAGCATATCATTAGTATATTACGCTTTGATTGGTTGAATAGATGACTGGATGACCGGACACTTAGCATATTAGGCTTTTATTATATAGGATTCTTAGTAACACATTCAAATTAGAGTCACTAATCTGAAAGCAAAATAAACTTAATACCTACAACCTGAGAATGCTAGTAATTTGCTATATAGATGTTTTGAAATTAAATTACAATATGATTTAATGATAATAATAATATAAAATATTAGAAATAAGTGTAATTCAACCACCCTAATATAATAGCTGTTTTTATTTTTACATATTCCCCTCCTTCCTTCTCTTCTTCCCTCCCTTCCTTCCTTCCTTCCTCCCTTCCTCCTATCCTTCCATTCATCCATGTTTATTCTGTGTCTTCTCTTCTCAGGTACTCTTTTAGGCCCTGGAGATACAGTATCACAAAACAAAATGTATGCCCTCCAGATATAAAAATAAATTAATTAAATAGTATGTTAGAAGCTTTTAATTTTACTGGATAAAAGAAAAGTCAACCAGGGTAATGGGTGTGAAAGTGCCTTAGGGGACAGGCATTAAGAAGAATGGTCAGGGAAGGTAAACTGTGAGCAAAGACTTCAAGGAGAGGGAGGTCATTGTATGGATCTATGAAGAGCAGAGAGAGCCACAACCACAAAAGCTTTGAAGTACAAATTTCCAGGAATAGAAAAGAGGTCTATGTAGCTGAAGTAAAACGAGTAAGGGGGAATATATAAAAGATTAGGTCAGAATATGAGATGGGACCCCATCATGTCACATCTTGAGAGCTTTATCCCTCCATCCAAGTGGAGTTGAGCTGAGACTGTGCATGAAATGACTTATACTTTTAAGGCATTTGTCTGGAGGGCAAGGGTAGCAGCAGGGAGACTAGTTGGGAAGCCACTGCAGTAATTGAAGCATTGTTGGATTACATCTCAAAAGAGATGATAGTTACTGGCCCATGGTGGAGCACTGGTCCACATATACCTGTTCTGTGTGATCCTAGAATTCATAATTAAATTGGCATGTATAGCATTGAAAAATACCAGGCCAGAAAACCCAGTCTTCTCCTTAGCACTGCTATCAAAGGCCATGCAATTAGCTGTGGGATTCAGAGTTTGGGAGGAGCTTGCCTTGGAGAATTTTGCTGATCCATTGCCTGAGAGTTGTCTGGAAGAGAATATCTATGCATTTATCAAATTTCTTCTAATGAACATATTAATGAATCATTAGTATCATTGTTTGTTGCTTTAAGGATCACATGCTTCATCCATTTACCTTTGTGGAATTTGGAAAACTAAATGTGTTTGAGATTATGAGATTCTTTTCTGCCCAATTTATTTTATAAACTGCAAATGTAAATCATACAGCTCTCACATGCAGTTTCATTTGAGGAGAGTAACAGCGATGTTGCTATAATAGAGACATTCTAACTTGGGGGTGGGGTGCCTGCAGAACCACTGAGTCGGAATGCCATTTAAATTTTTTAAAAGATGTTTTTAGTTTAAAAAATAATTTCTAGAGTGTTCTTTTTGTAATGCTAATTTCAATTTATAGCCTAAGTATTCTAATGAGCTTAGGCGGGTATTGCAGCTTGCTTTGGGTCTTTGTCTGCTAATGTTTCTATTACCACATCCATAGTAAAACAAGAACATTAAAAAAAAATACTTCTGACATAAGCATTTTCTAACTGTGTGCTATTGCGGGCCACCAGACACTGCAGGGAAGCTTGCTGTTGTTTTGGGGAGTGATGTAGTGGGGGCAGTTTTACATTTCCCCCCACTTTTTTCTATGGCAGACAGCACAAGATAAAGGTCTGTGGACCCTTGTGAAATGCTAGAACTGGAAGGAATCTTAAAGATGACCTAGCCCAAGCCTTATATTTTGCAGATGGAGAAACTGAGGCTTAGGCTGATTAAGTAACTTAATGAAGAATCAGTACTTATATTGTGTTTTCCTGATTTATTAAAGCATGGACTATATTACACCTTCTGATGGTCTGAATCTGGCCATATACAGTGAGTTGCACCTAGGTTGGCAGAATTCTTGTGAGGTATTATTATGAATTCATTATTGATTATTATGAATTTTATCTTTACTATCATATTCTGTCAAAAGACCAATTATTTTAGGTTTGATGGGACACCTTCATCTTGAAAAAGGCAAAACAGAAGGAGTTTAAGGCAACCTTCTCTCTCCACAGTTAGGATGCTAGACAAATGATGAGGGAAATTATTTTCTCAAAGAGAAAATGCTCAGCTTTGTCTTCCAGAAGCTGAAGTGAGATGCTGTGTCTTGCTGTGCATTGTCGTTCTGTGGAGATTGACTGATCCTCCCTGCTAGGGAGTCACAGGCTTACAATTCACCACACCCCTCTGTAATAGACAGTAATGACTGCAATAAAATAAAGCTGCAGCTCAGACTACGGAGAAGTATCACCCTTGGCAATGGGGTGTAAACATGACCAAGTCAATGGACATGCCAACAGGCTGAGCCATGCATAATGAATTGAACTCAAGGTTGGGGCCCCCAGATGGGGTACAAATCTGGTGCTGTTTGCCCAGAGCAAAATCTAGGTGATTTTGGACACCATGTTGGGCCTCTTATTTCCTCATTTGTAAAATGAGAATAATAGTGCACACCTTACCAGGTGAGGATGCACTTAGGTGCAGGATGAGAGAGAGAGAGGAGTTAGTGATGTGTGACATCCAGTGGCAACTGTGGGGCTTGCTATGGAAAGTGCTTTCCTTGGCCTGACATCCCTAAACCTCTGATAAACAGGGCATTGAGCTCAGTGTGGGGGCTGAGATCCCTGCTCCGGGCACCAGCACATCATCAGAAATGAGGGGTGGAAAGGTTTGCTCTTCCAGTCATTGGTTTTTAGAAATAGCAAGTTTTACCTGCTATAGATCTGGGAACGAAGCTCTGGTGGCAGTGAAAATGGGCATTCCAGATAAATTTAGTTTTGTGGTCTCTCAAAGTGAGGCTGTCCTCATTGTCCATACTTCCTGTTGATTATTTTATTAGGCAGTGTTTAAAGTGGCCTGTGCTTTTCTTTCCCTTCCCCATCTTCCTTTCCTCTTCCTTTCATTTTGGATGGGTTAGCAGCTCGTGAGTGCAAACATTTGGGTTTCTCCATCACAGTGGCTTTTTGCTGACTTCTGCCTCTAACTTCTGAGTGTAACCCAGTAGCAATATCTTGAGGAGTCTGGTTAATTGTATGGCTTTTCATTTGGGGGAGAAGGCATTGCTGAGTGAGTGTAGTGTAGTGGATGCTGTGACGAGCCATTATTTCCCTGGAGGACTGCTGGGAGCACTGCTGACACTCGGTCCTTAGACATCAGGATGCTTCAGGAATTGTCTCTCTGAAGAGCATTACCTTGCTCAGGGCAGCCACATCCAGTGACTGGTTGATGAAGCCTGGACGCTCACACCATCTTTGGAGAACTCTGAAGAGCATCTTGGCTTCGCAACTCTTCATGGGGTCAGCCTAGGCCTTTATTGAGCATCTCAAATCAGCTTCCTCCTATGCTAAATCCTGTTTCCATCATGTACAATCCTTACAATTCCATTAAGTACTATGTAAGGAACCTATTGTATACTCATCTCCACCACAGCCTGCTACCCAGAGACACCAATCTATGACAGTGATGATATTTACATGAAGTTGTGTGTATATGAATGTGCATCAAGCATGTTTTCTTTGTTCTGTCTCTTTAAGTCAGCTCTTGAAAATAACCATCCCCACTGATAGTCCATTGTGCCCTGTATCATCTCTTTATTCCAGTTTCTCATCATTTTCTACATTCCACGCTTTCTCATTATTCTCTACCCTTGTCAGCATTTACTAGCCACTAAATTTTAAATTCTACCACTTTCTTTTGTGAGTGGTCTGTGTGTCCAGGTACGAGAGGGGGGGTGGGGGAGGAGGAGTGAGGCTGGTGACCAGACTGGGCATCTTAACAGTCTTTGAGTCAAAACTTTGCAATTCAGATGAACAGTTTCAAATAATTAAACGTTTTAATCCCATTTTCATCTTTAACCACTTGACAATCAATAGAGTGGATTTTAAAAAAATCTATTTTTATTGATTTCAGAGAGGAAGGGAGAGGGAGAGAGAGATGGAAATATCAATGATGAGAGAGAATCATTGATTGGCTGCCTCCTGCACACCCCACACTGGGGATAGAGCCCACAACCTGGGCATGTGCCCTGACTGGGAATCGAATTATGACCTCCTGGTTCATAGGTCGACACTCAAACACTGAGCCATGCCAGCCAAGCTAGAGTGAATTTTTAATGATAAAAAAATTATTTTCAAGTATTCAATAGCCCAACCAAGTCAAAAGTGAATTTTATTTTTTTGTTAATCCTTACCCTAAGATATTTTTTCCACTGATTTTTAGAGACAGTGGAAGGGATAGTGAAAGGCACAGAGAGAGTAACATTTGATGTGAGAGAGAAGCGTGGATTGGTTGTCTTCTGTACCCGCCCCGACATGGGCCGGGGATTGGCCAGGGATTTAGCCTGCAACCAAGGTATGTGCCCTTTCCTGGAATTGAACCCAGGAGCCTTCAGTCTGAAGGCCTATGCTCTAGCCACTGAGCAAACCAGCTAGAGCTGAATTTTACTTTTAAAAGAATGATCTGAAGTTGCATCAAATGTTGGCTGTGTTGCACTGGTCAAGTAGCTCAGTTGATCAGAGTGTTGTTCTGATATACCAAGGTTGTGGGTTCCATTCCTAGTCAGGGCACATACAAGAAGCGACCAATGAATGCATAAATAAGTGGAACAATGAATGGATGTTTCTCTCCCTTCCTCTCTCTCAAATCAATTTTAAAAAATGTTGGCTGTGTTTTGCTTTGAATGGTGAAGTAATAGGTAACCTTTTTATGTTTCTGTTTTCCTCCCTAATTTCTAAATAAAGAACATATATTAATTTTGCAAATAAAAATGTTTTACTAAGAACCCCCCCTCCCCTCACTATATCATGTGCATGTCCTTGACAGCTATGGTAAGAAAACTCTAAGTCAGCGGTTCTCAACCTGTGGGTCGCGACCCCTTTGGGGGTCAAACGACCCTTTCACAGGGGTCGCCTAAGACCATCGGAAAACACATATATAATTACATATTGTTTTTGTGATTAATCACTATGCTTTAATTATGTTCAATTTGTAACAATGAAAACACATATAGCATATCAGATATTTACATTACAATTCATAACAGTAGCAAAATTATAGTTATGAAGTAGCAATGAAAATAATTTTATGGTTGGGGGTCACCACAACATGAGGAACTGTATTAAAGGGTCACGGCATTAAGAAGGTTGAGAACCACTGCTCTAAGTGCTTCTGACCTCTGTGAAATGAACATCCTGATTGAGCCTGATGGTAGGACTTGAGGGCTTTTTGGTCAAGGCAGAAACTACCGTTAGAGGACAGGGCATATTTCATGCTACAGCTCAGAATTTCAGAACACTGACTTTCTTTCAGTTTAAGTTACAGAAAAGATGTGAGCATTGCACCCTGGGTTGGGAAATTTCATCTCCCTTTTTACAGATGTTCATTAACATAACAAAACATTAATGAATGTTAAGCCTGTACCCTTGTCTGTTCTAAGTAGTGACTGAATAAAAATATGTCAGAAGTAAGCCAACTAGACTAGGAAAGGCATTTTCATCCAGAAAAAAAAAATGATGTGAAATATGCGGTCACCAAAGAAGGACCACCATGTTTTATTTTGTAATTATGAAAATTTGTCTCTTTTGACAAGTGAAATGAATTTAGGCACTCAGGCATGGGGAGAAAGTTGAATTGTCTGAAAATTAAATCAAAGTAAAAATGAAAAATATAAATGGGTGTTTCATATTCACTAACATGGGAGTCATCTTTTAGATATGACATTTTGAAGCAATCCCTGAGAAACTTGATAGCTCATACCTCTGAATAAATTATGGTCGCGAGCAGTGTGGAAATAATTGAGAATGTTTGTTGTTCTTAAATAAATGCAATAAATCTGGAATGGTGTCAGCAGTCTAGAGTATAGAGGGCACCATTTTATACCCTGAGATATGTGATATGCTGAGATCTACATCACAGGGAGACACTATGTGTAGACACGGTGGTTGTGGCAGGACCTGGATGCACACACATGCACATTTAGAGAGCAGCATAGAGTTGACCCAAGTGGGGAGATGTCCAACAACAGGTCATGTCTGGCTCTATCATATCCTAGAGATGTGGGCCAGGACAAGTCATTTCCTTTAAAAAAAGGAAAATGTTGATGAGACTATGTCTTCTAGAGGTGTTGGGAAGACTGGTAAACACTCATTCAGTTGTTGCTATTATGCAAGGTATGAAAACACCTTCAACCCCAGTGTCTGACATTGAGTAGGGCCTCAATGAATGGTAGTCAACAATCAATCTGAGTACTTTTCATAATCTGTGAGTATTTACTGTGTGTGTTTTGTGTATAGGTGTGTACTTTGTGTGTATGCTTATATACATGCAATTTTGTTTATATATATATATAGATATATATAGATATATATAGATATATATATATAGATCTCTCTCTCTCTCTCTCTCCATACACACACACACACACACACACACACACACACACACACACACACATGCTAGAGGCCTGGTGCATGAAATTCATGCACTTGGGGGGGAATCTCTCAGCCCAGCCTGCACCCTCTTGCAGTCTGGGGCCCTCGTGGGGTGGGGGAGGGGATGTCCGACTGATGGCTTAGGCCCGCTCCCCGCAGAGACCAGGGCTAAACTGGCAGTTGGACATCCTTAGTGCTGCCGTGGAGGCGGGAGAGGCTCCCGCCACCGCTGCTGTGCTCTCCAGCTGTGAGCCCGGCTCAGGGCTTCTGGCTGAGCGGTGCTCCCCCTGTGGGAGCACACTGACCACCAGGGGGCAGCTCCTGTGTTGAGTGTCTGGCCCTGGTGGTCAGTGTGCATCATAGAGACCAGTCATCCCAGTGTTCGGTTGATTTGCATATTAGCCTTTTACTATATATGATATATATGTGTACCTTGGGTGTATACTTTGTGTGTGTATGTATGTACTTTGCATGTGTTCTTTATGTATGTGTATGTATGTGCACGGATAGAATTCATGCCTGTGTGTGCTCTGTGTGTGTGTACTCTGTGTGTGCATTATGCATGTATGTGAGTGTGTACACTTTGGGCATCTTCAAGGAATGAGGTGCCTTCCGGGACTAGCAATGAGTCATCCTTCATGCTCTGATAGGCTTGTAGCTCCACTGACGAGAGCCCAGGAATTGGACCTGGTGCTTTGATTTTTTTTTTTAAACAGATTTTGACACATACTAGTACATGTACACCCAAAGAGTGACATTCCTTTTATTTTATCTTTTTAAATATATTTTATTGATTTTTTTACAGAGAGTAAGGGAGAGGGATAGAGAGTTAGAAACATTGATGAGAGAGAAACATCAATCAGCTGCCTCCTGCACACCCCCTACTGGGGATGTGCCTGCAACCGAGGTACGTGACCTTGACCGGAATCGAACCTGGGACCCTTCAGTCCGCAGGCCGATGCTCTATCCACTGAGCCAAACCGGTTAGGGTGGTCTTTGATTTTTAAATGAACAACTGAACTGGCTGCCTCAGGTTTTGTGTTTATATGTATATATAGTTTATACATATAAACACACAATAATATATAAAATATTTTTAAGTGTGGGTACTTTCTAGCCATACGCAGTAAAGTTTTGGGTATCTTAACATCATTTAAAAATGGATGAACTCACAAAATGGTGTCTTGTGGGCAACCAGTGTGGTAATGAGGTTGGGAGTCTTCAATTTTTAATTAGTTTCATAGTCAAGGCTGATTTACTCAAGACAAAGACCAAACCTGAGTAAAGGGAATTCATGATAAGAAATTGAGAGTGAGACTAAAAGGAGAAAAACAGCTGTAAGCCCTTTACATCTCTGTCTGTCTGTCTTTCTCCTCTCTCCTTCCTTCCCCTTCTCTCTGGGGAAATGTAGTCTCTTGTCTTTGCACATCTGCTCCAACTGTCCAACTTTTCTGATGTTTCACTCTGAGCCAGTTCTTTCTGCTTTGTTATTGCAAATGGGCACCCACATGGTCATTGGCTTGGCCTTCCCTGACACCATTATTTCCTGTTCTCATCCCTGTTTTCTGTTATCCTGGCAGTTTCACTCTTCATACCCAACTCATTTATCTGAGTGCTTTCTGGTGTGTTTATTCATCTGGAACCAGGCTTCATAAGACCAAGTGCTATATCTCTCTGTTTTACTCAGCCTCAGAGCCTCCCATGGTGCCTGGCACACAGGAGTTGCTAAATAATTATCTGCTAAGTGAATGAATGGATGAACAGCAGCCTCAGACCTACACTTTACATGACTCTTGTGACCATCTCTTGTTTTTACACAGCCCACCTCCCTATTGCCTTTTTCTAGCAATAACTCCTTATTTTCCTTTGAATCATGGAATAATTGTCATTTACCATCCCCTAGCTACAATAACCAGTTTAGAATTGGGTTTGGGACCCAAATTCATCCAGTGAGACCTAACTCTTAACTTTTATTGAAACTATTAGGAAAGGATAGCTAAGCTTTGAGGCTATGTTTCCAGGGCTTCCAGCATCTATTATGCTGTGTGAGAATTAAGTCAACTCAGAGGAAAGCACATACAAAGGTAGAGAGAAACCAAGTCCTGATGAAATTGAGCTTGTTGGATCCAGCCTCATCAGAAGCACTAGCCTCTGGATTTCTCAGCTGCATGAGCTAAAGCATTCCTCTCTCTTCTCCAGAGTTTTCTTTTTAATACGCTCAACAGGTTAGGGGCCTCTGTTCTAAATCCCAACCTTTCCCATCCTGAATTTACATGATGGAAAGGCAAGCACTCCTAGGGGCAGGTGGTTGAGAACAGTTTCCCTCAGGTTGCGCTAGGGCCCAGCCCAAGTGTCTCCTTACGGGCATCCTTTCTGCCAAGTGCCCACTAGAGAGAACTGGCTGGGAGGGTTTTTTGTTATTATTGTTGAAATATTACTAAGAAAATAAAAAAAATAAGTTTGAGTTGGGCTTATGTTTCTTTCAGCCTAAGCATTTTTAAAAATATATTTTTTATTGATTTCAGAGAGGAGGGCAGAGGGAGAGAGAGATAGAAACATCAATAATGAGAGAGAATCATTGATCAGCTGCCTCCTGCACACCGCCTACTGAGGACTGAGCCCGCAACCTGGGCATGTGCCCTTGACCGGACCCTTCAGTCTGCAAGTTGACACTCTATTCACCGAGCCAAACCGGCCAGCCTAAGCATTTTAACAGCAAATGCCAACTCAGAGCTGAGTTGGTCATGATGTGTGCCAATCCTTCATGAGGCACCCACCCCAGTCCTGGCAGCTGTGGTCAGAGGGTCAGCATCACAGGCCTGTTTGTGCTCAGCAGGAACACAGGAAAAGCTTCTCTCAGCACGTGTGGGTTCAAGGAGCATAAAGGGCAGAAGAAACAACAGCCTTTCCAGTATAACTACAGGATCAATTTACCAGACTAAAGGCTGAGCTGGAGGTTCAGGAAGGAGTGGTGAGGTCTGTGGATGCACAGAAGGGTTTTTAGTTGAACTCTACAAGGAATTCCTGGAAGAACTCCTGAGCCTTTCTGGGTGTCATGCCCTCTCCTCTCCCTCCAGACACAATGAAATAGGTGTTATTATCCCTGCTTTACAGAAAGGTAGTTGGGACTCAGGACAATATGAGCTCTGGACATAAGAAGGAATAAAACAGAATGGACTCTGAGGTAAGACATGGCCAGGATTCCTGTCTGTGGAGAGAATCTGGGCAGGGGCTATCCTGTAAGTTAGAGCAGGCCTGGACTTCCTGGACTGAGTGGAGGGGCTAGGTATGGGTCAGTGAGGTGATGGAGATCTCTTCTGATTCTGTGGTGAGTGTTTTGTGTGTGTGTGTGTAACCTCCTGGGCTGTGCCTGGTTGCTAAGGCTGAGGCTTCTGCTTGCTAAAAGAACTGTGAACAAAGGACAGGTCAGGAAGGAGCTCCAGGACACTACTGCAGTGCCCAGGTCCCTCAGCAGAGGGTGCTCAGCTTGGCTGGGGAGGGCCTGGCTTGCCAAAATGACAGGCCACCGAGCTGCTGAAGCCAACCATACCAGTAGGGGGTAGTACACAAGGCTGTGTGGAAGCTGGGCCTGGGTACTGACCATTGGACACTTTTATCTTGGCACCCTGAGGTTCTGCGGGGCATTGAAAGAATGACATGGGTTGAGTCACTACTAAGAGGCAGTTACTAAGAAGATGAGCTCATCTTACCTCATTTAATCAAAAGGCAAAATTTAATAGTAGTTGTTACAAGCTCAGGCAGACAGACTGGGGTTTGTACCCTGACTGCTACTAAATAACTGTGTCCTGATTTCCCCTTCTGAAAAATGAGGATAATGGTTTGGCTGCCCTAAAAACTAAATGCAATAGGGCCCGTGATGTGCTTAGCACAGAGCCTGGCACGGGACATGTGCTGCACAAGGGCTGGCCCTGCCCAACCCCATTGTGCGTGGGGGCAGTGAGATCCCCACTTTCACCGGAGAGGAAGCAGAGGCTCAGAGACTTTGATATTTACTATTCTTCTGGGGGGTCTCATAGCTTCTGGGGACCACCAGAATTCAGAGCCTTTTCATATGACTCCAAAGCCCTCTCTGTGATGGATTATTGATTTTCCTTCACCTTTAATAACACTGGCTTCTCATACACAGTGGCCAGAGAGTTTGCAAGTACGGGAGTCAGTAGCAGCAGCTGGACTGCTTCTAGGCAGAGTCTTTATTTCCTTGGGTTTGGGGGAAAGTCTTTCAGACTAATAGTAATGCCCTCTTCCCACCAGGACCCTGGGCTTGGGGAACACCAATGTCAGACATAGAATGATACTTTTGTTTCATGAAAACATGTTTTAAAATTATACTAACAAAATCTGCATATGATAAACAATAATCAAGTGGAACAAGAGGGTACAAATCAAAAGGGAGTGTCTTCTAGTTCACACTCTCGGGTTCCTGTTCCAGGGGCAACCATGGTTGTAACCGTTTCCTGTTTTTCAAATTTCCAAAATTTTCTACCCACTTGCAAGGATTCGTGTGTCTGTATGTGCATATGTGTATGTTTACATTAATGCACACACACACACCAGACCCTTTTGTGCCTTTCAATAATTTATCTTAGAGAATATTCTATATTGCTTCTATTAGAGCTAGCTCATCCTTTATTCGTATCATTAGTTGAAATAGGTCTAGTTTATTCTTTTTTTATGGTTGTATAGTATCCCTTCATATGGACATACAAAGTTATAAAATTTACTCTCAACCCCAGTATTTGCTATGATAGACATATTTATATGTCTAACTAACATATTTATATTTAGAAAAATAGCATTAAATACATTTGAGAACATATCTGTAAGACAGTGCCCTAGAAGTGGAATCCCCAACTTGGAAAGTTGATATTAGCAAACTCTCATAGATATTAGCAAAGTGACTGCCTCAGAGATGGCACCAATTATACTCTCATCCCAAGTGTGGAAAGATGATCTCCACCGCCTTGCATTCACCTTCTCTATATTAACTAACTTGTTGATATCCATTAATCAAACAAGTGAAAAATGGAATCTCAGTGTTGTTTTGATTTGCTTTTCTTTAACATTGAGTGAGGTTGTGTTGCACTTTTATGAAGCAACTTACTTATGAATTAATTATTAAATTGTTACATTAATTGATTACAATTATGTTGTACAATCAGTCGAAATGTGTGGAGTCTCAACCCAGATAACCTAAAGGGGGGGTAGGACTTGGGTGGTTGATAGCTTTTCTATAACTTAATCAATCGACCAGTATAGTTAAAAAGGCTAAACTAGATTTCTTCTGTAAGACAGCCTATATAAGCCTTGCTTTTAGGCCAGGAGTTGGTAAATATGTTTCTTAAAGGTCCAGATAGTAATTATTTTAGGTTTTATGGGCCAGATGGTCTCTTTCAGAACTATCGACTCTATCCCTGTACAATACAAAAATGAATGGGCATGGCTGTGTTCTAGTACAACTTTATTTACAAAAATAGTCAGTAGGCTGTATTGCCTTCAGTTCTGTTTTCAAAACTGTTCTACACTTTGTGTGAGTAGGTGTCTAGAGACAAGATCAACTACCTCAATTTGCAGATTCCAAATGACCTAAGTCTTAAGCATCTGAAACCTTCCAGTTAATGCAGGTAGCTGAAGAAATGGATAAATACAAGTCTATCCTGCAAGATGTTAGGCCTTAGGATCATGTCACCAGGGAGAGTGAATGAGGCTTGATGTTCTAAAGTTTTCCCACTTTCTTGCATAGCTTGCCCTCTTAATTTTTAGTATAATATTTCCTTAACTTGAATACACATTAACTGGCCATCCTCATGGCATAAACATGGCTAGAGCAGTATAAAGGAGTAGCCCTGCTGCTACTTAAGGAGTCAAATAAAACTGTTTGGGGCCCTTCTCAAGAAGGGAAATTAGGGCCAAGGGAGGCACTTTGTAGCAGCACCAGGACAGTTAGCACACTTGGACAAAGCATAGCATTCATTTGCTTTGTTCCCCGTAGTACCCTATGCCTCCAAAGTGTCTAGAACATAATAGGGGCTCAGTTAATGTTTGTCAGATGAGTGAATGAATGAATGAATGGAGATAATGAATACTGCAAAAATGACTCTTTACAGTCAATGTGGCAATTTTCCATTTGTATACCAAGTTGTGTAAACAGTGCCTGGCACATAATAAGTGCACAAAGTATGGTGGCTATTACTGTTATCAGCTATTATCACAGTGAATTGCAAATACAAATAACAACAATGATTTTGACAAATGTTTGTTAATGATGTATACTATGCAAATTCCAGTTCCAATACTTTAAGTGAATTCCCTCATTTAATTTCCAGAATAAATTAAGTAGGAGGTAAGTACTACCATTATTCCATTTTACAGATGAGAAAACCAAGTCACAGAGAGGTTAACTAACTTATAGCTGCTATAAGTAAAACTGTACAGCTAGATGTAAAGTAAAAGCCTATTTCTGGTGTTTGAAGCAGTGGTTCTCAAATTCTAGTATCAGTCTCCCCTGAAGGTGTATTAAAATGCAGATTTCTGGGCTCCAGCCCTGGAGGTTTTCATTCAGTGGGTCTGGTGGAAGGCCTAAGAATCTGTATTTCTAACAAATTCCTGTTTGATGCTGATATTGCTGGCCCTGGAGCCACACTTGGCAAACCATTGGTTTAGAGAATTTTGTGACTTTCAAGGGGAAAAAAAGGTGGTCCCCCTGAAGGCCAATTTAGTTAATTTCTGGCTGTTCTTAAACCCAAAAGAACATTTTCAATCCTTTAATGGTGCTGTCCCTCCTTCTCCCTCACCCCTCCCTATCTCTAGGGCTCTGGCCAATTAGCCAGCATAGTCATAAATTGAACCACAAGGGGAAGACATGTAGTTTCTTGCAGAAGTGATAGGAAGTACTGAAGCGTTGAGTTCAAGGTCTAGGCTCCATCTCAGAATTGATGCCCCAAAGTTTCACTGCAGGCAACTGGAATATGCTTGGGCTCTGCCTGAAATGCAAGCACAACTCTTCTGATTTTAGTATCTTACCCTGTACTAGTATTAAATTACCCCATAAACAAAATACATCTGGTGTTTGACTCATGGAAAATATTTCTCTACAGTTGAAAAGAAGTGTGTGGACAGTCTGACTCCATTAATTTCCACTGGAGTGACTCGGAACCATCTGCTCAGGCTCTGCTGCAGGGTGAGAGTGGAGGCCGGACCACTCAGCAGGTGGCCTGGGAAGTGCAGTGGCGGCTCCATGGAGCTGTGACTAGGTGCCCATGTCACTGGTGTCCCCATCTAGCCTTCTCAACATGACCTTTCACACTCTAAAGGTCTCTGAGACCCCCCTCCTGGACAGATGGGGTGCTCTATGGCCTGGACCCAGTGCCTTCTCCTCCCTGACTGGGGGATTGCTGGTTGGACTGCCTTGTCCAGGATCCCTGTGATGTCTGTGTTGGCCCAGTACAGTGGATACATTCTGGTCCTTCCAAGCAGATCTTCTGCCACAGTTCTGGGCTCTCCCTTCAAGTTTCAAAGGAAATGAGAGGGTCTCCCTCCAGGGATCTCTGGGACCCAGCTATTTAGAAAGAGCAAAACCTTGGGGCAAGTTCAGAAAACTGTGCCACAGGGGACAATAGAGACAGGTTGGGCTTTAAAGTGTTGCAGACTTGGGCTCAAACTTTATTTCTCCTCCCCATGGTCATGTATCCTTTGCCAAGTTATTAACCTCCCTGACCTCTGTATAATCATCTTTAAAATGGAGACATTTTACAGTCAATATGATAGTTATCCAGTTGCATGTCACATCAGTTGATCAGTACCTGACAAATAGAGAGTGCTGGAAGAATGATGGCTGTTAATATTATTAGTTATGAATTCTAAGATGCCTCACAATGACTACCCTTTCCCCTTCCCCCACTCCCATCTAGTATATACACGTAGTATAATCTCTTCCTCTTGAGTGAGGGCAGAATCAGTAAATATGATGGGTTAAGACTTTGAGTTAATCCATCCAGAAAGAGATTATCCAGATGTGCTTGACTTAATTGTGTGAGTCATTAAATGAGACTGAACCCTTCCTGAAACTAGAGAGGTTGGAAATGTCAGAGGGTCAGTGGAGGGGGCCACATGGCAAGCACCTGAAAGCAACCTCTAGTTGCCAAGAGTGGTCCACAGCTAATAGCCAGCAAAACAACAGGGACCTCAGTCCTTCACCCACAGGAAATGAATTCTGCTCATAATCTGAGGGAGCCTGAAAGCAATCTGTCCCTAGTCAAGCCACCAGATGAGAACACAGCCTAGCTGACATATTGATTTCAGTTTTGTGAGACTCTGAATAGAAAACCCAGTTTAAAAATGCCCAACTCCTCACCCCTGGAAACTATGAGATAAGAAATATGTAGTAATAAAACTTGTAGTCATAAAAATAGCAGTAGAAAATGAGGTACAGAGATAATAACATCTACTTCAGAGAAAGATTATGGAAAATAAATGTGATAATTTGTATGGAGCATGCATAGTAGGTATCTAATGGTAATAGCCCTGGGTTTCAGATCATCTTCCCAGCTAAGTCGTTCAGCTTTTCCTTCCCATCAGGAACATGTCTTTGCCTCAAACCTCTAGCCTGTTAGCTGGGATCTTTCTGAGCTCCTGCTTTTCTTGGGGGTTGGCTTATGTCTTGCCATGGCTGGGTCTTGATGCTCACTACTGCCAATGTAAGGCCTGAATATTGACCACTGTCTGGATTTCCTCTTTCACCCTTTGTTTTTTCTAGAAGCATTTTTCCCATCCATTCTTACAAGGCTGGCTCATCTGTCAGGTTTCAACTGTGACCACATCCAAGAAGCCTCTCCTGACTACTTATATGAGCTCTTTTTCTACCCTTACCACTCTCAGAGTCTGTGCTCATTCCCTTCACAGTACTTTCACAGTCTGTAAGTTTCTGTTTGATTTGTTTAGTTTGTCCACTTTCCCCCAGTAGCCTCCCAGGTCCAGGAAACCAGATGCCATGTCGGTTTTGTTTACTGTTGATCACAGTGCTAATATGGTGAGAAGCATGAGCAGCTCAGTCCACACGTGTGTGCAGTGCACATGTGTGCATGCATGGCTGTGTGAGAAGCACTACCACACACAGCCCATGCTGACCCCAGCCCTTCTCAGATTGCCTAAAATCCCTCTGTATTCATTCTTCTGAGCATACCAGCTCATCCTGAGGAACCTTCTTATGGGATTGCCCCATATCCAAGCAGCTGGCATTTCTCATCCTCATTGCAGAGGAGAGTCTTTGTCCCAGTTCTTCTTTAAGCCACTCCTTTCTCTGAGTCCTGTACCCTAGACTTCCACCACTCCTCACCTGAAATATCATGTTTAACCTAAATAGAGTCAGATGCATAGGTACATCTCATGAGTAGATCTTATGTACATCTCATATGAATCCAGAGTGAATCCTGGGGACTCTGGGGGATAGAGAGGAATGAATATAGGCTTTGCTGTGATACAGAAAAGCAGTTTAAATGTCAGCTCTGCAGTTGACTAGCTTTCTAACATCAGCAGTAAGTCCTTTCCCTGAGCCTCAGTTTCCTTGTTGGTGAAATGGGATAATTATATCCCCACAAAAGGGTGGTTGTGACAGTGATATGAATATGAACAGAGCATGTGGTTCAGGCCTGGTACTTAGAAGATGTTCCAAGCATATAGATCCCTTCCCAGCTTCCTCTTTCCAGTTTTAAAAGTGGAAACCTACTACAAGAAAATACCAAATGTAGTGTACTGTGAGTGACAGGTGAAGAAAGAAAATTGATTGTGGGACCAGGATGTGAAGAGCCAGGTCGATGTCCTAGGAAGTTCTGAGCAGTGAGACAGGTCTAGTTTGCACTTCATGTTTGAACTTGCTCAGGCAGGATTCTCTTTCCTGTGGAGCACATTGTCACCAATGGGACCGTTTCTGTATTCATCTAAAGCTCTTGATTAGAAGCTCATGAATATTCAAATACTTGTCTCCCCTTATTTGCCTGACTATTAGCATTCTGTCTCTAGGCTTATTTTGCTGTTTTTCTCTATTGCACATTTATTCAGTGAGCCACACTTTATTGTCTGATGTGACCAATTTTGAGACAATCCCAAATATTCCCAGTTTTTGGAAAGGATGGGTTCCTCTCTGCCCTAGCTGCCAGCTTTACCTTTCTCTTTCTATTCCCAAAGATGGGTGGGTGGTGGAACAGCCTGCAAAGTGCCACTTTGGGAACTTGCTTCTTCGTTTTTAAAATTCATATTGATAATAATAATTCAGTGCATGTGTCTATCACTTCACATTTTACAAAGAGATTTCATATCATCCTGTTTTACAGTCTTGCTTTCTGCAAATGCAAAATGCTGACATTCTGTTCTGAATGGGGCCATGTCTCTTTTCCTTCTGAATATTTAACAACAAGATTTGAACAAAACCGAATCTGTTTTAAAGCCCAGCTGTACAATAATTTCTCACAATAGCACAGCGTAGAAGGAGATTTGTTCTTTTGCTATGCTGGTTGGAGTTTTGTTTGAAGTATGTTCAGCTCTGTAGGTGATACAGACTGTATTAGTTTCCTGTTGCTGCTATAACAAATTACCCTAGACATGGTGGCTTAGAAAAATACAAATTTATTCTCTTATAGTTCTGGAAGTCAGAAATATAAAATGGGTCAGCAGAACTGTATTCCTTGTGGAAATTCTCTTTCTTATCTTTTCAGCTTCTAAGGGCTACGTGTACTCCTTGGCTCATGGCCCCTTTCTTCGTCTTCAAAGCCAACACAGTAGCATCTTCACATTTTCAGCTCTCTCTCTTTAACTTCAGCTTTTCTATTGTCTAGTCTCCTTCTCTGACTCTGACCCTCCTGCCTTCCTCTTATAAGGACCTTGTGATTATATTGACCCACATAGATAATCCAGTATGATTCCCCCATCTCACGATTCTTAATTTAATCCCATCTGCAAAGTCCCCTTTGCCATTTAAGATAACATAATCATAGGAGGTTGAGACCTGAATATCTTTGGGTGACCATTGTACCTATTACACCATATTTTTGGGTTATTAAGAAAACCAGATTGCTTGGGAGTGAGACCTGATGCCTCTCTATGGTGTGGATCCTTGGCTTCTTTTCTCCTCTCTGCAGGGTAAACTCCTCCTAATAGCTGCAGGAGAAGTTTCTCAGCTACAGGGTCACACTGTCTCTAAAGGGTGCACAGAGGGCTTAGGGTGGTGGGTTAGACAACAAATATCCAACTTCCCAGTCAGATCTTTGTGTGCCCAAAGCATCTTCCTTAAGTGCCATACTCAATTTGATCCCCATAATTACCTCTGAAATGGGAATTAACCAATCAAAACTGAGGTGCAGAGAAGTTAATGTGCCGCCTATCTCTTGTGTAATATGGTGAAAGAATGCTGGTGCCTGTTGGGCCTGGATTCAAATCCAGATCTGCCTTTGTGCCTTTGTGCATGTATCTGCACCTCTCTAGTCTCAGTTTCTCCATCTGTAAGTACCCCTTTTTAGTTGTGAACATCAAATGAGGTTAGGCTTGCAAACCACTTAGCATCGAGTCTAGATCAATGCATGTTAGCTGTTTCATCATAATTATTTTTACCATCAGGATTATCATTATTTCTGAGAAATGCATTTTTCATGCTTGCTGGAAGTTGCCATAGTAATAACTATTCATATTGCTGCTATTAATACTCCAGGCTGAGGGCATACACAGAGGTGATTCCCTGAGATTTCTTGGATCCTGGAGGTAGGTACAGCTATCACTTCATTTTACATACAAATGGGGCTGGGGGAAGTGAAGTGATTTGTCCATCATAATACTGATGTTAATGGGTGGAATTAGATACCCCCCTGAGTCTACCAGAGCTGGACTTCTAATCCTATGCCCTCAGTGCATTGCTGAGTGGGTCCCCTCGTAGACATCATAGGCTATGCTGTCCTTGCCCAGCTTTGACGATAAGTGCACTCTGCAGCCTGGAGGCCTGAAAGAGCCCTAAGAGGCTGAGAGCCAGCTGTCAATTAGAGCTCATTAGGATGCCACTGTCTCAGGCAGAAATTGGTACTTCTGACTCAGTCCCTATCTCATTGGGCTCCTGTCCTACAGAACAATGGGACCAAGAAGCCCCTTGGGGCATTTCCTCACTCCTGTCCAGAGCTACTTCCTCATATGCATCCTTCTCTGACACCATAAATGTCCACATTAAATTGAGACTGATATTAATGCTGAAGCGCAGGAAGCAACTGGGGGAGTTTTCTTTAGAACAGAAAATGCCCAATTTTCAAAGATCTGGCTCAAGTGCAAATAAGTGTTGACTTCAGTCCTTCTGGGAACCGCTGCCTTGAATACCAACAGGGTCTCTGCACTGCTCCGAGACAACTTGGGCTTCTAACAGGGTGTTTGTCAACAGGAGAATACATGTGGGGCTCATGGAGGTCTTGAATAATGTATAAAATCCACACGTTCAGGTTGATTAAAATCCTAAGTGCATTATCCAGCTGGAGCAAAAGGCTCTTGAATCTCTGATCATTGAAAGTCATTGATCTTCAAGGACATTTTTCTTCTTACCATACTCAAGACAATAAATACCAGGCCTACTTGATCCATGGGAGATCAACATGAACACAAACATGTCCATGTCAATTCATATAGAATGGAAATATTGCATTTAGTAGTATATATTAATTCTCATAGAGTCACAAGGAAGAAAAAAACCCAGAATTGTCTCTTTTTCTACTTTTTTTCCCCAGATAGAAAGCTAAAAGCAAGGAAGGAGTGAGAAGGAAGTTACTAGGGTATCAAGAACAATGTTCTATGCTTCATAGAATGCCATATGTTTGTTTATCAAGATTTCTAATGCCATTAGGACATTCGGGAAACTTTGACTTCTAGTATGGCTTGTGAGAAATAGACCTATGAACCTGGGTCTCCTGGAAGAGTGGTGTTTGGTGGTGTCCCAGGCAGGAGCATGGTCCCATTCAGGAACCACTCACAGGAAGGCCCCGATAAAGGACACTATGTCTTTCCTATGCCTGCCCCCACCATTACATTTTAGAAGCTTCAAGTAACTCATTGTTGGTTTCACAGGTTCACAGTTGGAGAGAAATTTTGCTCCAGAGTAAATTATACCCTGAGTCTCACCCACACCTGACTTAAATGAAATTTAGATGATATTTTGGACTTAGACTTGTTGCTGGAATTGGTTACAAATTTTGAGGATGCTGGGGTAGGGTAAAATGTATTTTGCATGTGAGAAGGACATTAATTTGGGGGACCAGAAGGCAGAGTGTTATAGGTTAGATTGTGCCCCACCACAATTTACATGTTGAAATCCTAACCCCTAATACCTCAGAGTGTTATTGGACAGGGGCTGGTCCCTGAGCAGGTCTGCCTCATATAGGAAAGATTTCACAATATGAGTCCAGGTGATTTTGAGAGCATGTTCATTAAAGTTGGGACAGTGAAACACAGGAGGATGTAGGGTAAAAGAAGCAGCAGGAGAGAGCCCAGGTGGTTCTCTGCTTTAGTCCCTAGAAATGTTATAGGAAAGAAGTGAGCCAAGGTGGGCTGCTTTTAGCTCACTGGAAAGTCAGAGAAACAGGGGGCCTTGGAGACAAAATCAGGGAGGAGGTAAGCCTGGGATGAGCTGTGGCTGCCCACTGCTCCCCTGGTTGCAAGTCCCCAAGTAACTCTCTAGATCAGTGGTTCTCAACCTTCCTAATGCTGCGACCCTTTAATACAGTTCCTCATGTTGTGGTGACCCCCAATTTCATTGTTACAAATTGAACATAATTAAAGCATAGTGATTAATCACAAAACAATATATAATTATATATGTGTTTTCCGATGGTCTTAGGCGACCCCTGGGAAAGGGTTTTTCGACCTCCAAAGGGATCGCGACCCACAGGTTGAGAACCGCTGATCTAGAGGGAAACGCAAAAAAGGTAATGTCACTTTCAATGTCTCGTGGTAGAAGTCCATTAAAAATAACATGTTTAAAGAAGCATATATTGCCTTGTATAACTGAGAAGGATTAGGTGTTGCCCTTAGGCATAATTAGATTCAGGGGTTCAAGGAAGACATTGGCTCCAATCCTCACCATCTCCTGAGAAGACAGACATCATGGCTACCAGAGGCCCCAAACTCCAGTCATAGCACCTCAGCAACTTGGAGGTGGGGGAGAGAGAGAGAGAGAGAGAGAGAGAGAGAGAGAGAGACAGAGAGAGAGAGACAGAGAGAGAGACTGACTGACTTCCAGACTTCCAGGCCTCTTGCAGTCAATATCCCCCACTGCTGTAGGAAAGATAAGGTTTTCTCTATTGACAACCCCTCCAGAATCACATAGAGCAGTGATTTTTAACCTTTTTCATCTCATGGCACCTCATGGCAAACATAAACTAATTACTAAAATTCTGTGGCACACCAAAAAATATATTTTTTGCCTATCTGACACACAAAAAAAGCCATCTGACACCGGATGGCTATTGTGTTGGCTGTTGTCATGTTTTATTTTCTTTTCTTACAATCTAAGGCAGTGATTCCCAAAGTGGGCGCTACCGCCCCCCGGTGGGCGCTGCAGCGATCCAGGGGGGTGGTGATGGCCACAGGTGCATTTGGGGGCGATGAGTAACTGCTATTAAAATTTTAAAAAAATTAATTTCCAGGGGCTGAGTAATATTTTTTCTGGAAAGGGGGTGGTAGGCCAAATAAGTTTGGGAACCACTGATCTAAGGGAAAAGAGGTCAGTGCCCCTGACTAAATAATCAGGTATTGCATGTTTTAAAAATTCTTGCAGCACACCAGTTGAAAAATCACTGACATAGAATGATGGGTTAGCACTTCAGTGCCCATTCTAATGAGTAGATTGGTGTTTATCATTTATTCTGCAAGAAGCACATTTCAGAAAGAGGATCATTCAGACGGCAGAATTGGAGAATACGCTCTGTGTTGATCACTTTTTAAAAAAGCACTTCCCGCCTTTTCTTTAAGTCTTTTACTGTGGGCCTCCAGGTGACAGGTCTGCTTAGGAGTAAGGAATGCACTTAAGAAGAGGAGCTGCCCTAGCCAGTTTGGCTCAGTATAGAGCACTGGCCTGTGGACTGAAGGGTCCCAGATTCGATTCAGGGGCACATGCCCCAGTTGTGGGCTTGATCCCCAGTGGGGGGCATGCAGGAGGCAGCTGATCAGTGATTCTCATCATTGATTTTCTAACTCTCTCTCCCTCTCCCTTCCTCTCTGAAATCAATAAAAATATATTTTAAAAAAGCTACGAAGAGGAGCCTTATGCTGTTAGCACAGGTAACTGAGAGTCTATGTATATATAGGAAAAGGCAGCAGCCCCTTTGCAGTTTTATTGCTTGTTTTGTTCACAGCTACCTGCAATATGGCAGAGCTGCAGATGGATAGAAATATGCTGCGGTGTAACACATTTACAGCAGGGGAAAAACACCCCCCAGAACACAACTGCTCAATGCCAAAAGCTGCCTTTGCATTTCCTAATCTTTGTTGCTTTCTGAATACAAAGAGACAGATGATTATTGCAGTAATTGGCAATTGAGCTGTGGTCAGATGCTCAAGAGGTACTTTAAACAGTTGATCATAAATATAAAATTGGAGTATTGTGATTCATAGGAGAGGAAGATGAAAGCAGACCCTGGTAACATAGTCTGAGACGGAGCTTAGAGCTAGGATTTAAGCTGGGCAAATGCAGATCTTCTTTTGTTGTTGTTAGTCCTCACCTGAGGACATTTTCCATTGATTTTTAGAGGGAGAGAGACACACAGAGAGAAACATTGATGTGAGAGATACACATTTACTCTCACATTGACTGGTTGCCTCCTGCAGGGCCGGGGATAGAGCCTGCAATTGAGGTACATGCCCTTGACCAGAATCAAACCTGCGACCCTTCAGTCTGCAACCCACTGAGCCAAACCAGTCAAGGCCGAATGCAGATCTTTAAAGCAAGAAAAGGGGTCATCTGGGCTGGGTGGAACCTGAATTTTCTGGGACTGTGTGATGAACATGGAGATGCCTCCAGGTGCCTCCTCAGGAAGGACTTTGCCCACAGCTGTGTGGTCAGCAGAGGGTCTTCAGCTGTCAGCCCATTTCTGGGGTTGACTTGGCTGGAAGACCTACAGACAATAAGTGATTGGGGGCAAGTGGCAGGCTGAGTAATGACCCTCCCCTGAAGATGTACATATTCAGAACCTGTGAATTGGTTACCTGACATGGCAAAAGGGACTTTACATATGTGATTAAGTTAAGGAGTTGTCAACCTAGCCTAAACGAATCTGAATGCTTCACTAGAATTAAAAGGCTCTTTATTTAAGAGCCTTAAGATTTCTAAATTAGCAAACACTACCAGAGTGTTCTATATAAAAGTGAAAAGCTGACAATTCTTACAGTACTAGTAAAAAGTACATTCTTGAGGAGAATCAGTCCCGCATTCTTAGCCTCTGGATGGTCCAAGATGGTAATCTTCCAGATGTCAAGTGGTCTGGATAATGGATGTCAGGTGTTCTGAATACCTAATATTCTTGCCTAAGTTCTTCAGAGAGTGTTAGATACATATCTCTCTAGGCATTGATACACAATTGAACAGGCCTTAATTTCTAGGACTTGGCTTTGCTGTTCTAAGGCCCAGACTCTGGGACTGTCTGTCCAAGGAGACAGATGACCTGCGTTGGGGCTGGGGGCATTGCAAATTATGTCTCACCTTCTAAGTCTAGAAACAGGGGTCATGTGAGGACCATATAAAGAAAGAAGACAGGAGATAACTTTTAAGTGATTATCTGAGTTCAAGTGACATTTTTTTTTACTTGAAGCATAAATTACATTTATGGATTTCAGTTATAAAATTCCTCCTTCCTCCCAAAATATAGCCCCTTGAAAAGTATAAAGAGTGACTCTCCTGCTTTCTTTCCTGGCCACAGATGCGTTAGCCTGTCAGGAAAGCACAGTTTGCAGGTGAGCTACTGAGGATGCTCCAAACAAGAACTGCCACAAAAGTGCCAGAGGAACCAAACTGGTATTTAATTTATAGTTTGTAAGTCCTCAGCATGGAGCTGGCCAAACAATTCCAACTAAATTAAGTTCCATACAGTTCTCCTGGGCTGGGCCTGTGGGTGCTAAGCCCCAGCTGTCAGCCCAGCTTCATGGCTAAAGATAAATCACTGCAGAAAATGGACTATAATGAAAACACTGACAGACCCTTCAAAGTAATGGAGCTCGAGAGTCTCCCTTTTGTTACATTCCACATATTATGCAATTACCGCCTTGAAAATGGCCTTTCCTTCATTCCTGAGAGGAGTGTCCTGGTTTCGGAACAGGGACTCTGGGAGTTGGTAGGTACCTTCTTGCTTGGACTGTATGCATGTTAGGTTCAGTCTGGGCCAGACCCATTGTTGACAATTGCAGCAATTTTCTATTTCACAGAGGCTGGAATCGGCCACATCTAATCACTAGAATCACTGCACGAGGGGCTGGACCGGGCAAACCGGCCAGCCATCATGCTAGTCTACAGCGCAGTTGCTCACACTCCAAGAAATAGATTTTATGCTGCTTTCCTGTTCTGTATGAAGTGGTGTGACTGAACAGGGAGCAACTTTATAAGGATGTCTATTGAGGTGGCCATGACCAGTGCCACTAGGGAAGGGGTCTGGGCATAGTGAAGACAGTGTCAAGGTACAGTTGGGATTTTCCTGGAGGATGTGTAGCTCCTCAAGAAGTTTTGGGCTGCTGCCTCTCTCTGGCCTGCTTCTGAATTTCTTAACTACTTCAGTCTCTGGAAGCATCGAAATCTACAAGAGGACTCCCTGTTGGCAGCAAGTGAAAATGTGACCTCGAAGAAGTACTGGGAATCTTTCAAAAAACAAACCCCCTTAAGCTGACAAGTTAAATGTGTTGAACCACATAGATGTGAAGTTCATCTAGGTATGGTCAGATTCAGAAGGCCAACTGATATTCTAGGGTGTCCCCTTTCCTCCCCTCATGCTGACTTCACACCCTGGGAAATTCTAGGTTGACATACTCTCAACTCCAAGATGAGTGGTAAAAGAGATGGTGTCCCAATACTAAAAATATGTTTCAGAGCTTAGAGCCACTAAACTAACAGGGTCATGGGCACTGCCCTGAACCAATCTCTATTGCCTGGTGGGTGCAATATTGGCCAGGCTTGGGGCCATGCCTGCTTCTGAAGCAATTGTTGTGGCAAGGTAATTCTGTGCTCTGACTGGCTAAGTCTTGACAATTCCTCTTTCTGGAATAAATGAGGGAGTCAGTTCAGTTTGGGACATGCACAGGGTTAAGGATTGTTTCCAAAAGAAATACGAGAGAATTGCAGTTACTGAGAGAATTGGGGATTGTATATTAGACAGGCAAGGGCAAAAATTCCTCACTAGAAATGACTTCAGTCTACCAAAGGAGCTAGATAAGTATTTGGATGATTTTCTTCACAAGCAAAGTTAGTCACCCTCAGCACTGGATATCATTTTGGCACTTCCCAGTTTACCTGAACTACCTCTCTTCTTTTATTCTCTCTCTTAGTCATCACTTTGCCCACATTGATGAGCATGAACCACTTCGAAGCATGGAATATAGATTCCTAGCAGTTGCCAAGGAATTGAAAGGTGACAACTGAAAAGGTGGGCAGTTAGCACTATATGAGGTAAACTTTGATGGATAGGAAGTGGGAGATATTTGGAAGCAACTAGACAGATATATTCTTGTTCCTGTCACCATCTGTGAGCTCCCCTCCATAAAATTTTTCTAGAAAAATCTTGTGTTTCAAATGAACACACCTTCTGAGAGACCTGTATATTAGATTCTTATTGCTGTTACACATTATCACAGCGAGGTGGCTTAAAGAAATACAAATTTATTCTCTTTCAGATCTTGAGGTCGAAAGTATAAAATGAGTTGGCAGGGCTGCATCCCCTCTGGAAGCTCTGAGAATTCATTTCCTTGCCTTTTTCAACTTCTAGAGGCTGCCTGCATTCTTTGGCTCCTGGCTCCACATTACTCTGCTCTCTGCATCTGTTGCCCCATCTCCTTCTCTAACTCAGACCATCCTGTGTCTCTCTTATCAAGACTCTTGTGATTCCATGAGCCCACTTAGATAATCCATGACACAAGATCCTAAACTTCATCACATTTGCAAAATCACTTTTGCTTTGTCAGATAACATATTCACAGATACTCAGGATTAGGTTGTGGGCATTTTTGTTGGCCATTATTTAACCAACTACAGCCTGTGATGGCTCTTTGAGGCTCCTTGTGAAGCCCTGGACAGCTTAGGACTGCATTGCATCATATTAAGTTTTTCTTGCCTCTCTTTACTTCCTCACCCTGATACCCTGGGCTTGTGCATCCCAAAGAACCTTTCACTTTGATCTTTGCCTTCAGGCTCTGGAAGGACTAAGGTGAAGGAAACCTCAGTGAGTTCACATAGTACCTTATTAGTTCCTTCTCTGAACAATGAGCTACATGTACAAAGTAGTGGTGTCTTTCTCATCTATATCCTTAGCCCACAGATGGAATCTAGAATGTGCTCCACATATGCTTCAATGAGTGAGTGGATGAATTGGCCTTTAAACTATCCTGGAATTCTTGGTTCAAAGCTTACTTGTTCTGGACACTTATTTACTACAGTTTCCCACCAATGCTTGGTGTGTGTATACAAATTTCATGCTTCATTTTTATTGTACACATTTGTGTTCAAGGGCAGAGTCAAAAAAGAGAACTAGAGGAATAAATGTTCTTAAAAATCTAAGATCAGGCCCTGACTCTTCCCTTCCTGGCCGTATGACCTTGGATTAGTAATTTTACCTAGTCTGTGTACCCCAGTTTCTTTGTTTATAAAATGGTACTAATAGTTATATTTACCCCATATAGTTGATGAGACAATGAAATTTGATGACATGTAAAATGTATTCAAAACAATATAATCCAATTGTAGTTTTCCAAGTTTTTGACTTCATGTGCTTTTTGTATATTCACTAGGGGCCCAGTGCACGAATTCATGCACCTTGAAAGGAACTGTGGGCTGCGAGGCTGCGGTGGGCACAGGGGCAGGTCTCGGCCCATCCTCTGTGCTTCTGCCCAGCCCCTCCTGCCACAGCCCCCTGTCCCCTCTCTGCCAGCAGCTCTGCTCCCACTGCCGCTGCTCCCATGCGCTTATGGCGCCAGCCCCGCTCACACCCACTGATGGCGCAGAGCGATTGGGGCCAGTGCCAGCAGCGGGTGCGAGCGGGGCTGGTGCTGTCAGTGGGTGCAAGCAGTGGCTGCTGCTCTGATTGCCCCTCAGGAGCAGGGGGAGGTGGAGAAGCCCTGAGGGGTGATCAGGGCCCAGCAGCTGCTGCTTGTACCTGCTGTCAGCGCCGACAGACCAGCACCTGGTGCCGGCTGCAGGTGTGAGTGGGGCTGGTGTTGGCAGTGGGTGCAAGCAGTAGCTCTGGCGCCAGCTGCGAGTGTGAGTGGAGCCAGCACCAGCAGTGGGTGCAAGCAGTGGCTCCAGTGCCGGCAGTGGGTGTGAGCTGGGCCATTGCCAGCAGCAGGTGTGAGAGGTGGCTGCTAGCCCCGATAGCTCCTCAGGAACAGGGGGAGGTAGAGAAGCCCTGAGGGGTGATTGGGGCTGGTGCTGGGTGCTGGCAGCAGGTGCGAGCGGCAGCTCTGGCGCCAGCAGTGGGTGCGAGCCGGACTGGCACCAACAGCAGGTGCGAGTGCTGGGTGGGACCGCAGCTCACGGGAGCAAAGAATTTTCAGTAACCACCCGAGGCGCACCCCAATGACAGCGACCGGCACTCCACCTTGGTCTGGCACCCCCGCTTACCTGCTTCACCATCCCGCTGTAGCTGATGCCCGCCATGTTCCGTGCTCTCCTGCTTGCTGCCGATGCCAGCCATGTTTTGTGCACGCCTTCTGGTGGTCGGTGCATGTCATAGTGACCAGTTGTTGGGTTGTTCTGCCGTTCAGTCTATTTGCATATTAGGGTTTTATATATATAGATAGCATATAAATTTCATAAATTTTATATATTATTATATAAATGTATGCATATTTTTTTCTGCACTGATATTTCCCAAATGGATTGCTCAGGAGACCCTTTTGCATGGCTGAATGACCTCCATCTACAACACATTCCTTTATACCATCTTCCAGTTAGAAATAGCCATGTGCCAGGATCTATGCAACTACATAAAACTTAAAACCTATAGGGTAGGACTTTCCAGAAAGCTTTCCCATTCTTTATTGAAAGAGTCATATTCAGTTGAAATGGATGACCAGCCTTTGTTTCTCTCATTTTTGTTGTGTGTGTCTTATAGATACGATGCGTGGAATTCCTGTAGCCATTTTGTAACATGAGGCAATTAATATAAGAAAAAGAACAAGAAAATCTTAGCAAATCCTTATCTTGATTGATAGTGACCCTTGAACCAACATTAGCAGTTTCCTGCTTTCAGAATTTTTAAAATTTATTTTTTTATTTGTTTTTATTGATTTCAGAGAGGAAGGGAGAGGGAGAGAGAGATAAAAACATCAATGATGAGAGATATTCATTGATCAGCTGCCTCCTGCATGCTCCCTACTGGGGATCAAGCCCGCAACCCGGTAAGTGCTCTTAACCGGAATCGAACCTGGGATCCTTCAGTCAGCAGGCTAATGCTCTATCCACTGAGCCAAACCAACTAGGGCTCAGACTTCTTATTTGTACCTTTTCATGAATGATACCAGAAATTTGGAGAAGGTGATGGGAAATGTAAAGGCAGCCAAAAAGAGAAGAAAGGAAAGAATAGTCTAAGAAGTCTACATTTCTCTTTGTATTTTAAATAATTACAGAAAGGAAGAGGGGGCTCAAAAGAAAAACAAACCTATATCTATCCCCCTCAGTGGATTGGAAGCAACTTGAAAGCAGTGAATGTGTATGCTTGGTGTTACATGTCATCTGCATTGTACCTGGCACAGTAGGTGTTCGTTGAACAAATAAAGGGATCTTTCTTTTCACCTTTTAAACTTTGGCCAAGACTATCTGGCTCATCAGAGCAGTTGGGATGACAGTTGTTTGGTCGGTTTCTAAACACTATACTATTTAAATACAGCACACAGCCTTAGGGGGCCAGGCAGGCAATTAGACATCAGAACCTGACTAGCTAGACCAGTGTTAGCGAAACGCACACATTTGTTCATTTATATTTTATCCCCCCACCCCTCACATTTAATCTGAATCTTTAGGAGGAAGAGTTTCCAAATACTTATTCTAATATGTAATTCTCTCCAGAGGATTTCAAATGAGGAACCAAATTTAAGGTAAGTAGGAGATGCTTGCTTATAAAGTCTTGGTCTCTGTCCCAACGATCACATGATCCAGTGGAAGACATATAGATACCAATAGTTTTAGGATCCTACCTGAGCTTTCATCCTGGACACCAGGTGCAGCTGCCAGCATCTTACCCACTATGGAGCCTCTTCTTACTGTGGCCTCTCGAAAGGCAGGGAAAGGGTTCTGCTGGCCTTGGCATGTCTCATTCCATAGCACCAGTACAGTAACTCATTCATAAGTAGGGTACATTCTCAGTCTGTTATAGAAAAGATCAACATTTCTCTTCATAATCTCTTATGGGAGAGGGGGGCGGGGGAGGAAGCGAAGGCAAGAGAACATGTTCTTGAGTAATTTATTCTGTTCCCTTGTATTGATGAAAGGCATAAAAATAGATCCATATTTCTATTCAACTCGCTTGAAGGACAAGTCAAAATCACACCATTAAAAATTAACATCCCAAACAGATTGTACATTGCTAGGGATGAGTTGAGAACCAAAGTAGAATAATTGGCCAAATGACTCTACAAAATGTTGGATAAGACAAATTAACTCTCATCTCCAGTGGTTATAAAATAAAAGAAGACAGATTATCTTCATTTTAGGCCAGGAAGGTTTGAAGGAGCAGCCCAGCATATTTTATCTGAGGAAAATGAGGATCTAGATAAGAGGTTAAGGTCAGAGCTGTAGGGATTTCTGGAGCACCAAATTTATCATTAAGCACAGTCCACTATATCCTGTGAAATCCATGTCAAAATTTTTGGATTGTTTCCCTCCTTGGAGTCATCTAAGCTCTAGGTTGGAAAGTTAAACCATCTACTAAGTTTATGATGGCCAAATAGCTCAATGCCCAATATATATCTTTTGATACCATCTATAACTGTGAAATCCATTCATCTATCCAGCCAGCCAGCCAGCCAGCTAGCCAGCATTTATGGATTACCTGCCTGTGCTGGGGCAGATGATACAGTGCTGGATTAGATAGAAATGTTGATCTCAAAGAAATTAGCCCAGTGCATGGCTTTAGAGCAAAGTTTTTCAGTCTCCACACTTAATATTTTGAGCTAGGTAATTCTTTGTTGTAAGGGGTGTTGGGTGAATTATAAAATGTTTAGCAGTGTGTGTGGCCTCTACGCACTAGATTCTAGTAGCACTTCCCCCTCAAATCATGATTATCAAAGCTGTCTTCAGATCTTGGCAAATGTCCTCTGATTAGGGAGAGCAGAATTGTTTCAAGTTGAGAAACATGGCTTTAAAGTCAGATTCTAGTCTTTATTCTCAATGTACCTTCTTATTAGTTGCTTATTTAACTAACTAGCAGCCCGGTGCATGGATTCATGCACTAGTGGGGTTTCTAGGCCTGGCCTGTGCCCTTTCACAATCTGGGACCCCTCGGGGGATGTTGGACTGCCAGTTTCGGCCCAATCCCTGCAGGCCAGGCTGAGGGACTCCACTGGTGCAAGAATCCGTGCACTGGGCCAGTTTCGGCTCAATCTCTGTAGGCCACGAATTTTTGCACCAGGCCTCTAGTATGCATATAAGATCTTTGGTTAATCTCTTCCTGACCTCCCCCTCCCCACTTCCCTCTGAGATTGATCAGTCTGTTCCATGTTTCCATGCCTGTGCATTGAGCTTCTGCCCCCTGCTGGTCAGTGCACATCATAGTTACCAGTCAAATGGTCACTTAGGCTTTTATATATATAGATTGTTATTTAACTGTGCCTTATTTCCAGATCCTAACACATTTTGTGGCACAGAGTAAGTATGTGGTAAATATTTGCAGGTTATGTGAGTGAGTGAATGAATGAATGAATGTCTGTATTTGTAAGATCAACCTTTTCCTGAGGATTGACAGGCTGTTAGAAGGACCTTGAATCTTGGCCATACACAATTCCAAGCAAGCAATATATTCATTCAATCAAAATATGTCTAAGCTAAATAGGAAAAAATGCTTATGGGGTGTTTAACTGTGTGGGCCTAACAGATAATTGAGCGGTTGGATATTCCAGTTTCAACAGATTGGTTTGCCATTCTGTAGCCACAATAATGGAGCAAAGTAACAATCATGTCTATGTTTCATTTTCTGCAGAGGGATGCATTGCTGAGGCTCACAGTCTGGCCAATTAAATGTGACCGATTGGCACTCCCACACAACTTTGAGGACATTTAAAATAGCTCTCTGTAAAAGAAAAAAATCCAAGTTACAGACAAAGTTGCAACTCTCCCAAGATTTTATATTTCAAAAGCAAGCTTGCAATGGTAAAATTGTTCTGGGTGACAGAATAGATAAACCATCCATTCTGAGTGTATTAGTGTCAAACTGAGTGCTGACTCTGTGGCAGGTGATCATGTCATCTGGTGGAAATGGATACTTTTTTTGTATTCAAGGAAATCATCAAGCTTCTACTCCTGTGGGACTTAGCTTTTGAGACTCTTGATCGTGATGTCAACTATTTTGAGGGAGCCTTAAGGGTCACCAAGCTTTCTTTACTTCCTAATGCTTAAATGAGCATAGCTGATAGGAATGAAGAAAGGCTCCCCCACCTCTTTCATTCTCAAGTCTTCCAGACATAATTCTGGTAGGCTCATGTGGGGGAGGCTGTATTAGTTATCTGTTGCGACAATAATGCTGAGTAACAGACAACTGTAAAGCATTATCATAACATGACAATGACATTTGTTTAGTCTAGAAATCTGAGGTTCAGTTCATCTTGGCTGGACTTAGCTGATTTGGGGGGTCATGTGTGTATGGGATTGACTGCAGGTTGGCTAATTAGTTCTTCTGATCTTGGCCAGGTTTGTTCACCTGTCTGGGGTATGGATGGCTATTGTTGATCTAGTAGGGTCTTGGCTGGCATAACTGGTAATACTTTCATTCACTAGGGCAGTGGTTCTCAACCTTGGCTGCACATTAGAATCACCTGGGAATCTTTTTAAAATCCTGATTTCTGGGCCTCATCCTCTGGAAACTCTGTTTCTTTGTTACTAATGTTGTGGCCCCACCCCATAACAAAGAAAGAGAATTTCCAGAGGATGTTTAGAGTGGCTTTGTAGTGTGTTTTGATGTCTGGTAAAAATCCCTCATCTTTAGTTCTTTATATATGTATATAAATTTTGGTGTTCTTGAGCATTTTTCATTGGTATGAACTGAAGATTATTTAACCTTCAAGGAAAAGGAAAGAAAAATGCTACTCTTGTTTTAATAGGAACATCATTAAATTTTATATATTTATATGTATAATTTGACACTTTTATGATATAACTCTCCTTAATGAAGAACCTAACTTTTCTTTCCACTTGTTCAAAATCTGTTTTATGTTTTCCAGTAAGATTTTATAATTTTATTTCTATAGTTTCTATAGCTTTCTTGTTAAATTTTTTCACTATTGTAATTTTTTTTCACTATTTCTATTTTTAGGTACCTATTGCTAGTACATAGAGAATGTATTTCCCTTCAAATTCTTCTTGTATCTTTGAAACTTATAAAATACTCTTGTTATTTATAGAATTAAAAAATTAGCTTATGATATCATTCTAGATATGCAGTCAAATCAGCAACCATAAAAGAGAGTTTTACTGTTGTTTTGTTTTAGGTCTATTTTTTAATATTCTTATCTTATTGCATTGGCCAGACCATTTAGACCATCCTGACCACTTTATTAGTGATGATGGCATCTCTATCCAATTTCTGATTTTAAAAAAATTATTTCAAAATGTATGAACTTTTTTTAAAGGTACCAGATTCAAACATTTCCTATTGATTCCTATTTTATTTAGAGTATGTATTCGGTACGGCTACAAAAGTTAATTAAATGCCTTTCAGCCTATGTTAATATGATCATAGTTTTCCCTTTTATTGTTGATGTAATTACTTGTAGGAATAAACTTTCCAGTACTATGAATTGAATCTCTAACTGTGAAGAGAAGTCCTCTTGGAGAAAAAGGGCAGGCAACTTGCCTTTAAAGCAGCGGTTCTCAACCTGTGGGTTGTGAAAGGGCGAGGACTACGCCCTCCATCTTACCCTGGGTCCTCCATTTTGGGGCAGCCATGTGCTCGGCAAGGCTTCTTCCCAGAAGCCCAAGCCTCTGCTAGCCACACCCAGGATTTCTTTAAACTAACCATGACAATCAAGGGAAGTGCACGCCATAGATACGACCACATCCTGTGTAACAAGATACCGACTTGCGCCTGGCCAATCAGCAGGGCCCACAGTCCCCTCTCCTCCCCTTACTCCATCCCTCTATAAAACTCCTCTTCCCACTGGGCTAGCCCTCTCTCTGCCACTTGCTGCTGTGCCAGTAAGGAGGGTAGGGGAGCCAAGCCCGGGTTTGAACAAAAGACTCTCTGCTTTTGCATCGGACTCGGCTGGCTCCCTGGTGTGGTCTCTTGGGGATCCTGAAATCTGGGCATAACAGGTTGCAACCCCTTTGTCGGTCGAATGACCCTTTCACAGGGGTCGCCTAAGACCATCCTGCACATTACGATTCATAACAGTAGCAACATTACAGTTATGAAGTAGCAACGAAAATAATTTTATGGTTGGGTCACAACATGAGGAACTGTATTTAAAGGGCCAGAAGGTTGAGAACCACTGCTTTAAAGTAACAATTACAGGCTGGAACGTGGTGCTTCTCAGCTTTTCTCATGCATATAAGTGACCTGGGAATCCTGTTAAAATGCAAATTCTGATTTAGCAAATCTGGGGTGAGGTTCCAAAATTCTGCATTCCTAACAAATTTCCACATGATGCTGCTGCTCCTAAAGCATGGACCACACTTTGAAGATTGGCAAAACAGTGAGAACACAGATAGCAAGTGTAGGGGACCTGATGCTTTGCTGACAGGGTCAGTGGAGGTCTCTCTGGAGAAATGCTTGTAGCTGAGTTTTGAGGGAGTTGTTGAGCACTCAGGCCAGGCCAGAAATCAACACTGCAAACTCCTAGAGTGTGTTGTAGGTGTGACCAGTGGAACCTGCTGTTGTTATTGACAGAGGGGCTGAAAATAGAGAGAAAAGATCATGTTCAATCTCATGGATAGTGATGTTGAGAAGAGATGGGCTTGTTTCTGGGAAGTGATGTGCTGGGGCCAGTGGAATATACTAGTACAAGTGGAGCTGTTTGGATGGCAAGCTGAGAGGTAGTAGAGGTAATGCTCACCAGACAGAGAAGGACAAGGAGTGGAAAGTTGTGTCTCAGTCAGACTTAGATGTAAAGGGATTTCACACACACACACGCACACACATGCACACATTGCCTACCATGTGTCCACATGAAGAATACAATAGTGGGTGAAACCAGACTCAGTCTTTACCTCATGAGACTAGCAGGTTAGCAGTTAATATGAAGCTATTACTGTGATGTAGGTAAGGAGGGAAGCAGTGCAACTGGGAGCCAACTTCAGGAGGAGAAACAGCCTCCACCAGGAGGGAATAGTGGCTGGCCGTGTGATCTAAGAGCCTGAGGTCGCCAGACCATGCAGATGGGAACTAGTGTCCAGGAAGAAGCCCTTAGGGAACTAGAGACACTGGTTGGCTGGAGCCCTGAGAATGGAGGTGGTCAAGCACCATGCCAGATAAAGCTGGTGAGGCTGGCAGGGGCCAGTACTCACAGTCAGGCTAGAGTTGGGAACCCCTGTAGGAGGCAGAATGGGCTCTGGGCCTTGATTACTTGAGTGTGTGGAAATGGTTTTTCTTGGGGGCAGGGACAGAGTCATCCATCGTTAGCTGTAACCATGTACACACATCTGCCAGCACCGCTGTTGGTACTTTAAAGGACCACAGGGTAGGGTGAGCCAGCCCCTCGGTGACTCCTCCACCTCTGCCATCTCAACTGTTCCTGCTTGACCTCTTTTTTATGCCAGTAGAACCAAATTGTACCACTATGTTTACACCATTTCTCCTTGAGTGCCACAATGAGGAAGCCTCTGCTACTTTACACTAAAGTGAACCTGCCCGGTAATAAAGGCATCCAACCTTCATTAAATATATATCATGTACCAGGTGCAATGCAGTAAACTTTCCATCTGGAATTAGCTCCTTTAGTCTTCCCAGCAACACTATGAGATGGAAAAAGGGAAGAGAAAGGGTGAGTCAAAATAAACATGTGTAGCTTTAGTTGACAACAACAACAAAAAATCACTCAACAAATACTATATATTGACCCTTCCTACCATGTGCCAGGTAAAGTTGACAACACTGGGGAGATGTGAATGGACAGACAGACAAAAAGTCCTGTTGTCATTGAGCTTGGATTCTAGTGAGGAGAGAGACTATAAACCCAAGAAAGAGGCCAGATATAAGCTATATTAGATGGTGAAAAGTGCTAGCGAAGGTAAAGCTGGAGGAGCGAGTCAAAGAGGATTTGCAGTTTGTATAGACTCCAAGAGACTGAGGCCTTTGAGCCAAGGTTGAAAGGGAGGAGGGAGGGGTGAGAAAAGGCTAGAAATGAGAGCCCCACAGGTGTGTTCAAGGATCTACAAGGAGCAGAGTGTGGCTGGTGAAGCAAGGTAAAGAGAGGGCTGACATCTGAGGGGTGGGGGACACCTTTGGAGGCCTTGGGTGGGTGGGTGGGCTTTGGATTTTACTCTGAAGATTTTTGAACAGAGGGGTGATGATGCTGGCATCATTTTAATGCATGTCTATAGCTGCCATATCAGGATGAACATGGTAAAGGAACAGGGTAGAGGATAGACGTGGGAAACACCTAATTTCTTCTTTCCTCCACTATCAAATGTGTTCAAGCTCCATTTGTCAGAATTGTCTGGAGCTCAAGAGAGCAAGTTCATAAATAAAAATGCTTATCAGACCAGGAGCTCTCCCCTCCCCCCCCTCTTCCTGGCACTGCTCCCCCTCAGGCTTCCAGTGCTTGCACACCTGGGGCTTGTTGATAATGCTCTTGATTATCTTTGTTCTCCCAGCCTTCTCTGAGTTTGTAGAGATTTCTATTTGCATACTTCCCTGAGCTTTTTGTGATTATCTCCCCATCTTTACAGTTTGACTCATTATTTAAATAAGCGTGAGGTAGATACAAAAATGCCAGCTAGAGGAGCATACTGCATTGGTGTGGTAGCAAGGAAGGTAGTGTGCAGAGCCTGTGGGACCACAGGCCTGCCGGTCTGCTATAGGGACCTGTGTTCCTACAGAGCTTCTTGCCTCCTGTATCAGCTCTGCAGCCCTGTGTCTTCAAGTTCATGATGCATTGGGACTTTAATGGGAACATCAAACCAATGACCACAACTGTCCGAATGACCTCTGATGGGGCACTAATTTGTAAATGTACAGGTCCCTCCTCCCTGCCTGCCCCCCCCCCCCCCAATTAGCTGAAAAAACCCTCAGTGAAATAAATGGGTTTCACTTTTCTCTCTCACTTCCGTTTCCAAGTTTGGCCTACCAGAGTTTGTTATGTTCTAAATCCACATAGATGATGTATTTATCAAATGTGTGGCGTGGTACTGGGTACTTTGTCATGGTGTTCAGTTTGCACAACAACTCTAGACTTAGGAATTGTTGTCTCCTTGTATCAGATAAAGGAAACTCAGATGCATGGAGATGAAGAGAATTGCCACTGCCAAAATTTATAAAGCAAGTAATGGAGAAAGTGGGTTCAAACTGTGGTCTAGCCCGTGGTCGGCAAACTGCGGCTCGCGAGCCACATGCGGCTCTTTGGCCCCTTGAGTGTGGCTCTTCCACAAAATACCCTGTGCGGGCGCGCGTACAGTGCGATTGAAACTTCGTGGCCCATGCGCAGAAGTCGGTTTTCGGCCTGGGCGAGTCTATTTTGAAGTACTGTTGATATTTGGCTCTGTTGACCACTGTCAGCAAACTCATTAGTCAACAGAGCCAAATATCAACAGTACAAAGATTGAAATTTCTTTGAGAGCCAAATTTTTTAAACTTAAACTATATAGGTAGGTACATTGTTATTAACTTAATTAGGGTACTCCTAAGGCTTAGGAAGAGCCACACTCAAGGGACCAAAGAGCCACATGTGGCTCGCGAGCCACAGTTTGCTGACCACAGGTCTAGGCTGTTCCCAAGCCCTTGGTTTGTTCTGTACCTCATCCTTTTGGGGAGTGGGTAGGGGATGGTAGGCTCTACCCTGACTTTCCCAATTTGTTCCACAATGTGAGCAAGGTTAGAAGAGTGAGGGGCTTGCCCACTTGTTGCCACTGCCATCTCTGCTGGGGAATGATGTGGGTGGCAGATTTATGAAGTTTCTACAGATAGGCAGGCACAGTGTTGTGCTGAATGACAGAATTAGGATCATGAACATCTCAGTGGACTGGAATGAGGGGTTGAACCTAACATGATATTTAATAAATTTAGTAAATGTAAGCTTTGGCCCTGGGGTGCAAAATATTAACTGTCAAAATATAGGTATAAGAGAATCCTGGCTTGCTGGATGGATAGCTAACAAAATTTACTAAGCACTTATTCTTTGACATAGTAATAAACAAATCAGGCACAACTTTTGTTTTCTCAGGTTGATTTTCACGGGGGTGGACAGAAGCAGAACTAAGTACACAAAAACAGTAAGTCAGCAGGGTTGATGAATGCTGGGATGGAATGGGCATAGGTGTATCAGGTGATGAGATGGTGACAAACAGAAGAGGACATTTATTTAGTTCTGGGGACTGTTGTAATCATAAAGCTCAGTGCGTGTTAGTGGCTTCTAAAACCAAATCTTAAATAGGGGCCATAGAGTGCTCAGCATTTTGCCTAGTAGTTTGGGGGGGAGTTGTTCATTCTTTCATTTAATATCTATTTATTGTGCACTAATTGGCAGGTACTGTTCTAGGCAGTAGTGATAGATTTCCCTCCTGGAATTTATATTCTAGTGCAAGATAGAGACAATAAACAAATGCGCAAGTAAATTTACGTGTGACATTTGGGGGATAAGTACTATGAAGAAGCATTAAATAGGAGAAAGAAGGTGATGGGGCCTCCATTAAGGAGCATGGACAGGGGAGAGTTCTCTGGGGATAGTGGTTGAGCAGAGACCTGAGTGAAAAGATGGAATAATCATGACAATATATGGAGAATGATATCTCAGCAGTAAGTGCAAAGGCCCTGTGGCATGAAATGAGTTAGGGTTGTTCTAAGTCTAAGACAAAGCTTTTGTCACTGATGTGAAGTGAGCATGACAAAGAAAGTTGTGGCATGAATCTGAGGAGAAGACAAGGTGAATCCTGTGAAGCCAACGGGCATGGGAGAAAGTTTGGATTTTTTTTTATGATTGAGTGAGGAAGGGATTGGAAAATTTTTGAGTAGGGACATTGTGATGGTCTAATTGGAACTTTAAACCGCTCACTCTGCTGCCGTGTGGAACATATATGTCATAGGGGCAAGGAGACTAGTTATTAGGAGGGAGTGGAGAGAGGGTTGGACTAGATGGTGGATTGACAGCAGCAACCCTAAAGTCCCACCCCGTGTCTCAAGTGCCCAGGCAAGCCCTCACTGGCTACCCAAGCTGCTGGATCAGGCTCCTTGAGGCTCCTAAGGCCCAAGAAAGCTTGTGGGAGCTGTAACTTGCAGGAGAGAAGAATCTGTGTTTTCTCAGAAAGGATTCCATACAGCTTTGTGAAAATTCTCAATTCTGGAATGTATATTGAGTCACCTGGGGCATAGTCCCACCCACTCCTGGCCAATTAAATTAAAATCTCTTGCTTGGGATTGGAATCTGGCATTAATATAGTTTTAAAAGCTCCTCAGGTGTCATGCTGCCCTGCTGGAAGCTCAGCATCTTTGTCTCATCTTTGCCCCGTACAGAGATCCTGTTTTCCTTAGCTGCAAAACAGAGCTGTGCCCTGGAGGCTGCTTCTGTCTCAGGGTGAAGGGCAAGAACTTTCTCTTCTCTGCACCAGCCTCCCTGCTGGTCTGGACGCTGTTTTCCACACAGAGATGGGGCGTCTCTGCCTCACCCCTTTTACTTCTGCCTGCTCTTATGCAGGGACATAGCTGATTTCAGAGTCCCAGGAGGACGTGGGCCGTGTCTTTCTCAGTCACTTGACTCTACACAGCTGTGGCCCTCCTTCACTCAGGAGACCACCAGCCCTCCTGCCCATCAGTTCACAAGAAGTAATGCCTGGGGACTGACTAGATTGCTCGGCCTCCATGTCCAATCTTCACTGAGCTTCCCCTGAAACGCCCCAGCTTAGTGTCTCTCTGAGAAGTCATTCATTTGGAGTCAAACTCAGACCATTCAGAATTATTGATTATGTTTTTATACGTCCCTAACTAGAATACAAACACCTCGAGGGCAGGATCTGTGTCTTATCCATCTTTGTATCCCTTGGAGAGCTTAGCACTGTGACTTATTTATGGTGGGTGTTCCCTAAGTATATGCTGATTGACTGGCTCTTATGCCAGCCCCAGAGCTGCAGCCTTCTGTGAGGGTTTTGGCAGGGACAGAGTATTTGTCTCTCTGCCTATTCAGTTGTAACAATAGATCAAGGCAAGACTTCAATTATCCTTCACTTTCATTCCCTAACTATCTTCTCTGTTCATTCTATTGAAAATGCCTGGTGACAGAGAGCAAGATGCTGAGAGAGGAAATGCTTTCAGAGCCTCAGGAAAGCTGTGTAGCAGGAAGGACATATTTCAATGAAGTTATTTTCCACCAAGGCTAATATTGTCCTTCAATAATTCAGGCTCTAGTGAGCTCATCGACAATGTTTGCCTTTAATTTTACCACTTATACCTAGTCGTATGTTACTTGCTATGTTTCTGTGTAGCTCCATTTCATCAAAGGGATCTTAGGGTTTTCATGTCTTTGAAAAGTTGCTTTAAGATGGACATGCATGCATAGCCATCATGTTTAATTATCTCCTTTGTCACCTTCCCTCAATCATCTGTTAAAGGATAACTTGCTCATATACTCATTTAAATACTTGTTTGTGATTGAATGGAGGAAGGAAATTGCATATTGGATTGGGGTGAGGGAAACCTTCTGCCTAAGGTCCCCCTTGAAGGACCCTTCCTTGGCCTTTCCCTGAAAGAGCACATATTCAAGGCCCAGGGAGCTTATGGGAGCTGTAACTTGTGGGAGAGGAGAACCTCTGTTCTCTCAGAAAGGATTCCATACAGCTTTGTGAAAGCTCTCAACCCTGGAATGTATATTAGAGTCACTCACAAAGCGGGGAGGGGCTTAGCGGGGTGGGGTGGGGGTTAGACTCTGGTGCTCCACCCACTCCTGACCAATTAAATAAAAAGCTCTTGGTTTGGGCTTGGAACCTGGCATTGATATTGGGTTTTATTTTTTCCTTTTTTAAAGAAACCAAAGCCAAGTTTATTTGTTCATTTCTTGCATTTGAAGTTTAGTATATGTGCTGCTGAAGAGAGCATGGCATTGATACAGTTTTAAAAGCTCCCCGGTGAGTCTGATGTGCCGCCAGACGGGAAGACTACTGACCTAGACCAGTGGTTCTCAACCAGAAGCAATTTTGTCCCCAGCAGACATTTGGCAATGTCTGAGACATTTTGATGGGCATTTTGATTTGGGGGGGCTGCTACTGGCATCTAGTGGGTTGAGGCCAGGAATGCTGTTAAACATCCTTTAATGCACAGAGCAGCCTGCATCACAAAGAATAATCCAATGCAAAATGTTAACAATGCCAAGGTAGAAAACCCTTCCCTAGAGAATTAGAAAAGCAAACACACACACACACACACACACACACACACACACACGCTTATTTGAGTGTAAATATTTTTGCAATTACATTACTTCATGTTTGTATAATGCATTATGGTCCCCAAAGCAGTTTTACATACTTCACTGGATTTGACCTTCACCATGACCCTGTAAGGGAAATATCATCACCATCTTGAATTTATAGATCAGGAAACTGAGGCTGAGGGCAGTGAATGACTGCTCCAAGACCACAGGGTCTTCAGTTCCTCAGTTAAGGCTCTTTTCATGAGCAGAAATGGCAAACACGTGCACACAAACATTTGTGCCTTACTCAAGGTAAACATGCTAATTAATCAGTCTTCATTCCCATTGAACCCGAGTGCAGCCTCAGAATCTTTCTGAACACAGCATTCCAGGAAGCCCCTTTGGGGTTGGCATGTGAGATGAAGCTTGTTTGTCACATAGTCTCTCCAACCTAAACACAATACCTCTCCTGCACTAAGACAATCTTGTTGAAAGAGATACGAAGGAGAGTACTTAAGAGTAGAAGAGTCCTTGAACATCGGCAGGTGTTCAGACAATCTGTTTAGGAAATTGCAATGTTAGCAGCATGTGTTCCTGCCTCAGCCTATGAGGAAGCGGCACTCTTCCCTAACCCTTATATTTCTTTATAACTCTATTAGTGTGTTTGGCTCTCACCATATGTCGCTAATTGATGTACAAAGGAAGTGCACACAGTTGTATTCTTCATCTGGTACAAAACTAAATATTTCACCCTCTTCTTGAACTCGCTAGTATCTTCCTCTCAAGTCCGAAACATGACATAATTACAAGAACATGAACTATGGTTCGTGAAGTGGGTAGGACAGGAGTCGGTGCATGTTCAGTTTGCAGAGTGGAAAAGCTAGAGCTGGCAGCCCCTGCTTACGCCCCAGGCACAATAAATTGTGACACGCACAATTAAATGCCTAATGCCTATGAGAGATATACAGTGGGAGGAACACAAGCAGAGGAAGAAAAGCAAGCACAATTAGAGATTCAGGGGTGGGCAAACTTTTTGACTCGAGGGCCACAATGGGTTCTTAAACTGGACAGGAGGGCCAGAACAAAAGCATGGATGGAGTGTTTGTGTGAACTAATATAAATTCAAAGTAAACATCATTACATAAAAGGGTACGGTCTTTTTTTTTTTTAGTTTTATTCATTTCAAACGGGCCGGATCCGGCCAGCGGGCCGTAGTTTGCCCATGGCTGGATAAGCTCCATCTCTCAGTAAGGCAGGTGATAGAGAAGTTGCAGACAGCTCGGTGGACCATTTGGCCCCATCATTGGGAAACAGAAGCACAAAACTAAGCAACTGCTCACCGAGGCAGTTTCAAGAAGTTGTATGAGTCACTTCAGAATGAACAGAGTTCCCGGCCTCTGGCCTGACTGTGTCACCCACAAGTGTCCATGGCATCAGTCTCCAGCATAGAACCTCATCTTATAATTCAGGTGAAGAGATGGGTTTCACATAATGGGTTTCATTTTTTGTCTTTGGTGCTCACCATGAGGCTGCCCGACACCTGGGTCCAAAGGCACTTTAAAGCGAGGCTGCACAGATATTCTGCTGTTATGTGCTTCCATCGTAGTGAGGAGGAGGAGAGGTTGGACACCCTTTCCTGTTGGGTATGCTGCAGCCACAGTGCAGAAGCAGTATTCGGGTGGGTCTTGGTAACAGGACAACTCACAGCTTCCTCGCCTTTCATCAAGAGCATGGCAGCAGACTTTCCATGAATGGCACCTGCTGTTGCCCTAGAGTTGTGGCACCTGCTGTTGCCCTAGAGTTGTGGTGTCCACCTGATTGCCACTTGGAACCACGTAGGGAGCTGAACTCTAGGGGAGTTTATATCTTCCTTTGCTGGGTTAGCATCTCTGAAAGGCAGGGACTTTTGTCTTTGTTTATAGCTTCATCCACACATTTTCTATTAGTGTCTGACACTCCATGAATGAAATATCACCATCATGGTTACGTAGTCCCTCTTCAATGTCATTGGTTTTATTGTCATGGATGAGGAAACAGAGGGTGAGAGTTAATTAACCTGCAGAATATTACACAGCTGGTAAGTAGCAGAGCTGAGACTTGTACCAAGTCAAGCTCACAGCAAGACCAATATCTTTTGCCTGGCGCTGCTGGTCTTAAGAGGAGCAGATGGGGGGGGGGCAGGGTTGTGAATGAGCATGTACCTTCAGCCAACTAAGTGGTTAAGAAAATGCAAAAATCATCTTAATTTGGTATTCTTGAGAATAGCATTTCTATAACTGTATTCTTGGAACAGGCAACCTCTGGGTTGTGAAAAGGTGTTCCATCAAACACCTAAAATGGATTTTAATCAATAAAGAATTTGGGGAGTACCATCTAAGGGGAATCACAGTTTTACATTAGCAAAACAAAGGCTCTAAGTCAGCAGTTCTCAACCTGTGGGTCGCAACCCCTTTGGCGGTCGAACGACCCTTTTCACAGGGGTCGCCTAAGACCATCCTGCATATCAGATATTTACATTATGATTCATAACAGTAGCAACATTACAGTTATGAAGTCGCAACGAAAATAATTTTATGGTTGGGTCACAACATGAGGAACTGTATTTAAAGGGCCAGAAGGTTGAGAACCACTGCTAAGTAATCCTGCATTGAAGAACTCTCTGTTTAATGCAGAATTTGCAAAATCCGTGTGTATTCAGAACCTTTTCTTTTTTCCACAGACAACCAAGCAGTAGCTCCTAAGACACTGTGCCCCCCTTATGACAATATCATCATCTGGAGATGGCCCGCTATGTATTAGTATGTCAAGCTAATAAAAATAGCTCCACAAAATGAAAACACACTCATGTTAGCAAGCAGATGCTCCAATGACAAATCTGACCTTGATTGATAAGTTGGAATTTATTCAACACTCTTAAAAACAGGGGTAAAAAAAAACCCTTAGAGATTGACTAATATAGAATTTTCACTGAAGACATAAAGAGTGTTGAGAATCTGAATTCATTTCAAGTTAAGTAAAATCCACTATGATTTATTGAGCCCTATAAGATGCTAGGCTCTACTGGCCATTGGAAGGCAAGTAAAATGAGACAGGCCTGGTATTGTTTGTTACAGGGCTGGTGGGTTTGGGTCTTTCCCTTATGTGGTTCTGATGGATAGTGAGGAAACAACTACTTTTCTGCCTCTGAGACTCACATTCAGTTTACATCTCTATTTTTCTTCAACAGCCATGAATTCATTTATCCTTTCTTTTATTCACCCATCGCCCTGAAATCACACTTGGCACCTCCTTAAATGGAAACTCGGGTCTCTCTCACTTGTTCAGGGTTTTAGATCTCATCCACTGATTCAGACCTTTTCTGTGTGACATCCTGTTATATCCTTGGGCTCCACTGATCTCCATTACATTACTTATTCTCCACTTCCTAACCCATTAGGCTTCCCACCCCTGGCTGAGTCATTTATTCCAGGCCTGAAACCTTTATGGAAATGTTCCAGGCACTGAGCACCAGACATTGTGCAGGACTACAAACATGAGCAGGACAGGGTCTTGGTTCTTGTATTAGTCAGCATTCTTCAGAGAAACAGAACCAATGGGATGTATATGGATATACACAAAAGAGATTTATTATGAGGAATTGGCTCAGACAATTATGGAGGCTGAGAACTCCCATGATCTGCCAGCTGCAAATCAGAGGCTAAGGAATGCTGGTAGTGTAGTTCCAGTCCAAACCAGGGGAGATTATGTCCAAAGGCAGGAGAAGATGGATGTTTCCATATAAGAAGAGAGAGTGAATTTGCCCTTCCTCTGACTTTTTGTTCTATTCCCTCAGTAGATTGGATGATGCCCCCTTGCATTGGTGAGGGCAGATCATTTTTATCAGTCTACTGATTCAAATGCTAATTTCTTCTGGAAACACCCATACAGACACATCCAGAAATAAGGATCTTAGTCCAGTCAAGTTGACACATAAATTTAACCATCACAGTTCTCAAGGAGCACAGGATTTGGTGAAGGTGAGAGAGATACAAGGATGATATAATAAACTCAGTGATGGAGGTGAGCACAGAGAGCAAGCACAGAAGCACTCTGGGCTTCCCAGAGGAGGTCTCACTAATCTGAACTTGAAGGCTAGGTAAAATGTGGTGAGAAAGGACAGGGGTTGGCTTGAGAGGGAACTGGAAGACCTTGATAGTTGGAGCAGAAAGAGCAAATGCTGAGAGACAGGAATGGAATAGGAGGTGGGGGTGAGATTATGGCTTCCTTCTTTTTCAGTCTTTCCATGATACATTTTTTCTCAGCACTGAGCTCAACTCCAGGAAAATGCTGGTGACTAATACATACCAGGTTCCTCTCAGTCAAATGAAGGAAACAGGCAATAAGCCAGGAACAAACCTAAACTTTGTGATGAAACATGAACGTTATTTAGTAGGAGAGCAAAGCAGGAACTGGGGTCCTACTTAGTGCAGAGGTGACCTTAGAGATAAGACCCAAAGGTTGAGAAGGTGCCAATGTGGGGAGCAGGGGCAAGGCTTTGAGCAGAGAGGGACTGAGGAGGAGGCTGTTTAAAGAACTGGGAGAAGTGTGCCTGTGCTGAGAGTGTGGTGGGCAAAGAGGAGAGGGGCAGCAGGGGCAGGTCATTTTGGTCTCTATGAGGAGTTTGGACATGGTCATGAGGATACGGAGTAATGCTGGAGGGATCCAATTATATTTTCATTTTCAAAGTAATGATAATGAAAGTAAAATAATGATAGCATGATCCATGGTATTAAAGAAATTACTGATAATTGTTTTGGGTGTGATAATGGCAAGGTGGTTAAACGAAAAGTCCTTATCAGTTAGAGGTTCATAAAAAACTATTTGTAATTGAAATGAAATAGATTTGCTTTAATATAGTCCAGAAAAGTGGGGAAAGAGATTAAACAGGCTGGGCAAAAATGGTAATTGTTGAAGCTGGGTAAGGCTACATATGGGTTCATAAAACTATTCTCTTTACATTTTGGGTGTTTGAAATTTTCCATATAAAGGTGTTTTAAGACTTGTGAAAAAAAATAATTGTATGCAGTAAGTGCTCAATAAATGGGAAATTGTTAATAATAGCAGTTGCTTTTTATTGAGCATGTACTGCATGGTAGTCTTTGAGTCAATTACTTTATTATATACATTAGCTCAGGGGTCTCCAGATTTTTTATTTAATTTTAATTTTATTTTTAAGCCTCACCTGAGGATATGTTTTTTATTGATTTTAGAGAGAGAGGAAGAGAGAGAGAGACACACACACAGAGACAGAGAGATGTGAGAGAAACATTGACCTCCCATACATGCCCAACTGGGGATCAAACCCGTAATGTAAGTATGTGCCCTTACTGGGAATCAAACACACAACCTTTTGTACAGGATAGTGCTCAAACCAACTGAACCACCGAGCTAAGGCATGATATTTATTTATTTATTTATTTAATATTTTTATTGATTTCAGAGAGGAAGGAAGAGGGAGAGCAAGATAGAAACATCCATGATGAGACAGAATCATGGATTGGCTGCCTCCTGAAAGTTCCCCACTGGGGATTGAGCCCACAACCTGGGCATGTGCCCTTGACTGGAATCAAACCTGGGACCTTTCAGTTCGCAGGCCAACGCTCTATCCGGTGAGCCAAACCAGCCAGGGCATGATTTTTAAATTGTATGCCTCACAAACAAAAATTATTTTAAGTACATATCACCAAATAATTACATTTGATTATTTACTTACTACTGTCAAATGGTGCTTTTTGAGTCCCTTATACACCAAACAAGAAATTCTAGAAAGATGAAATTAACTTGGAATAAATAACATTTAATGTCTTTCTAATTGTGGTAGCTTTGTACCATCATTAGCTACTGTCCCCAGGCACAAGTTACACATAGAGAAAATTTTGTCATTAATGATAGTAGTTATAAATCCACATTTTAAACTATCTTATGATCATTTCCTTTGGATGGGTTGGGTCAGCATTTGATCATTTCACATTATATCATTATTTTCTTTACGTTGTGGGGTGGCCCATGAAGAACCTAAGAGAAGGGGAAGAAAGGTGAGCTCTGCCATTTTCCGGTTGTTCACTTATATTTACTTCGTTAGTATTTTTAAAATAGGTTCTTAGCGGGAATGTTTTTTTTTTAAACTCACTTCTTTATTCTGTGAACTTGTCAGCTTAAAAACTAGCTATTATAATACCAAAGTCCATTTACCTGGGCACACATAACTTGAGACACAAGGTAATTTGCCAAAGGAAATGAATGAAATGTGGGGGTGTTACCAGCTATTCTGCATTGAAGAAGAGAGAAATGATCTTACATACAGATCTAAAATGGCATCGAGCATCTATACATATATTAAATATGAGTGAAGCTTAATTTTCTTTTATGTTTTGAGGTGAATTGAATAAGTTAGATATTAAAATTCTGATACTTTCTTCCTGTACCACACCTTGGAGTGTGCACACTCCACTTTGCAGACCTCTGCATTTGTTGTTGAGTTCTCACCACAATCCTATACAGCAGGCATCATTATCCTCCACTTTGCATATGAAAAACCTGAGCCCAGGCAGGTTAAATTATTTGTTTGGGGGATGTATCTACTTATAGGCAGAACAAGATTGAAACTTAGGGATGCTAGGCTCAGAGTTCCTTACTCCTTAATAATAGTGCTAGTTCCTAGTTCTTAGCATTGGACATGGATCAGGCAGTGAGATGGACACCACAACCTTGGTATTGTAGAGGACAGAGGGTCAGCCAAGCAAGGCCACTTCCCTATGCTTGGGCTTGTATTTCTGACTATAGAATCTCTCTGTCTGCATGTCAATCATAGTTCAGCACTATGCAGCTTGGGCCAAAGACTTTTTCTCTCCAAGTCTCAGTTTCCTCATTCTTAAAATGGGCCAGTAGGAACACCCACCTCATAGAGCTTTTGAAATATCTGGATTAGACAGTTGATGAAAAGTGATCATTACCTATAATTATTATTGTCCTATGTACTGGAGGAGACTTAATGAAAAAGTCAGAATTTCTCTCAAATATCAATATATATGGGAATGAATGAATGAATGCATTACCCCAGTATTCATTGCCCCATTGAATGCATTATCCTATAGATCCTCAAACTCACTCTGTGGCTGGACTCTGGTCTTGTGTTTTACCCACAGTGAAGCTGCCCAAGGCCTCCTGCTGTCTTGGGAAGGGGCACGGCATTTCCCTTGCCTTGTTTGAATTTCATCCAACCATATCTGCAGAGGCTGTGCTCCAACCTTTCTCCTCCTGCCACCAGGAATAAAAATTGGGCTCATTCATTCTTACTACTGAGTCAGGAAGCCTGGAGAGAAAAAGGCCAGCATGGACATTGCTTTCAAATTTATGTGACAGGGACACACATATGTCTTACATTCTGAGAGCAGAGACAGGCCTGGAATTTCTGCAAAGGTTTTTTTTCAACTCAACACATATTTTAACGCCATATTTGAGCTCTGCAGCAAAACAGCTATCTCTAGACACTGGAGCATAGCTGTAAGAAAATTGATCTACTCTTAAGATCCAAGTATGCTGCAAATTAAAAAGGGAGAAAAATTTCCGTGGTCTCATATGAAGGAAGGGTCATCTGTTCATAGTACCTAGAGTAACAGCAATGCCCAAAGTGGAATGTGAAAAAGCTGTGATATATTGAACATTCACAAGATGCCTGGCACTGTTCCAAATGTTTCTGTTATCTTATTGAAACCTTTTAACAGTCTGAGGTTGTTACTGATATCACTCGGAATCCCAAAAGAAAACAGATCATCAAATTAGGATAATTTGAAGAGGGTTTATTTGAAAGGGTACTATTTACAAAGGTGCAGTAAGATACAAAGGAACTTCAAAAGGAAGTGTGGTACCTTGGGACAAGTAGCAGCAGAGCTGTTACTACCCTTAGGCCAAAGAGCTGAGCATAGGCAGCAGTTGCTTAATCCCAGAAGGAGAAAAGCCTACCTTGAGTAGAACAGGGGCTTGCAGAGGAGGGACACAGCCAGCCTAAGGCAACCCCTTGGAGTCAAGCAAAGGTAATGAATGGCCTGACCTCCCACTCTTCCCTCTCCTGATTCCTGCTAGGGCTCCACATTGGCCGACACCAACCAGAAGCCAGAGGGTCAGAGAGCCTGTTGGTATAGTCCAGGGTTTCTCAACCTCTGTACTATTGATACTTGGGGTTGTATAGTTCTTTGTTGTTAGGAATCCTCCTGTGCTCTGTAGGATGTTTAATAGCATCCCTGGCCTCTACTCACTAGATGCCAATAGCAACTTCCCCAGCTGTGATGCCCAAATAGTTTTCATATTTCCAAATGTCTTTTGTGGGGGCAAAACCATCCCTGTTGAGAACCACTGGTATAGTCCACATAGGTGGGTCTACCAGGCAGAGAGCAGAGTGCATTTGCATAGAGAGTGGATCTAGAGAAAATACCCAAGAGCAAATTTACAGTAGTCTTATTTCACTGCCAAGGAAATTCAGGTTCAAACAAATTAATGCTTGAGTTGATTTTAAAAAATAGGGGAGAGTTGGTGCCTCATAATCCTTATAGTAATAGTAATAATAGCAAATGTTTACCTAGGGCTTACTACATGCCAGCTACTATGCAAAGTACTGTATGTCTACTCATGCTATACTCACAACAACCAAGCAGGTTTTATTAGTCTCATTTTACAAATGAGGTGATGGAGGCCCAGAGAGGTTAAATAAACTCTCCAAGGTCACACAGCTGGTGAGTGGGTGACCTTGAATTTAAACCCAGGCCATCTGTCTCCAAGGTCTGTGTCCTTATCACAAAGCTATGAAATTTTCCACATACACAAATATTTTTATATCACTCAATCAAGTATTTGTATATTAAATGGAAATCTGTATTTGTTTCTCTCAGAGCAATTAAGAAAGAAGAATTAAGACAAGTGTTCATCAGTCAGTAATTCCAAAAATATCAAAGCTGATTATGTTCAAAGTTCAGGCAAAACAGATCAACACTGATGGTCATGAATAATGGCCAAGTAGAAGGGCCTTCAACCCAGTATTTCAAAATGATTAATTAGCACTAAATCCCTGCACGGCACGCTAAGTACACAGACCTGGTTGCTCAACTCCTAGGAGATAAAACCTCAAGAAACCGAGAGATTATAACAAAATAGGAACAGAAGTTTGTACATTTTCAATAATTCTGACAGACAAGATCAGTAAATTAAAATGAGAGCATATGAGGCAAAGAGGTATAATGTTGGCTAAACAAGATGTTCAAAGCTTGTGGAGCGGTCCTGAAGTTGTTAAAAATAAAACCTATGCAAAATTGTGAATCTGAAAAGCTGTATCTTTAGGATGTATTGAATACACATTACTCAGTCTATGAGCAAGCTCGTGTTACCTTAAGATATTTAACTTCAGCTGGTCTGAGAACTTACCTTTTACTTTGAGCATGGTGTAATAATTGCAACCAGGAGAGCTGTCTGAATGTTTACAGTGAAAACCCTAGAAGAATCAAAAACTGCACAGCAATAGCCCTAAAAAGTTAGAAGTACAAGAACAAAGGTAATGAAGCAATGAATGGGATGCTTGGTGTTGCTGTCTTTAGTACATTTGTAAGCATTTTACAGTGGGTCCTTGACTTACAAGTTTAATTCGTTCCGTGACGGAGCTCGTAACTCAAATTACTCGTATGTCAAATCAATTTTGAACAAGTGAGACACGTGATGCTGGGCTGATGGTATGGCGTTCACTGTGACGTTCGCTGCACCAACTAGCGCTGGGGTATCTGAAGCTGGCTCGTAACCTGAATTTTAGCTGGCAACTCAAAGCAAAAAATCAGCCAAGAGACGGCTCGTATCTCAAAAAACTCGTTAGTTGGGACACTTGTAAGTCAAGGCCCCACTGTATGTCTCTGTGTTTTGTCTGCTCTTGAAAGTGTCTGAAATTTTCAGGACTCATACATTGTATGTGTAGCAGCTGTTGCTGGTATATCACCCATGTTCCCTCAGAGCCCCCTCTCCATGAACTCCAGCTCAATGCCAGACAGCCTGCACTGCATCTTTGCCAGGGGGCTGTCCACAGGCTTCCAGAACCCACCTATGCACAGCAAAGACATCCAGGGTTGACTGGAAGTGCCTTTGATTAACTACCTCCATCACTAATCTGCAATAGCCCCTACCCAATGATTGCCAGGTGTAGGAATATAGATGCCTCAGTTCCTTTCCCCTTGGCCTGGATAATTTTTAGGCATGGTTTTACATCACGTACCAGAGCTTTTTTGCAAGAATAAGTTTCAGTCACCCGCTGTGGTAGCTGGTTGATAACATACCTCTCTGGGCTGACTCTCCTTACCTGGACTGATTCTCAATCCACCTCACCCCCACAACATCCCTACAGCTCTCAAACATATGCATAGTCAAACATTGACCAGGCAATGTTTCTGCAGAAAACTTACGTAAGAGACTACAATTGTAATTGCAGTTTAATTCCTTTAAAGGAGGCTAGTCAAATTTGTAAGCAACATTTACATTATCAAAAGAGTTGTTTTGAAAATTTTGCTTTACAATCTAACTAGCGGCCCACTGCATGAAATTTGTGCACTGCGGGGGGGGGTCCCCATCTCACAGTCTGGGAGCCCTCAGGGGATGTCCTACTGACGGCTCCTCTGCGGGAGGTGACCAGGCTGATCAGGGGAAGGCGCCACCCCCATCACCCTGCTGCTGCTGCCACTGCCGGTCGCTGCAGCCTCCAAGATGTTTTCATCAACATGGACTCCAGTCCCTTCACCACGAAAAAATGACAACTTTCTTTAGGCATTTTCAAGATGTCTCTTTCATAGGATATGACATTTCTTTCTTTCTTTTTTTTTATCCTCACCTGAGGATATTTTTCCATTGATTTTTAGAGAGCGTGGAAGAGAGAGGGAAAGAGAGAGAAACAACAATGTGAGAGGCACACTTCGATTGGTGGCCTCCTGCATGAGCCCTGACCTGGGCCCCGGCCAGGGAGGAACCTGTAACCTAGGTACATGCCCTTGATCAGGATCTAACCCAGATCCTGTGGTCCACAGGCTGAGGCTCTATCCACTGAGCCAAACTGGCTAGGGCAGGATATGACATTTCTTAGCCCCTCCAGCAGCGGACCTTCATTTTTCCCTCTAGGAGTGAGGTGGAAAAACCCTAGATCATCTTCTTGGATTCTTATTACCCAAGTTACCAAGAACACTGTGAGTGGCGTACAGGGAGCTTAGCCAATGAATGGTAAGAAAAGGTGTTTCCTCTGCAGCTCATTCACAGAGGCAGGACTGCTGGCGTGCCGTGGCTACTGGGGTGGGCCCTCCTGTGTGTGTCTCTGCTCCAGGGCAGGCCCCCCTGTCTCTGGGCCTGTGCCATCTGTGGCTAGCCGTCCTGGCTAATTTGCAATATATATATATATGAGGCCTGTTGCATGAAGAGATTCGTGCAATAGGCCTTCCTTTCCCCTGGCTGCTGGCACCGGTTTGCCTCCGGCACCCGGCACCCAGGCCTTCGCTCTGGCCAAGTTCTGGCTGGAGCCAGCCCCGGAGCCGTGAGGCCTTGCTGCTCCACTGGCCCTGGGGCCATGAGGCCTCACTGCTCTGCCGGCCCTGGGGCCGTGAGGCCTCGCTGCTCGGCCGGCCCCGGAAACTTCAGGCCTTGCTGCTCCGCCGGCCCCGGAAACGTCAGGCCTCGCTGTTCTGCCCATCCCAGGCCATCAGGCTTCCCTCCACCGCTTGGAGCCTACGTATGCAAATTAACCGCCATCTTTGTTAATTTGCATATCACGCTGATTAGCCAATGGGAGGTGTAGCGAAGGTACGGTCAATTACCATGTTTGTCATATATATATATATAAGCAAGTGCAGCATTAAGCAAAGTATACCTATCTGTGGTTGTTTATAATCAGGCACAAAAGTCCCTCAGACATTAAAGAATATACCCACATCTGATGGAGCTTTATAGAAACAGCTCACATGTTAGGGTTTCATGGAATCCTATAGGGTGAATTAGCTGTTTCATTCTCTCTGCTCATATTTCTGAAATGGCATAAACCAGGGGTCCTCAAACTTTTTAAACAGGGGGCCAGTTCACTGTCCCTCAGACCGTTGGAGGGCCGGACTATAGTTTAAAAAAAAACTATGAACAAATTCCTATGCACACTGCACATGTCTTATTTTGAAATAAAAAAACAAAACGGGAACAAATACAATATTTGTATTTGCATGTGGCCTGCGGGCCATAGTTTGAGGACCCCTGGCATAAACCATGTTGTATTATAATTAATCTGTTTACATAATATGTCTCCAAAATTATTCAGAGTTCCTCAAAGGCAAAGACTAAATCTCTTTGCCTTTGTCATCCCCATACCCTGACCTGGCCCTGCTACATTGTTGGCTGCAATATTTAGTTGTTGAACAACAAAGGAATAAATGAATAAACGTATGAGTAGATAAAGGGGTATTTTTTTTTGTTCAATATATTATATTGTGTGTCCTTAAGGACTGAGACTATTTTATTTAGCATCAAACCCACTTCAGCCCTATGCATAGACCTTAGCAAACAGTTGGAGCTTGTTGCTGAAAACTAAACAAATGAGTGAATGAGTGAATCAACCAATAAATAAATGAATGATGAGTAAAGCATACGGTCAACCTCAGATTATTTTGGAGCAATTACTGCCAAACACAGTTTTTTCTTTCATTGTGTTGGTAGAATGTAGCTAGTTTCATTGTTGATGACATTTTGTTAATCAAAGAGCAATATCCTTTTAGGCATTAAGTTATATTACATTAGGGCTTATCATTTAGCTTCTCAGTCTAATTTTAAGTCTATTGAGTATGGGCAGGACAAGCTCTGAGGCTGGGAGAGCAGGTAGGAGTCAGGTTGCGAGGGTGGGCGAGAGAGGATCGGAGTGTGAAGAGGGCTAATTTTATGTCCTGAATTTGTCCTCTATTATGTTAGAGATTTCTCCTACCTTTGTATTACTCAAATGTAGTCAACCTATTCTTATATCACTGCAATAGAGAATTTTTGCCAGTTCAGTCCATGGAAGACTTAGGGGTACATTCAACCATCTAGGTCAGGAGTTGGCAAACTATATCCTACAAACCCAACCTACAGCTTGTTTTCATAAATAAAGATTTTATTTTATTTTTATATATCTTTTATTGACTTCAGAGAGGAAGGGGGAGTGAGAGATAGAAATATCAGTGATGAGGGAGAATCCTTGATCAGCTGCCTCCTGCACACCCTCTACTGGGGATCCAGCCTGCAACCCAAGCATGTGCCCTGACTGTGACCTCCTGGTGCATAGGTTGATGCTCAACCACAGAGCAACACAGGCCAGGCAATAAAGATTTTTTAATCCTCACTTGAGGATATGTTTTTATTGATATTTAGAGAGAGAGGGAGAAAGGGAGACAGAGAGAAACATCAATCAGTTGCCCCTTATATGTGCCCCAACCTGGAATTGAACCACATACATAACCTAGGTATGTGCTCTCACTGGAAATTGAGCCCAAAATTTTTTAGTATATAGGATGGTGCTCCAACCAACTGAGCCACCTGGCCAGGGCTCAATAAAGTTTTATTCGAACACAACCACACTCATTTGCTTATGTATTGTCTATGGCTGCTTTCACACTACAAAGGTGAAAATGAGTAGTATGACAGAGACTATTTGGCTTTCAAAGTTTGAAATATTTATTATCTGGCCATTTACTGGAAAAGTTTGCTGATCTTTGGTGTAGGTGATAAATTAACAAGTGAACCCACATTTCACTATATTATGCACGAGATCTAAAAGGGGTCTTGTATGTTCCCTATTGGAATCATGATGCATTGTGCTTTGCCTAGCTTTTCTCTATTGTTATTGTAACATCATCAAGGCAGGGAATGCAATTATGTAGTACAAATACCTCCTAGTGAACCAAGATAATTTATAATGATCATGCATTAGGAAGTAAAATGTTGACTGAACATATATCTGAGCACTGTTTTTGGAATTCTGTCCCTGTGGTAGTGAGTCTGGGCTAACCATCCTTGGCTGGAAAAGGCTTGAATAAAATGGGGAATGAATCCCTTTGCCTGTCTAGCCTTCTCTTTATACAATTCCCACAGATGACACCTCTGTGATTCTGGATTAAGCTAACAACTGGCTTTATCTCTATGGATCACATTATTTTAATCTGCAAGATATTTTTCAGAGATAATATGAAGATCAAATGTGAAAAATTAATGGAGATATAAAGCACTATGATTGCCTACATATATTGAGGACTTTTGCTAGGCACCATGCTGGATGTTTTTTGCCTGTATCATCACATTTTAATCCTCATAAAACCCAGTGAACATTGTCTCCATTTTACAGATGAGACAGAGAGATTAAGGAACTTCATTTATTCAATAAGACCTTATTAAGCACTACAGTGTGCAGATATTATTTAGGCCCTTGGGATACTTGTTTGGACAAAAATCAACAAACACCCTTGTCCCAGTGGATGTGGTGGGTTGGGATGCACAATAACTAATACATTACACATAATAATAACAGACTTGTTTAGTGTGATAAAAGATAGTAAGTCCTACAGAAAAAGAAAGAATAGAACAGGGAGAGAGAGATTGGCGGAGAAGTGGTATTGATTTAAATAGAGTGATTAAGGGGAGCCTCATTGAGAAGGTTATGGTGTAAACCAGGACTTGAAGGAAAGAAGAACATTAGCTCCATGGACATCTTGGGCGTGCCTAAAGACATTAGGTTAGTTTACTGAACCAGGATTCCAACTTAACTCAGTCAGACTCCAGAACCCAAACTCATAACCTTTAACAAGGTTAGGGAATGCTAGTTCTGCTCTTGGTGCTACCAGGAAATGTGCCTCCTTGGGCTTCACTCTTCGGCTGTTGTCTACGTTAATTCTGGGATTTACCCTCTTCCCCAGGTGTTCCTCCAGGTCAATGTGGCTGTACCATTTTTGTCTCTCTCTGATCGTATGCTCTGCCTTTGTTTCTGAGCCTTTTAAGACTCAATGCCTTCTGAGGGCCACAGTTCCACCTTGCTAGCTTCACCCCTTTTCTTTCTTATTGGAGCAATTTGGGATGCTCTCTTTACAGTCTTATTAGAATCTTCCATGCTTTTTAAGTCATGTAGCTATTTAGCATATAAAACTCATGCCCATGTTTTCTATGTATAAAGCAGACAGCTATGCCTTTATCTTCTTTGCAGTTATTGTTGTTGCTCATGTAGCCAGAGTCACTCTGTCACAACCACAGAACTCTGATTACGAAGTTTCTAAAAAACCTATTTCCAAGAATTGAGGGTTTGTACCGGCCAGTGATGGTTTTTCTCTTTCTCTATGATTAAGAACCTCAGGAAAACAGATTTTACTTTCTTTTGACCTCTGCCACCTCATCATCACTAATTCATCTTTCTTCCTTAACCCAGGTTAGGCCCCCAGTCACAGGTCAGCTCACTGCTTTACCAGCACTGAAAGGATAAAACAGTCCCTAGTGTCAAAACCCTCCAGACCCTCTATTTTTAGCTGGATTCCAAGCAGATATCTGGGTAGTACAAGTCTCCCTTAATTACTACCACTTGTCTGGATGCCATTTTTGAGTCCTGCATAAGAGAGGTTGAAAATAGAACCCACCTCACAGGGTTATTGTGAAGATCAAATGCAAAAAGTGCACACAAAAATAGCGCAGTGGCCTGGCCTACGGGGAGGACTTCCCACAGAAGCTCTTACCTCTGGGGGAGGCACTTTACTTGCAGTGGAGTCCGGCGGGCCTGCATTTCAGCCTGGTTCCAGCCCTTACCAGCTTCGTGGTTCTGAGTGATAATTCCCACACTCCCTGTGCTGTAAAGCTAGAATGATAATATCAATTTCAGTTTTAAATTAAAGATATAAATATGCATAAAATAATATGTACAAAAATGCTGAAATAATATCTGAGTATTAAATCAGAGTAAATGTATACAATGTATATAGTAATATGTATAAATATACTTGAATAATACCAATTTAAGTATTGAGTGAGCTAAAATTTATAAAATAAAAATTATGTAATAATATCAATTTGACTATTAAATGATGTGTATAAAATGATTATTTATCAGATCAATAGAATATTGTATGAGATTAATATGTATAAGGGCTGAGTATAGTGTCACTAAGACACTAAGTGTCAAGTACATAGTAGGCACCTGAAAAATGTTATGTATCAGTGTTATTATTTTTGTTTATATTGGCATCATATGGCCCACAATGTCCTCCTCAGTATTAGGCTGCATTGCTTTCAAGGTCATTTTTGCTATAAAACTCCTTTCCTTGGTGGTGTCCAGTAAATGTCTAATAGTAGCAATTCTGATTATACAGTATATCCTTTAGGCATATATTTACCATTTTCAGATGGCCTTTTCTTCAGTAATCTCAAGAGCTCACATTTGAAAGTGGCTCTGAACAGAAATTGGCAGTCAAATTGGGATTTTACAGGTTTTATCTGCATCAATATTTTCATACGAGAAGGCTAAGTATGATCTTTTAGAAATTCCAGAGTTCACAGTTTGTTCCAAAGAAAGAAGTCACATAGACAGAGAAGGGGAGTGAGCATTACATTTAAAGGCTATATAGGAAGACAAAGACTTCCTACATGGGAAGATAAGAACCAGTCATATAGAGTAAGTTATTTGATTTAGAATTTAATCAAAGAAAAAACAGGACAAGTGACACCATGAGAGTATCCTAGAGGCTGTGTGGGGCCAGCCTGAGGGGAGTGGTAGTTATTTATCATCCTTGGGTCATGACTATGCCCTGAGAGCCTTTCATTGTCCCTCCAGGTCCACTCTGCTCCCTTTTCTTGGTCAGTGCCCCCAGTGGCTCATCTGTATGGACTCAGCAATAGTGCTGCTTGACCTTTTGGCTTTTGGTTAGATTGGCCAATGGAGAGCTCTAGGAGGGAGGACAGAGAGTGAAGGTGCCTCATTCTGCCTGTGCCCCTTGACTGAAGGTCACATGTCCTATCAGGATCACCTTTTCTCCATGACTGTCTCCTGCTGGGCCAAGGAGTTTTTGCAGTGGAGTTAGACCTTAAGCTCTGTGAGGACAGACATGATATCTTTCTCACCATTTATGCCCTAACACCATGGCTGGCCACAAAGAGATACTAAATTAATATATTTCAATTGAATGAATGCATTGTAGTTGCCTCTCTAAACTGCATTCTAAGAAAAACCACATCTAAACCTGACTTGTGTACCAACTGTAAGAAGAAGCCCCATTCTCCCTGAGCAGTGGTTCTTGGAAATAAAGGCTCTTAAAATTCCCATCCACAAGCTGTGACTGCATGATATTAGTGTTTCTACTGGATTGTGCTTGAGGTCCCAGATGTTTGAGTCTTTTATTTTACAGCATTTGCTTTTCTGTAAAATTCCAATTAATTGAATTGGGAAAAGCTATAAGCCTGTGACAGAGAAACTCTCTCTTTGACCAAACCTATACGTTATAAAGTCTAAGATTCCTCAGTCTCTTCTTTGCTTAGGTCCCTAAGGCTAAATAACCAGTTTGACTGATTTTCTGTTTTAATCTGTTTGGCTGAATAGCTAGAAATGTTGATATCATACATAGGCCAGAGGAACATTTGAGGAAGTTATGTCATAACTTACATGACATAACTTTCTAGTGCATTAAGGGACAAGATGGGAATTCCAGGGATGCATGCTCTTACATTGCAGGTTATTTTTTTCCTGGAATTTGAAAATGTATTTTCTTTCTGTCATTCTCTCTCCTCAGAGCATCAATCAAGTTTTGTTTTGTTGTTGTTTTTTTTTAGCAATAACCACACAATTCCAGAGTTCTTCAAATTATATCTCCCCTCAACCCCTTACATCTCAAATGTTAGAGATACTGTATGAGGTAGTGTCTCCCCTTCTACCTGTAGCCTGCTCCAGTCCATCCCAGGTAAAACTCTTTGCAATTGCATTGTGCCCACACCTCAGGGATGATCGGTGCTCCACAGAGCTCTAACGAGGGGAATCTCCATTGCCCACCAGCCTGCAAAAGATTCAACACAGACTCGCATTTCCCCCAGGAACACTCCTATGTGCCAGCTGCCTTAGGTTTGGTTTCCTGGAGGTCAAGTCTGATTATGGATTCATGTACATGTGGTTTACTGAGGGGCTGCTCTGAGGAAAAACCTGTGAGGGAGTAAAGAGCAGCAGGATAAGGAATGGGGAAAGGTCTGAGCAAGGACACAGCATTAGATAAAGTCTGGTCTTACCATGATCCATGGGGTCCTCTGGGCACAAAATGCCCCAAGAAGTTGTCCTATCATCCTTTATTGACTGTGGGATGCCCCTGGGGAATGGTATATCCTTCTGGGTGATGTAGATATTTGACTCTCAAGGAGGTGGAGTATAATTCCCCACACCTAAGGAGTGACTTTTTTTTTCCAAGGACTGTAGCATGGGGGAGGGGAAAGTAACCTGACAAATATTACCTCAGCCAGGTGATCAAGGTGAACAGCAATGACTAATCATGTTGATAGCATGTTCTCTGGATATGATGAGATGGAAATAACACCTTACTTCTGTGATTTTCCTCCCCAAAACCATCACCCCAGTGTAATCATGAGAAAAAAATCAGACAAATCCCAATTGAGGGACATTCTACAAAACACCAGCTAGCACTCCTCAAAACTGTTGAAGATACATAAACAAAGTCTGAGATATTGTCACAGCCCATAGGAGCTTGAGGAGACATGACGAGTAAGTGTAATGTGGATCCTAGCTGGGATCCTGAAACATATAAAGGACAGAAGGTAAAAACTAAGTAAATCTGAATAAAGAATGCCCTTTCACCAGGTCATGATTTTAGGAAATAACATTTACATTTTCCTATATCCTAAGGGTCAGGGAGAGAGCTGTAGACATCTGGAAAATGTCCTGACTTCCCTGGACAGAAGACCTGAGATGTTCTTGCAAAGAAATCTCTGAATGGCTTATATATCTGGAAGGAAATGCATTCTGTAATTTTTTTTGAAACAAATGCACCTTTTTAGCAAAAGATGCAGTGGGTCTTAGCTAATGGTGTTCAACTAGACACTATTTTTTTAAGCTGGGGAAGAGCAGAGAACTGGTGGGATTTAGCAGTCACCACAATAACAATTACCTTTAGCAAAAAAAGTCTGATAAGCTGTGGCCATAAATGTCTATTTCCCACATTACCCCCAATATCAAAGGTATACATTTGTCCTGTTAATTAGTTGCCAAGTGACAACTACCAGGCCACGAGGCTGCCAGAGGAATCATTGCTAATGCAGGTTTTATACTCTCCACTTATATAAAACAACTGGTTTAAGACTGTTTCCGAAGGAAAGAAGCAAGATGGTATTTAAGTATGGGGAAACCTTTATTTACAAGCAAACTGTAGGATAACAGAATGGAGATTACCATTCCTAATTATCTGCTGTTATGAACCTGAATGACAATTATTATAAAAATGCCTCCTCTCTCCACCAGGGTAAAGGGCAAAAATCAGTGCTACTGTTAATGGAATTTATTGTCTCTGGTTCCTCACCTCTCTAACTCTTGCTTCTGCTGCTTCTTTGTTATTCTTATTTTGCCAAGAATTTTGAGTGTTCGCTTTGTTACTATTTATTAGTCAGCTTAGGCAACACAGTGCTTCTATAACAATTAACTCTGGAATCTCAGAGGCTTAAGATAATGAAGACTTATTTCTCTCTCGTGATATGTCTTCTCATATCTTTCTAGTTATGTTGTCTGGCACATGTGGCCCCCAGAGGAGAAAGGGACATTAAGACACATTAAGTCTTAATTGCCTCAGCCTTAGAGCCATGTGTCACTTCTACTCAAAGCTCTTTGGCTAGATGCAGTCACAGGGCCTCAATCTAACTGCAAGAGAAGTAGGGAAATATAAGGGAGCACATAGCTATTTGGAGAACATTTTATGCTAGAAATTGGATTTTTGAATCTATTGTGTGTGTGTTTTTAAGATTTTAGTTTTTCAGAGCAGTTTTAGGTTTGCAGCAAAATTAAGAGGAATGTACAGATATTTCCCATATAACCTCTGCCCCAACCCATGCATAGCCTCCTCCATTATCAGTATCTCACACCAGAGTGGTATATTTATTATAATTGATGAACCTAAAGTCCATAGTTGACATTATGATAATCACCCAAAGTCCATAGTTTACATTATGGTTCACTCTATTGTTATAGCCCATATTCTATGGCTTTGGATAATTGTGTAATGACATGTATCTATAATTATGGCATCATACTGAGTATTTTCAGTACCCTAAAAATCCTCTGTGCTCAGCCTATTCATCCCTCTCCCACAGTAGGCCCTGGCAAGCAGCTATCTTTTTACTGTCTCCATAGTGTATCCTCTTCCTGAATGTCATGTAGTTGGAATCATACAGTATGTAGCCTTTTCAGATTGACTTCTTTCACTTAGTAAAAATATGCATTTAACTTTCCTCCATGTCTTTTCATTACTGTAGTATTTTGAAGACAGTAAAGAAGTATGAGACCAACTTTTAATTTGTGTGGTTACTTAAATTTAAGTGTAAATTAATTTAATTTAAAAATTTAGTTACTAAAAGTTACACTAGCTACATTTCTAGTGTTCAATAGCACATGTGGCAAGTGACTATCATATTGGGTAGCACAGAATAAAACAGAACCATTATTATAGACTGTCCTAGAATATTCTAAAATGTTCCAGAACATTCTGGTATATTCTAGAACAAGTGACTGATTAATATTCTGTGAGTCTAACAAGTTTCTAGGGTTCCCTAGTCCTCTGACTTAGGCCTTCTTTGGTGAAAATTAGCCCAGTGTACTGTAGTGACTTTGAAGTAGTGTTAGGCAGACATCTATTCTGAATTAAGCTGTGTTGCAGGCTTTTGTGTAAGAATTGCTGAAACAGTAGACTTCACGGCTAAAGAAAATTTGAAATTTTGTAATTTTTATTGAAGAAATTGAATGATTTTTGTTTATTTGGACATTTGCATTTTTTGTAGTTTGGCTTTTTGTGATTTGAAATTTTAAAAGTGTGGCTTAAGAAATTTTAATACAGATTTATAAGCACTGTCAATTTATTGAGGCATTATTAATTTGTTATAGTTTTGAAACTTGTATTGAAGTATAATTAATATATACATAAACACATAAACTTGCACACTTTTGGGGGGTTTTTAAGTAATTTTCTATGTATTTTGTTACTTTTAAAAGTTAAAAAATACTTTAATTTTGTTGAGACAAATATATTTTTTCCTTGTGAGTTTTTCATTACTTTGATTCTTGGATATTTTGAGCAAAATCAGCTAATTTTCACTTTTTGAAAACTTAAAAAGTGTCCTGTATATACATTTAACTCTTTTTTTATAGGCATGGTGAGCTTTAAAAATTTTATTTATTTATTTTTATATTTTTATTTTATTGATTTTAGAGATAGGGGTAGGGAGAGGGTTAGAGAGATAGAAACATCAATGAAGGGAACATTGATCGGCAGCCTCCTGCGTGCTCCCTACTGGGGATTGAGCCCACAACCTGGGCATGTGTCCTGACCAGGAATCGAACCAGTGACCTCTTGGTTCAAGGGTTGATGCTCAATGACTGAGCTACCAGGCCAGGCTACATTTAATCTTTTATTCTATCTGGAACTTATTAAATGGATTAGGACCCAGAAAATTTTTGAAATAATTTTGGATATTATGTACTCTTATCTAATTTCCAATTTTAGGAGGAATGTTACTAGTGTCTCATTATTAAATATGACAATTGATTTTACTTCGTTTTTGTGTCACATTAAGTCAGTTTAATTTTATCCCTAATATACCAGAATTTGTTTCGCTTTTCATTATGGTTAGGTATTACATTTTATTGATTTATTTTTCAATGTACCTTAAAATTTACCTATTGATATGATGTATTACATTATAGATTTCCTATTGTTAAACTACCCTTGCTCTGAAAGACTAAACTAGGTTTGGTTGTAGTAAACTTGTCTTCCCTTGACTTATTCATACATTCTTATTACAAATACCTAGTAAATGTCTCCTACATGCCAGCACTCCTTTAGCGGGTAAGAGCTCAGCAGTGGGCAAATAAGAACTCTGTCCCCAGGGTTTCCAGTCAGGGAGGCTATACACACACACAAGTAAATATGAAGAAAAACACAACACAGTGAGTGAAGAGTGAAAGCAGAGGAGGCTGTATTTTAGATTGTCAGGGAAGGCATCTCCAGTGAATTGAATGAAGTGATGAGAGGGAGATGACTCTGGAGAAATAATCCCAGCTTCCTCTTCCATCTGGGAGTTTCTCAGCTCTCAAAGGCGCCTACCTGACTTAATTTCCACATTGTCTCTTCTGCTCTTCTTGCCTTCAATGAGGAGCTAGGTTCTGCTACTGAATATCTGGATTCCCAGTGAGCCTCAGTAGAGAGCTCAGCATGGCATCTCTCTCATCCTATGCATCTGTTCCTCCCTGTGGCTGCCCCAGCTCTGCGAAAATCCATACTCTGCCCATTTCTTAAAGAACATAACTTTTAGAGATCCATGCTCTTCTTTTTCCCTTATGCCCATTATTCCTTTAAGTTTGTTCATTTTGTCATCCATTCATTTAGTCTTTCTTTTATTCACTTGTTCAACACATTATTTCGTTAGTGGCCTCTTTGCTCTGGTCATGGTATCGTAATTTTATTAGCACTTCCTTAGAGGATAAGAGGTGTCTTGTCAGCAGACTGGGCAGAATTCCCTTAGGCCCACTTCAGGCCTCCTTGGGTATTGACTTTTCTCTCTGATCAGATCTCAGTGTTGCACACATGCACAAGCTCATGCTTCAGGCTCAGCAAGCAGGTGGGGGCGGGCCTTTCTTACCCCAGCTTGGCTTCTCAGAACCTGTTTGTTGTTCTTCATTGTATAATGTGGGCATGGGAGACCACATTGCTAGCAACAGGGTTTTTCTCTAGGTAGCCAAGTATCTCTGAATCAAAGCTAATCCACAGCACATGCCAATGTTATTGTATTTTAATGAATGGAGATAAAGAGGAGCCATGAATGGGCCCTCCTATGACCCTAGTTCTGGGTATCTCAGAAGGATGTTCTTGGGGATTGCCTTCTATTTCTTTCCTGGGCACTGTAGAAATAAGAGCATTAAGAGAGTAAGGGGATGATGTGTTTCCTGTTTTCTTTGGGGGCATTTCTGCTGTTATGAATTAAAGGTTTGGACATATGGTGTTTATTCCAAAAATGTGCTTTTGCATCAGTCCTTACCAATGCAATTAGGGAAAATTCCCCTTGGATTTTTGTCATTTTTTTTCCTGCAAAGGCCAGCTGTAGCCTGTTGTTTGTATCTTCAAGCGTAGTTTAATAAAAATTTGGGAAGTGGCAGATATAGCGACCACAGGTGTTCTGTCTCTATGTTCACCCAGAAGTGTCCCTAAGAAAGGTTTTCTAATAGAATTCTGAAGATGGAATATGCTGTCTTTATGAGAATGTGTTTCCAGTCTACGGAGATGTTCAGACATGAGCTGGGTCATCACTTGGCTGTGATACTGAAATGGTGATTCCAAATGTCTTGAGTCAGGAAAATAAGTAGGTTTTACCTTGTGCACTCAGTCTGATGGATAGCTTACTGGCCATCTGGGCTCAATGGGAGAAGTGTCATGATCCATTAACAAGGTCTCTCCTAGGCAAGGAGAGTGGGAAGGGTAGAGGCACACACCTTCATGTATTTGTCTCTGGAAAAGGAATTTGAATTAGATCTGTAGTGCACGTCAAACACTGAAAATTCCAAGAGGAACAACCTCTGTATTCCTGTCACAATAGTTTATAGGAACATGTATTTGCTAGAGCAATGCTTCTGAAAGGATCCAGAAATTAAGTATCCTAGGAGTTCCCAAGTGGACTATTGTAGAGATGATAAAATACGTACACATTGGTGTTATCTCTAAAAAGTCAACTACTGATAGAGTCTGTTGATTTTCTTGATTTCATTTGTTTATACTAAATCACTTGTTTATACTGGATGACTAATGTATGTATTCATCACTAATTGAGCATTTACTTTGTGCTATGCTCTGTGCTTGATCTTCTAGATAGATATGGATCAAAGAATGAACAATTCCTAACTTGATGGGTTCCCAAGATATTTGATTCATTTGAGGGTTGATGTTGAGGTTAAAATCCTTGGATTGCATGAAGATTTTCAGGATTTAAATCTAGCAGAGCCATCTTCTTTTTAACCCAGGATTTTTGTTGGAACAAGGTCAGGAGCTGCCTGGTAGAGGAAGAGAGGCTGCAGCAGAGTTTAGGCAACCTTACTTTTCACAACTTCTGAGGCATAGATATAGCAACACTGAATTCACAACATCTTCAATTCCTGCTGGTGGTTAAGCAGTTGGTGTTTTTTCTCACATTATGAAAACGATATCTGCCCTGAGGTATAGCATGGTGGTTACAAGTGTGGGCGTTGGCATCTGAAGTTTGCTCAAATCCCAGTCCTGTCACTTACTAGTTGATAACTCAGGGCAAGTCACTTGACATCTCATCCTCAGTTTCCTCATCTGTAAAATGGAGATGGCAACAGGACTTACCCTCACAGAGTTGAAGATTAAACAAGATGATTCATGTAAAGCATTGAGCACCAGGAAGCTGGACAATAGTAATCATTCTATCTAACTTGTGTGTGTGTATGTGTGTGTGTATGTGTGTGTGTGTGGTGTGTTTCTACTGCTGATCCTAAAAACTTGAAGTTCCATGCAGGAGTCAGCTTCACTCTATAGCCACTCTTTACTTTAAAATTAATCTGTAAGTTTGAGAATAGGAAGCAATAAAGATGATAACTATAACCTTCCCCTGCTCAAATGCCACACTTAAACTTATTCTAAACCCACTGTTTATTCAAGCGTACTGCTTACTTCCAAATGTATTAATAGTGCCCTCTACTGCCCACAGCAGGACAGCTTGATGGAGCTCCTGGGGCAGCCAGTGGGATGTGGGTCTGAGCATCTGGCTCTTTAGTTTCTCCCTCTCATCCTCAGACACATTTTCCTTCCAGTTCACAGCTCCATTTATCGCCTGCATTTCCAGCTAAGTTCTGAGTCATCAATTTCAACCTTTAATTCAAGTTTGTGCCTGGACCTGAACCAAACCATAGATAGATACCCATAACGATTGTGCAGATGAGAACATATGATTTTCTCGCCTTTGATCGGCTGTAGGCCAAGATTGGTTCCAGGGTGGCAGAAGCCAAGTCTATTTGCTTTTGTTAAACATCGAACTCAAGTCATGCCCAAACCTGGCTAAGTGATTATCTAAATCTGAGCTGTTTGCAATGTGGCTAGCTCTGTTTATCCATTGTGTTCACTTTAGTCCCTTTTTACAGCCAGGTGAAGTCATAACTTCCACAGGATGGTGCTCTAAATCTGCTCACTTTGTCCTTTGTGGTGGTGCAGGGGTGTGGAGAAACTACGATAGAAATAAGAGTAAGGCCTTCTAACAAATTTAAGCTTCATTTGAACTTCACCTCACTTAGAACTTTTAGTGTAATTATAACTCCTCTCACAGAAATAAGATGTGAAGACATTGGTGATGAAATGACTAGTGCACAGAAAATCCTTGTACATCATGCCTAGTAGAGTGCAGACTAGACACAGGGAGATATTGAGGAAATGTGAGGCAATGAATTTTCTGCAGTGGAGTGTGTTTTTGAGTAATGAGGCAACAGTTTTGGATGGATTTGCACTGCACATCACACTCTCTCTGTACTTCCATTGTGGCCAGTGTCAGAATGGCACAGCCTGAGTCCCCTAGGTAAAAAAATCTAACTTCTAACATGTTAGAACCAGAGATCTTGGCATCCCCAGAACATATATCCTGGACACTGAAGCTAACCATCCATGTTAAAGAGAAATGCAGCCCAGCTGTTGTGGCTCAGTGGTTGAGGGTTGACCTATGAACCAGGCGGTCACAGTTCAATTCTTGGTCAGGGCACATGCCCCAGTGAGGCACGTGCAGGAGGTAGCTGATCAATGATTCTCTCTCATCATTGATGTTTCTATCTCCCTTCCTCTCTGAAATAAATAAAAAAATATTTTTAAAAATAGAAATGCAAAATCCAAAATAATGTATATATTTTTTATACCCAAATGTTCCACTTGCTTCCACATAGCTATACAATACACTATATCACAGCAGTAGGAATAAAAGCTTTGGAATCAGACTGATCTATATTTGAATCCCAGCCATTCTACTTACTAGCTCAGCAACTTTGGATAAGTTGCCTCTTAATGTTCTTACTCTTACTCAGGAATATTTATTCATATCCAACAGAATTAAAGTTGGTATTGTATACAGACTCTTTGTAGAATGACTGACACAATTCATGCTAGCTGCTATTTTACTGATGGTGTTATAATGGAAAGCAGCTGGTCCACCCATCTCAAAAAAGGAAGCAAGCGATGAACCCAAGGAAGTGGCAGAGCTGAGTTACTCTCCTCTCTTACTGCCTCTCACACAGTTTGTTGATCTGTATACTTCTTGTTAGTCTTCAAGGGTTTCTAGATCTCATGTCGTTGGGCTAGTATCATTTCTGCAGTTCCCAGACAGAGATTTTATAGATCTACATAATATCTATTTTGCAGAATAGTTTTAAGGATTAAATGTAATACTGTGTGTGAGCACTTACGTATACTAACCCTAGGGAACAAATAGGATTGTCAACTTCTTATCATGCCAAGTAAGGAAATGCACACCACCATCTACTTTCACCATTTCAGAGGAAATTAAAATTATATATAATGTTGTGAATTTTCACTTCTCTTTAACTTAGATGGTTAGTTCCAGTGTTTGATGCATACTTCTTGGACTCCAGTATCCCCAGTCCTGGTGTGTATAATTTAGAATTTTCACTCAAGGGACACAGTCTGTGCCATCTGAGGTATCCACCCCTAACCAATATTGGTGACAATGGTTATAGAGTTTGGCTGGAACAACAAAATCAATTACCTATATTGAATACATTTAGCTCTATGGCAGAACTTAAAATGTCCATTTGTGGAGAACAAGTGAAAATTTGATCTCTAATGAGCTCTTGGGAATTGTTGGTATGGAGAGCAGGAAGTACTCACCTTTCAGAACTATTCAGGGCTCCCCAGTGACCATCTCCAAGAGGGTAGAATAGGAGGATAAAGAGAGACCATCAGTACTGCTGTTTTAAAGGTCACCTCTAAAGCGTAATGAAATCCTAATGTTCAAACACCGATTTAAGTCCTAGTAAAGGAGTAATGCATGTTTTATTTATGGCTTTTTTAAAAATATAAATGCAGTGGCTTTAAATTTTTTTTTCATTTCTGTGACAGTGTTTGTTAATCCAGCCAAGAGAGTTATTTACCAAAAATGGAACATGTCATAGTTCTTCATGTACAAGCAAGCACTGTTTCTCTCCAAAACTTAGTTACCTGAATTGTTCTAAGATTATTTGTAAAAACTGAAATTTGGTGATTAAAGAGAAGTAGGGAGTTAAAAATAAATAAATAAAGGTCACCTCAGGCAGATACACTTTCCGAAATGGCTCAAGGATTAGGGAGCATTAGGGGCATGATAGAGATGCATGGAGTTTAGCCAAGCAATTCAAAGTGATTGGCGGAGATTACTGAGACTTATGTGTTCTTCACTGTGGTGAATAACCAAGTCCCCAGAGACCAGCACCAATTAGTCATCTTACTCCCTGAGTGTGTCTCAGACTTGCCAAGGTCTGGTCTTAAGTAGAAAGGACACACCAATTTATGGAAAGAGGTTACCTCTGGGAAGGGAGGTAAGGAGCTCAGCTATATCTATTTCTTAACAGAATAAAATCCCCTCTTCAGGAAAGCACATGCACAATAGTATGACAACCTGCCAGCCTAAAGGGGTGGGTTTCCAGTCACCATCATAGCATGATAATCATTCCACATGGAGACCTAAAAGAAAAAAAAAAAACTAGGCCCTTGAACCGCTATCTGATTACTCGTATGACAAAATCATTACAGCTTAGGAGCTAGAGAGATATGATTGGAATACTGATTGTACCGTTTCTGAGCTGTGTGGGCTGGGACAGATGAGATCCCCTCGCTGATCTATGTCTATCTTCTTTGTCTGTCAGTGCCCTGTTCAGTACCACAGCCACCAGGCACATGTCGGTACTGAGCCCTGAAATGTGGCTGGTGTGACTGACAATGTGCTGCAAGTGTCAAGTCCCCACAGGATGACAAACACAGTATTAAAAAAAGAACATAAACTATTTCATTAATGATTTGTACATTTACTACATGTTAACATGTTGAAATGATAATATTTTGGATATATTGGGTTAGATAAAACTTGTTACAGTTAATTTCACGGTTTCTTTATGTGTTTCTGTTTTTTCCCCAGCACTTTATTTTTCCAATTATAGTTTACATTCAATATTATTTTGTTTTAGCTTCAGGTACACAGCATAGTAGTCAGACAAGTATATAATTTACAAAGTGTCCCTGATATTTCCAGTCCCCACCTAATACCATACATCAGTATTACATTATTGGCTATATTTCCTATGTTGTACTTTATATCCCACTAGTGGCCCGGTGCACAAAATTCGTGCACATTAGAAGGGAATTAATTAGAGGAAATATTTTAATATTGCTATTTGTCCTTTCTCTGTAATAGAAGTGTCCGGCCGGCCCCACCCCCATTGGGCAACACCAAGACCCGGTTGGCCCAATCCCTGTCTAGCCCTGCGGGTGGGGGACGCAGCCTCACATCCCGGTGCCGGGGCGGTGGGTGTGGCCTCAGGACCCCTGGCCCTGGCCTGTGCCATGCAGCCTCACCCAGACCCGCCGCGCCATGGGACCCATCGATGCACTTCCTGGTGACTGGTTGTTTGGTCGTTACAGATGAAAATAAAGTCACGCATTTAAGCATGCACATTCATTTTCAGTGCCTGATTTGTCTAGATTCTCTAAATTGCAAAATAAATAAGATCTTCAGCCAGCTAGCATCATAATGCCAAGTTCTTTATATAATGACACATACCATTCTCTCCACTCAGTATGCTCCATTTGAATGGATTAAATGTATGTGACTCATATGAAAGGCACTGCTGCTTGCTCTTAATAGAGGAAACATTAGCTCATTACCTAACACCATAAAGTGGTTTAAATGGCATATATTGACTTGAAGAACAGAAGGAAAAAAAAACCCAAAAGACAAAAAAACAACGTTCAGTGCTGTGGATGGCAGAATCCTCTCCCTTTCCCTTTGTTTTTTTCTGCTTTTCCCATGAACCTATTTGTGCTCTGCCTCAAAATCAACAAAAAGACAAAATCAGATGCTATAATCTGCATTTTATAGTGCCATTTGAGTACAAAGAGGTGTTTTTAATCTTTACTTTTTTTTTTTAAATTAACGCAGCTCAAACTTGCTCCCAACATTCCAGAAGCCAGACCAACATGGCTGTGCAGACACACCTTTGCTAGGTGCTGTCAGGCTTCAGGGCTGGGGCAGGGAACACGCCAGGTGTTGCTGGAAACAAATCAGCTCTCCTCTCTACATAGCAGGGGTCTTTTCATTATAAAATGCAAAGCAGCAGCCATTTTCCATTACCCCCATCCCCAGCCCTCCTCATCCGGGGGCGTAGGAAGGGGCTGGGAGGATATTTACTCTTGGCTCTTTGATTGCTCTTATTTAACAGAGCCCAGTGACAGCTGCTTCTCTGAGTGCAAGACCAGCCGGCTCAGGGCTAGCCGCACCTGGAAGGCAAGTGGCAGAGCTGACCAAGGGCTTTGACCAAGCCCAAGCGCGCAGGTCACAGCAACCTCAGCAGGCAGGCTGCTCCCAAAGACTCTAGGCCCCTCCCAGCTCCACTCCCCAGCTCCCTGCTCCCCCCCTTTCACCCACAGGTGCCACCAGTGTGGTGTGCCCCAAGGCTTGGTGTGCAGATGCCAAGGTTGCAGGTTCAAGACGCTCCACCTCCTCCTGGCACTTTGAGCCATAAGTGCCGGCAGGGACCTTTCCACTCGGTCTTGGTCTTTGGTCACTGCTGAGGTTTTCTGGACTCTATAGGCCAGGGACAGCCAGGACCTTTGCCTCTGACCAACGCCATACCTGCAGCTTGCCTGGGGTACCCCCAGCCCCAGGAAAGCATGGGGGCGTGTCCAGCCTGGGTGAGGGGCTGTGGGGGGGGGGTGGGAGGGTTTGCTAGCCACCCCACCCTCAATTGGGGTGGGAGAGGCTGATCAGGGGTGGGGCCAGGGGAGGGGCTGGGCAGGGCAGCCATCTTGTGACAGCATTATGGCATGAGGGTCAATTTGCATATTACCTCTTTATTATATAGGATATGTTTTTGTTGCTTCAAAATGTGGTCACTAGAAAATTTAGTTGCTTCTGTGGTTTGCATATAAAATTCCAGGTGTCTGTTGTTCTATTGGGCAGCTTTTTTCTACAGAATTAGGAGGAGGAGAAGAGGATGGGGAGAGAAGGCAACTACAAGGAGAGCCCTACTATGTGCCAGATACTACACCCTGACCTAAATCTCCTGGCAGCCCAACATAGTAGTTACTATATTTATTTTAACATTTTAGAGATGAGATTATTTACTCATAGATCAACAGTTAATAAATGCCAGGTGGTGATTTGAACCCAGGTGTTTGGACTCAAAAGCCCAGTGTCTTACTATTAATTATTTTCTTTGCTGCTGTCAGAGGTGCTTAATAATGACTGCCTTACTGAAAATTGTTTTAAGGATTAAATGCAGTGTTGTGAGTGAACCCTTAGCTTAGGGGGCCTGACAGAGTAAGAACTCCAGAAATGATAATTGCAATTATTGTTTAAAATACCAAAAAAAAGGAGAAAGAGGAGGAAGAATGGGGAGTGGGGTGGCAAGGAGGATGAGAAAAAGGAGGCAGGAAGAGGAAGGAGGGGGGCAGGGTCATATCATCCTCACCACCTCCCTAGGTGCCAGGTGCTATCTTGGGCACTTTAAGTACATTATGTAATTTAGCACTCACAGCAAGCCTGGCCAATATTCACTAACCATTTTAGTCTCAAATTTTTGCTGGTGTAAGTGCAGCAAAGTCTACCTGTTAGTTGAATGCTGTATTCCACTCACAGATCTTACCCATGGTCTGTTGGGTGGGTAGGAAGCTTGGTGGCAAAGGAGGGTGCTGGCAGGGACTGGCAGTGATTGAGCACATGATTAAGATGAGGGGTAGATAGAGTTTGAGTTTCATAAGAGAAGAGTGGATGCTCTATTTTTAGCATCTGATTCACTCAGGAAATTTGGAGCACTGTTCCAAGCAATTAGAAACTGTGAATACTTAGGAAGGTATGACCAGTTGTTGAAGATGTCATTAAGGGCGGGGGAAGGAAAAAAGAAAGATGATGGAGCCTTACTTATAAGGATCATAATTCTAAACTATTCAAATCCCAATACAAATGGAAGAGTGGTATTTTCCTTCAAAGGATTTCTAGAAACTTATTTCATGCAATTGGCCTTACCCCAAAAATAAGAGAAAAGAAAGTGCACTTTAATTGGACTAAGTAAAGAATCAAGCTTGTGAGGCATTTGCACTAACATAAAAGTTCTAAAAGGAAAAAAAATGTGATGGTAGTGTGCGTTTATTGGGGGATTGGAAAGTTCTGGTGACAGAATTTATACCAACCCTAGCCCTGGTCAAGTTACACAAGACACAAAGTCTGTAGGTCAACCATTCTGCTGCTCTCTGTTTCCTTAGTCAACTCAAAGCACAGACCCTCTCTCACTCATGAGAGACCAAGGCAAAATCACCCAAACCTCAAAGGGTCCAAATTGGCTCAGTTGTATTTCACACCTGCCCAGTTCTTGCTGGAGGTTTGCTATATGTTACCTCCTAGAACCCTTCCTCTAGCCCTCTGAAGTATTTATTTTTACCCCTCATTTTACAGGTGAGATAAAATTATTCTGCCAGGCAGAATAATTTAATTACAAGTTGGCAGAGGCAGAATTCTAAACTGAGTTGATTGGACTCCCAAAGCCTTGCTGACTCCACAATGTCCTGTGGTCTTTCCTTTCAATCCCATGATCACGACCAGAGATTTCTCTACTTACACTAATTACACAAGAGAGGTCTTGCTGCTGTCACCTGTCAGAGTACAGGGTTGGCTCACTTCAGCTCACATCAAGGGCTAATCCTGGAGAGTCAGGGTGGAAGGGGGAGTAGGAGATTGCACTTTTAAAAAATGCACTTGTCCTTGTTTGGAAGCAAAAAAAAAAGGAAGAAAGAAAGAAAAAGAAGGTTCAGAAAAGAGTCACAAGTTGCTCAATATTGTCTGTAAATAAAATTAGTTGTTAATAAATTCATACTATATAGATATGGTTTTGTATCTATATCAGAGGCCTGATGCACAAAATTCATGCAAGAGTAGGCCTTCCTTCCCCTGGCTGCCAGCACCGGCTTCTCTCTGGGACCCGGGACCCGGGCTTCCCTCCAGGACCCAGGCTTCCCTCTGGCTGCTGAAAGGCACCTAGGACCCAGGCTTCCCTCACAGCCCTGGCTTCGTCCGGAAGGTCCTTCGGAAGGACATCTGGAAAGATGTCTGGTCTAATTAGCATATTATCTTTTTTTATTATAGATTATTATAGACTAGAGGCCCAATGCATGAAATTCGGGCAAGGGGCTTGGCCCCTGCTGCTGCCACGGTGGCCGCCTCTGCCTCAGTCCCTGCCTGCCATGATGGCCGCCTTGGCCCTCACAGCCCTGGCTTTGTCTGGAAGGTCGTCTGGTCTAATTAGCATATTACGCTTTTATCATTATAGGTTATTATAGATAGTGTACATATGCATATGTGTGTCAATGGTTGTTTGGTTATTAATTTTTTTCAGTGTCTCTTATTTCTTATAAAACCTAACTGTCCTTTTATAGCCTCTAAAAATCCAGTATTTGTCACTTGCCTTTTAAAAAACAAAATGATTAATTGATATGGTTATTTAAATTGTTCAAGTAGCAACAAAATACATGCTAATCATCAAAAATTAAAAAAACCCCAAATGTGGAAACCCCATTCACTTGTCCCACACTGCCTTCAAGCTGTTCCCCTTCCCAGAAGTAACTACTACTATCAGCTCACAATGAATCTTTGTAGCCTTTTTTTCAAGCATTTTCATGTATAAGTATACATATAGTAATATGATTTTTTCTTATATCAAAATGGGGTTCTGTACTTTGTATTATTCTGCAACTTCTACTTTTATGTAATGTGCCTTCTTTGTCTTGTGTCTATATACTGCCCCAGGACAGAGGTACCAGAATTCATTTAACCATCCTCTACTGTTAGACAATTAGGTGGTTTCTAGTTTTTCAGTATTATGAGGGTAATTTTTTCTTTTTTCTTTCTAGGGAATGCTTGATGTTTTACAGTCAACATATGGCTAAGTAAATAAGATTTTATGTTGACATTTTGCTGTCAAGTTCAGAACTTTTATTATGCAATTCACCTCTTAAATTATATAATATGTATTATCATTTTCTAAGTTTCAATTTACAAGGCCATAGTCATAAATGTTGATTGTCTTTTCTAGACAATACATTTCTAGTTTCCATAGCTAAGAGTCAGTAAACAGTAGTGATGACCCCGCCTTGGATATTAGAGCAATGGTTAGGGATACATAAGTTGGAGAAAACAGAAAAATGGCATGTTGGAGATTAAAGGGCTGTAATTCGGCCTATTCCCTCCCTGTGGACCCTTATCCAATTGAAAATAGGCATAAAGAACCAGGTTATTATCAAGTGAAACCACAGATGTATTAATGAGGAAGGCTAGGACCAAACCTTTCAAATTCAGGGTTTTTGATTAGTTGTGCTAGAGAATACAACTAGGACCTGAGGTCAAAATGAATGTTTTTGCAGATAACTCTTAAATCTAGACCTTGGGCCTCTCTGAAGTGAAGCTAGGTTTTCAATAATTATTCCTAGCAAGTTTCCAGCCAGCAGAGGGTTTCATTTATGGGGGAATAGAGTTATGCTGCCTGCTTATTGATCCTTGGTAAATTGCCCAAAGGATGTCAAGCTTTCCCCAGTCTCCACAGAAAAATTAGTCTGTGTCCCTCCATAGGAATGATTGAGTGAGGATGTACCGGTACAAAGGGGATGGGCAGAAGAATTCCAGTCTCACTCTGTCCTAGGGAATAGAATAGAGGTGCCCTCGTGGAAACATGCAAGGAGGGGAATTGCTCTCCCCAACATAGCACATAATCTGGCCTGCAAGGTTATTTTACTTTAAAATTACAGAATAAGTCTGGACGGCCAAACAGTGAAACGACCTTCCAGATGAAACTGGGGCTGCAAGGGCTGAGGCAGCTGGGACTGCAAGGGCCGGGTCCCTTGCACAAATTTTGTGCATCGGGGCTGTGTGTATGTGTATATATATACATATATACACACTGAGTGGCCAGATTATTATGACCACCTGCTGTTTGTAGGCAAATTAGCTGTACACTGAATCGTATGGGATATGGAAGCCGAAGTCCTGTTAGAACACCTTTGCTGTCTGCAGTTACCAAGATAAAACGTCTCCAATTCGCACAGGAACACAAGGATTGGACAGTCGAACATTGGAAAAAAGTCATGTGGTCCGATGAATCACGTTTCCAGTTGCAACATGCAGATGGCAGAGTGAGAATTTGGCGGAAACAGCATGAAAGCATGCACTCCACATGCATGAGTACAAACCTTCAAGCTGGTGGGGGCTGTGTTATGGTTTGGGCATGTTTTCCTGGCATGATTCGGGGCCTTTAATTCGTGTGGAACAATGTCTGAATAGCACAACATACCTAAGTATCGTTACTGATCAAGTTCATCCTATCATGTTGATGGCGTATCCCAATGGAGATGGCTTCTTCCAACAAGACAATGCACCATGCCTCGGTGCTCGTATTGTGCAGGAGTGGTTTCAGGAACATGAGGGAGACTTTACCTTGCTTAGGTGGCCCCCACAATCATCAGATCTCAATCCAATTGAGCATTTGTGGGACAAAGTTAAAAGAGCCATCAGACAGTTGGTTCCACAACCATCAAATCTCACAGAAATGGACAGTGCTATTCATCAGGCATTGTGTCAGATTCCTTGCATCACCTTTCAACATCTCGTGGAGTAAATGCTAAGAAGAATCGCCGCAGTATTGAAGGCAAAAGGTGGCCCAACAAAGTACTGATGGGGTGGTCATAATAATCTGGCCACTCAGTGTATGTACTAGAGGTCTGGTGCACAAAATTTATGCACGGGGGGTGGGGAGGGTCCCTCAGCCCAGCCTGCACCCTCTCCAATCCAGAACCCCTCGGGGGATGTCTGATTGCCAGTTTAGGCCCAATGTCTCTTGCAATCCAGGACCACTGGCTCCTAACCACTCGCCTGCCTGCCTAATGCTCCTAACTGCTCCCCTGCCTGCCTCATCGCCCCTAACCGCCTCTGCCTGCCTGCCTGCCTGGTTGCCCCTAATGGCCCTCCCCTGCCGGCCTGGTCGCCCCCAACGTGCATACAGATGGGGTCTCTCACTCAGCCTGGCCTGTGCCCTCTTGCAGTCCGGGAGCCCTCAGGGGATGTCCTTGGAGGAGCGGGCTTAAGCCAGCAGTCAGACATCCTTAGCTCTGCTACGGAGGCAGGAGAGGCTCCTGCCACTGCTGCTGTGCTTGCCAGCCGTGAGTCTAGCTCAGGGCTTCTGGCTGAGTGGCACTCCTCCTGTGGGAGTGCACTGACCACAAGGGGGTAGCTCCTGCATTGAGCGTCTGCCCCCAGTGATCATTGTGCATCATAGCGACTGGTTGTTCCACCGTTTGGTTGATTTGCATATTAGCTTTTTATTATATAGGATGCCCAGTGACCATTACAGTGTAACGACTGGAACGACCAGAATGACCAGTTGACCAGTCGCTATGATGCGCACTGACCACCAGGGGGCAGACGCTCAACACAGGAGCTGTCCCCTGATGGTCAGTGCGCTCCCATAGGGGGAGCACCGCTCAGCCAGAAGCCAGGCTCATGGCTGGCAAGTGCAGCTGCAGGGAGGGAGCCTCTCCTGACTCCATGGTAGCACTACATGGGGATCAGGCCTAAACCAATAGTTGGACATCCCCCGAGGGGTCCCAGATTGCCAAGGTCTCAAGGACTTGGGTGCTGTGGGCACTACTGTAGAGCAAGCGGTTACCATGGACAGTTTCCATGTAAGTCCAATTTCAGCCTGTTTGTTCTTAACTATTCAAACATATGAATTTACAGCGCAGCCCCTCTTGGTGAGGGGAGAAAGCCAGGACATTGGAGGACTGGTGTCTGGGAGAAGGGGCATGGGAAGGAGTTTTGGGCACATGGTGACATGGGGGTTAGGGATAGGATTGGCATCTCTTTCTCTGTAAGCAAAGGAGAAAAGATAGGAACCACTGTTTTGGTGTCTGCATGTGTCTCCCCCTTGAGCCCTGCAGGCTTGCATGCTGTTTGCAAACATGACATTCTGTGCACAAGTGCAGAGAAGGCATGCCGGCACTGAGTCTCTTCATTGGGTCTCTTCCTCGGGAGAGCGGGGTTTCTTTGGTGCAAATTACGTGAGATCTGAATTTAGAGGTGGAAGGCATCACCCCAGGACTGAGTTCCCAGGGCGGGACTGTGCCCGGTTACCTTCTGGCAAAGGCACTGGGAACCATTCTTGAAGTTGGGCATGTGTTTGCTAAACTGCGTGGCCCACGGAGCTGTGCCAGTACCTGGGCATAGTGAGCGGAGGAGGGAAAGGAGGGCGGACCCGCAGGGCCGCTAGTCTGGGGCAGGGGTAGTGGGAGGTGTCTGAGTGTTGACTGAAACTGGGAGGTAACAGGGAGCAGTGGGCAAGCCTTGGGATTGAGGGAGAGAACCCAGGGCATCCGAAGCGCCAATAGTGAGCTCTGGGGTTCAGGAGTTTGGGATAGTAGAGAGGTCGAAGGAGTACATATAAGCAGTCCCTGTCCGGAGGTGTGCGCCAAAGGAGGCGGGAGGGTGGAGCGAGGGCTGGGAGGGCCCCTGGACTGCCCGCTGCTACGGTGCAGAAGGGCAGGTGCAAGTGGGAAGATGGTTTGGCTGTCACTGAGCCCAATTGTGCTGTTTAACCATTGGTAGTTCCTGAAGGCTCTTGAAAAACCTCTTTCTGGGGACTGTGGAGCCGCTCAATCTCTCCCCGCACCCAGTGGGATTGTGTCTGGCTCCTGGCTGTGTGGATTCTCAAAGAGGCAGGCCCCCCGAGGAACTTCAGCCGGTGGGGACAAGAGTTACTCAATTCTGACACTTCCACCCTTTGCTTGAAGGCTGCATTCTCCTTCCCTAATACATGTTGCTTGAAGTACAAGATGGTTTGTGTTTAGACATGCAATAAACGTGGGGAAAGCAAAGTTCTGTGCTTTAGAATAAAAGAGTCTGGAGTCTTTGGGGGGGGATCTCTCTCTCTCTCTCTCTCTCTCTCTCACACACACACACACGCACACACACACACACACACAACACACACACACTCCTTCCTCCCCTTTTCCTTGGCCTGGCGAATCTTCACACAGAAAGTTAACCCTACCTCCTCAGAACCCACCCTTGCTGGAGTGGCCTCTGTTTTGTTTTGTTTTTCTCTCTCTCTCACAAGGTTTTTTTCTAACCTCTAAACTGGCAGTTGGACATCCCCCAACAGGTCCCGGACTGCGAGTGACTATGTCATAGTTTATAAACTGCTACATCCCACACACAGTTAAACAAGGAAGGTGGCTTCTGCAGTATTTGAAAAAGAGATCTGTGGCTGCTTAATTCTAATTCATCAGAAGAATCTCCAAACGGTCCACATCCTGTTTATTCTACATGGGGATGAACATGCATTCCTATATATTGGGAACAGTCTCTTAGATTTAAAAATTAAAACCTGGCAAGGCTACTCTAACACTGAAAAAAACAGGATGATGCAGCGATGACATGCATGGACTCTGGCTTGCACATTTTGTGGTCAGCCCTGATTCTGACACTTATAACTGTGTGACAAAGCCAGTTACTTAACTTCTCTCTGCTTCAGTTTTTCCACCCATAAGATGGGGGAAATGGTACTAGTGCCTTAGAAGGATCATGTTATGTACTACTTTTTATAATCAGGGCAAAAAAATGTAGCTACCCATACAACAGCAAGATACCTTTCACCGGTATGAAAAGTATGGTCACTGGTGCATGCAGCATCCCAGATTGCAAGAGGGCGCAGGCCAGGCTGAAGGGTCCCCCATGCATGAATTTTGTGCACCGGGCCTATCTACACTAATAAAAGAGAAACATGGTAATTAGCGTACGACCGCTACCCTTCCCATTGGCTAATCAGCATATCCTTATGCAAATTAACTGTCAGCCAAGATGGCGGCCGGCAGCCATGCACTGAAGCGAGCAGGGAGGCTTGCTTGCTCCAGTGACTGCGAACTCCAACGTTCCCCGCCTGCCGCTGCCGGCCTCTCAGCTGCAACTCTAAGCAACTATGTACTATGTTGCAAATAAGAAGCTAAACAAAACCCCAGAAACCGGCTTTCATTCAGCCTGCCTTCAGCCAGCCTGACCGAAACATTGTATCGATGTTTTCAGCAGCGAGGCCTCAGAGCTAAAGATGGCCCAGAATAAAAAAAAAAAAAAAAAAGGAAAAAAGGAGCAGTTGGGAGCTTCAGTCACCCGCTTCCGGGAAACAGCCCTCAGCCCCTCACCCAGACTGGCCAGGCACCCCAGTGGGGACCCCCACCCTGATCCAGGACACCCTTCAGGGCAAACCAGCCAGCCCCCACCCATGCACCAGGCCTCTATCCTATATAGTAAAAGGGTAATATGCCTCCCAGCACCGGGATCAGCGGAGCAGCGAGGCTCCTGGCACCGGGATCAGCGTGACAGGGGGCAGCGCCCAAACCCCCTGATCAGCCCTGCTCTGTGCCTGATAGGGGGGAGCTCCCCAATCCCCTGATTGCCCTGCGGCTCTGTGTGTGACAGGGTGCGGCGCACCAACCCCTGATCGGGCCCTGCTCTGTGTGGTGAACAGGGTGCGGCGTCCCAAACCCCCCCCCCCCCCCCCCCCCCAGGGCTTGGTTCTTGGGTTGGAGAGGGAAAAAGCAAAACCCCTCCCCCTCCGCCCCTGCCCCCGAGGGGGGAAAAGGGGAGGGTCCCCCAACCCCCCCCGAACACGCCCCGTCCTTTTGGAGAAAAAAAGAGGGGGCCCCACACCCCCCCC